>NW_026515790.1:0-501208 GCF_023601865.1 Aspergillus affinis
CCCCCCCCCCCCCCCCCCCCCCCCCCCCCCCCCCCCCCCCCCCCCCCCCCCCCCCCCCCCCCCCCCCCCCCCCCACTAGCGCACGAGTAAGAGTACGAGACAAGAAGCACGAGGGGGTATCAAAAAGAGAAGAAGATGGAGAGAGCTAGATTATAAGTAGCTGACACCGGACCGGCATAAGTATAAGAAGGGAGAGTCAGGGTATATATCAGATTCCCACCCCGGGACGTAGAATTAAGAGCGCAGAGCGGAGGAGAAGAAGAACAAGCAGAAGTAGAAGAAAAGGATCGCCCGGTAAGGCGCGGATAACCAGACATGCCCGCCCTGGCAGAGGCCAAGACTCCTTTTTTACTTTTTGGCTCTTCCTTGGATTTGGCTTGGGTCGAGTTGCACTGGGCACCACCGCTCGGATGCCGCGGGTTTACCGTACGAAACACGGTTCTCGGGACTCTTTCGCGGGACAACACGAGGCATTTCAAGGCACCGTACATCGCAGAACATTATTTACATACGCCGATCCATCCTGGTCGGTTCATCGGCAACTCCCGCAGATTTATCGATTATTATTTTTCTTCTTATTTTTTCTACCTGACTCCCTCTGCTCGGGTGGAGTTCGGCCTGAGGTTCTGCTGGCAGCGTCTCGGACTCGATCACGGGCATGACACAGCCCTGTCGTTGTCCATCACTACCGTTCAGCCTTCGCGATGGTGCAGGTTTTCCCCAGATTCCATTGATGTTCATCTCCCTTGTCGGCACGAATCATGCACTATGATCGTCACAATTTCCCGGCTCAGAAATTGCACTAATTTAATTTATTCACACTATTCCAGCCTGCCCAGTTTTATGCAGTCCAGGGCCAGGATTAATTGGCAATTTGGCACGGGCATTGGCATCGACGTCATCGGGGCAGTCTAGCCCGACCGCTGGGTGGCCTGGTGGCCTGAGGCCTCATGGAACGTTGTTGCTCCGTCCGTTATCCGTTAGTCACGAAGGAGAATTGAGGACTGGTCATGAGTTCTGACCAGTCTGCTTTTATTACTGTCTTTCATGCCATATTATTATTGCATGATTATCTCTCCTCAACTTCTCCGTGTCTAACCTACCATCCTCTCCCTCTCTCTGCCATGTCGCACTTCACCCTCCCCGGGCAGTGATGTCATGGTGCCCGTGCCTCTTCCCCCTCGGCCGTCTTCGCTGACGCAGCTTTTCAACCCACACCCACCTTTTCCCACCTCACCCTCAACGAGCCACCATTCCACCGTCTCCTGCGCTTCGTGCATCGGCCCGTCTCTAGTCCACCATGGCTACCGTTGAAGACGAAGAAAATCCCCTCATCCAGGCCCTTCCCCCTGCGACCGACTATCTGACCTACCTCACCCTTCTGGAGTACCAATTGACCCCCGCCCGCCTACCCACCCTTCACAAGCTCCTGCAAGATGAGACCCTGACGACCAACATCGGCTGGGACCTGGTCCAGCTCCTCCTCCCCATGCTGCCGCAATCTCAGGAATGTCTCCAGGACATCGCTCGGCTGGGAAACCCTCGGGAGGTGATTCTACGCGTGTCTGAGGCGCTCCTGCAACTGCAGCCGGAGGAGGAGAGCGAGAGCGAGCAGGATGGTGACACGCCGGGATCCACCGCGGGGATAGAATCCAAAATGAACAAGGTCACAGTAGACGGGACCGACCGCCTTCCGAAGCATATCCTGCAGTTCAATTCTCTCGTATCGATGCTCGCGGTGCTGCAGTCGCGTATCCAGACCAAGTCCCCCAGTCGCTTCCTCGCCACCTCGCTGCAGGCCGCACTGGAGGCCTACACTTTAATGCCCACCAATGAGACCACGATTGCGCTGCTAGAAATGTTTAGAGATGTATCGCCTTCCAAGAGACCTGCACCACCCCCGCGAGCACCGAGCGACTCCAGTGCGTTACGGGTGTCGGAGCCGTCCGCGCCAGACCCGGAGGCCGAGGTCCAATCGCCTAGCCCCAATACTCACAACGAGAAGATGCTCGTCAAGAAGTTCCTTCAGTTCGGTCTAGTCGAACTTCTCAAGTCATATCTGCTGAGCTTTTCAAGTCCGTCAGACCCCGGCATGTCCTGGACCGTCAGATTGCAAGAAAAGCTTCGCCCTGAGACGTGCCTTCCCGGCCGACCGTCACAGATCGATGTGTACGCCAACAACAAGCAACTCAAAGAGAGGGATATGATCATGGCGAAGATCGTGGTATGTACAATATGCTCTTATGAGAAATTCAAGTTCGCTAACGTCTCAGGCATTATCCCGCGATTTTGGCCTTGATGAGGGACAGCTGCTCGGCATTATCTACCAGGCGCCGGAGGATCTGCCGCCTCCGCTAGACTTCGAGGATCCGCCCCGACAGGTGGACGAAATTCCACTTGAACGGCACGGATCGCTACTCTTGCTGGCAGCCCGATCGGCGGTTGCCGAGTTGTTCTCGACGGGACAGGTCGTCCCTCTCCCCGTCTTCCCGGATCTGGCGCGCGTGTTCCAAAATTTCGTCGGCGGATACAACACCCCGGATGAAGTCGCCTTCGGCCAGCCGCAGGTTCTGCTCGATTCTCTCCTTACCTTGACCGTGTCCTCCATGCGACATGCCATCGGACAGCCATCCACCACCAAGGAGTTCAGGGAGTTCATTCTCGCCTTGACAGCATGCACCACGCGGCAAAACTACGGCACCGTTCGACGAATCCCGGGTGATATCGTGCACAGTCACCCATCTCATCTTGACCGGTTCAAGATCATCCGATGCATCCTAGAAGAGCACCATTTCCTAGCTGTCAAGGACGACGCGATTGGATGGCTGAAGCAGGAGATTCTCACGGCCGCCAGCCAATCCGAGCCCAACCTTTTCCTGAACCCGCACTACTTCTCCGTCCTGTTCCCGTTGCTGTTCGAATCGTCCAGCCTTCTGCTCAACGTCTCCTCTGACATCGTGGCCTCCTGGATCAAATTCTCCCAGACCTTGACCCCCGCCATCCACGCCGCCGTCAACCTCTACTACGTCCTGGTCTCCTCGCCCCAGCTGCGCTCACAGCTTCAACTCGAGAAATCCTACATCTACTTCCGCGACCAATTCGTCGACCCGCTGCGGTCCCTTATCCGGGCGTTCGAAAGCGACCTTCCCAAGAACGGCGGCGACGGTCGCATCCAGAAATCCGTCGGCGAGGACGTGTGTCAGCTCGGCATGGCCCGGTCGGTGGCCGTGGTCTCTCACGCCCTGAGCAAGGTGGAGGACGTGGTCAGCGAGGTGTTTGTCGGTGCCGATGCCGAGTTCCAGGAACCTTCGACGGAGGATATCGCGCGGGTGGATCGCATTCGCAAGGAGACGGAGCCTTGAGAGAGCTTTTCGTGTGTCTTCCGTAGTATGTGTAAAATGATGATGACGTATATCCATACGATTTACGAGTTGCGATTATATGACTATGAGGTTTGACTTTTTATATCATCTTTTGTTGAAATCTTGATTTTGTGCCTGAGGTGTCACTCTGCCAAGTATTTCGCCGATATGCTACACTACTGTAGGAACTAGCAAGACCTCTTCATGTCCTTCATCAATCATCTAGGTTGAAATAGAAATCCTTCTCATTCTTTGCCACTCTTACTTCGCAATAGACTTTCTTACGCCAGGCACAAACCAGCATCTCGCCTACGAAACTACATCCAGAAGAAAACCTAGAGAAGATATATCAAAAACAAGGTTCCATTGGCCACTAAGGACAAATGCAAGCAACTACCTCATCCTGAAGAAAGCAAAGAGAAAAAACATCAATTGAGATACACAACCAACGAAATAAAGTAAGTTCCTCATCCGATCAAGACCTGGGAATTTCAAGACCACCGGCTGATTTTTCCTTTTTCGTTTCCTTCGTAAATCAAAAGAGTGCGGGATAGAGAACGAGATAGTAATGGACACCTCTTTGCGTCTTCTATTTTATTCGCGATTCGGTCTTTCTCTTCCCTGGTGTTATTCTCGACCAGAGGAGGAAAGGAGCAAGCAGGAAGGAAGAGATTGAAGGAAAAGTGGATGGAAAAGAGAGACGGCCGGACTGAACTGATATAGATAGATTCGTAGGAGAACTCCTCCATCTATATAAAATCCGTTATTGTTTTTTTTTGAAAGATTTTCCACGACCGTTTTTTGATTTCAGAGAAAGATAAAGATCATCAAAAGAAAGAATGAAGAAAAACGGTGCAAGTGCAATTGCCCAACCCGGTTTTTATCCTTTAGAAAAAGAAAAGAAAATACGGAGAAGAACGGAGGCACGATGATATCAGGAAGGCGGAGATTTAGAAAGCAAGGGGAAGAAGAGTGCTGAGTGCCGGATATTGAAACGGTTCATTGGTCATGTTGGTGGTCTTGTTGTAGATGGGGTTTCAGTTTAGCGACTTGGTCGGGTGGTCCGTTAACGGGAGGAACTCTTTCGGCGCGGTTTGCCAGGGGCTTTTTACATGATGATGCAGCCACCACCAGCAGAGGCTATATTCAGGAGGTCTGGTCAGTGGATGTTCATGTTCATGTTTGGTGAGTACGGTGGAGAGTAGATGGGGGATGCGGCTGATGAAGCAGGAAGGAAAGGGAAGACATACCCTTGACGGCAGCAGCGTTCTGAGCAACCTGGGAGGGAGACATTTTGAAATGGGTTGGGATTGCAAAGATGCAAAGAAAGGCTTGTAATAGAATGATAGAATTTGATCTGTTGATCGTGAAGAAATAAAAGATCGACTCGGTGGGGTTTCAGAGATGTTTTTATATCTTTGTCGACGCTAGTCTGGACCAGCCAAATCTGGGGTATACCGGTTTCGTTTGTGGTTGAGTCTTTCTCTCCTCGTTCTTTCTGGTTCAGGGAGTGTATCTTGAATGGAAAACCTCGTTGATTCAATGGTTGAAATGAGGGGAGAAGAATGGTACTCAATGCGATAGGTCGTTAAGATGGGTATCTTCCATGGCGCACGGCGTCAAAAGCCATCGAGAAAGGAGAGATAAAGAAGACAAGAAGGCTGAAGAGTGAGTCTAAACAACATCCTCTCGAGGGGCCGTGATCCTATCAATGGAAGTGGCGAGCATTCATCGCTTGATATTGTTCTTGGTGGCGGACCAATGATGGCCATCCTGCGGCGCGATTCAATGGGGACCCATTTATTATGTTTGGAACCTGTCTCTTGTTCTACGTTGGCTTCTTCTAGATGACGTAAAGAAAGAATGATTTGTCAATAAGGACTCATTGGCTTCGAGTCCCGTGGTTGCGAGTGAAATGGGACCTGCAGAGGAAGTCAGTTCCTGGTGGCGCTGCACGGGGTAGATTGGGTGGCCACGAGAGGGCCTGGTAAAGGAATTGTCATGGGAATGCAGCGGGTTCTGAGAAATGCCTCTCAATATGGAGGAGAACACCGTACATGATGCGCGTCGTTCGGGTTGAGGTGCTGTTACGGATTGTCGGGGAGAACAATATCAACAATATCAACTGCCACCAAGGCTTGGCATCCGCCCGATCAGGTGACAGGCTCCAAATGTGGAAGCATGGAGGAGTCTGGTATTTATGGGTGCGGATGCACACCGGAAGCTAGGCTAAATAACTAGTTACTAATAAGATGCTGACCAAGGCTGTGCAGCCTGGCACCCAAGGACAGGGGAAGAACCCATGTTCCGACACCAAAGACATGCCAAAAATCCAAGATATTCATTGAAAATACCAGACTAGGCCAAAATGGTACACTATGCTAGATAACTGAAAGACAAAGATCAGGTATAGATGGGCTCCGTCAAGTCGTTAAGCGCCAATCCCTCCTTCGCAACGTCCTCCTCGACCAGGAACATCAGCGGCATCTCCACCAACGTGCCCTTGACCTGGCTGAGCAATTCCTTCACCTGCTTCACTCCCTCAGGGCCAGGCGGGAAGTCGTCGCGGACGACATGGCCATATTGGTACCGAGAGGGAGGAGAGTCCTTCTCTTCACCGTAGGCCTGCTTGTCAGCCTTGTTGAAATAATATCCATAGAACTCCTTGTACGTCGCCCAGTCGCGCACGCTGTCGTCCGGCACGGAGTGGAACACCTTGCGGAAGGACTCAGTGTTGGTCCGCGCCCGCGTGTTCCAGAGGCTCTGAAGAGTATCCGCCAGGGGGTCAGCCACGAGCTGGCTCTCCGCGGCCTCAAAGTCGAACTGGTTGGGCACGCCAATGGGCTCGAAGTTGGCATGGTGCTTCTGGTAGTCCTGCGGCGGAAGAAGACCAAGATGCTTGCGGAAAAGCTGTCGACGCAGCGAGCTCGCGAAACGACTGGCAGTGAAGGGCTTGCCGTTCATGGTAGACTGCACCGGGGTGTAGTCCTCAACAATAATGGCGATTTCGGAGTCATGGTCTCCCAGCTGGGATCGGTCGTTCAAATTGGCCGATCCACAGACTGCCACACGATCGTCGGCAACCATGACCTGTACTTGTTAGTCTTGATGTCCTGCAAGAAACACGAGATTATGCATACCTTCGAGTGAACATAGAGTTCTTCAGTCACAAAAGCGTCAATCTCAGCCTCGGCGGGGCCGTCCCAGGGCACGTTGCGGAGGTCGGGGCCATGGAGCATGTAGCACTCGCTGACACTATCCCACCGACCAGAGCCGGACTTGGCACCGCCAATATCGCGAGCAGCCTGTTGGTACTGCTGGAAGGGAGCGCTGGGGTCGAATGCAGCCCGAGGAGCCCCGGGGCCGTAACCGCCCTGACCACCAACGTTCACATCATACTGCTTGCGAGCGTCCTCGTAGTTGACGCCGCTGCGCTGCTCAGCCTGAGCCAAGGGCCCGCTGAGGTTGATCCGATCGTAGTTGCGCAGGTTATAGAAGCGGATGTAGTCCATGGGGTTGTGACCCTCATTGGCAATCAGCTCCATGATACTGTTTCCTCCGCGGTTGATCGAGTTGTACTGGAATTCCATTATGGCACGGGTTCCGAGGGTAGAGTCGTCGGCTAGGTCACCAGCGAAACAGGGCACCGACGGGATGACCACAATAACCTTGTACTTTTGACCAGATTTGGCTGCACGCAGAATACGCTCGACGATGGCAGCGCCGATCTTGTTCTGGACGGGCTTCTGGGAGTCACCAGTGGCAGTGATGAAAAATTGGTTCTCGATGTAGACGAAATGCTCACTGTTGCGGATAATCGCAGCGTAGGCATCGGCGATGGAGTGCTCGGTTGGAGTACCGTTACTCCACTTGGAGCAACTGCGGACAATCTGGCAGTTCATGTTTCCTCGGGGCTGAGTGTTGGGCCCAGCAACGGAGGAACCGAAGCGATCTTGGTATTGATGGATCTGACCGGCGAGCTGTCCACGCAGAACGTTTCCATACTGAGTCAGCTCCTCGCGGAAGCGCTGAGGCGCAAATCCGCGTTCCTGGTCTCCATGACCCCGAGTGCCTTCATAGTAATCATGCACACCCCGAGTTTGGGTAGGCAACTCCTGTGTTCCCTGCGGAGGGGGCGCGTAATAAGACTGGCCTTGGCTTGGCGACTGAGCCTGGCCCTGGGCTTGCGGCTGTCCGCCCTGGGTAGGAGGAAGCGGGAAATAAGGCGTTTGTGATTGACTCTGGGACGGAGTTTGCGCCTGCGCCTGCGCTTGACCCTGGCTAGGCGGGGGTCCCGGAGGCGGCGGCGGAAAGAAGTCTCCGGTGTAAGTGTAAGGTGGAGGAGCGCCGGGAGAGGGCGACTGTGCGGCAGATGACTGGTAGCTGGATGCGTTTGGCTTGCTTGACATTGGAGGGGCAGGGGGGACCATGGAAAGTCCTCCACCAGGCTGCGGGGATACGGGCTGCTGGATCCCTGTTTGCTGAGCGCTGGGCTGGTTTTGAGCAGGCTTTTGCTGCTGGTACTGCGGCTGAGGCGGCTGAGTCGGCTGCTGCTGCTGCGATTGGTGCTGTTGCTGCTGTCCCGGTTGCTGAGCGCTGTGAGGACGCTGAGAGGAGCTCGGGCGACCGTACAGGGCCAGCCGGGAGTATCTGGAATCCTTGCGGATCTCGTACTTCGAATCATAGATGAAGTTCCAGCGCTCCACGAAGTGACGACGCAGATCCTCGACGACGTGACCGTGCAAGCTGACAGACACATCGGACCAGCCCATGCGGGAAGCGTTCTTCCGATCCAGCTGGTTCTTCTCCCAGTTAGGGACATCCTGGAAGTCCAGAACGCGAGCGTTATTGTAGTCCTGACCGGGGAACACAATTTCATCCAGGTTCTCGGGGTGCACGTCGGTAAGCGCATGCTGGTTGGTATCCCACCGTCCAAAGCACAGATCGAGGCCACCCATGAATGCGGTCCGGCCGTCAATCAAACAGAGTTTCTCGTGGTGAGCCCAATAGAGGATGACATCCTCATTCATGCCGTAGATGCCCTTGATCGTGTCGCCGGACATCTTGACGAGATTCTTGGCATCCAAAGAGAAGTTTTGAAGCGTCTCGGTGATGGAGGCAGTAACTTCCTGCTTGTCGGGCAGGTGATCGGGATGGCGGAAGACGGCAATATTGGGGTGAAGATCCTGGAGATGGTGCTTGGTGTGGGCAGAGGAGACTGTTGATTCCACGTCAGTATAGCCCTTCGTTCCCGGGGTATTGTAGAGACAGCAGTCACGTACGAGTCAATGCCTGAGTGACCTCCTTGTAGACGATAATATTCACCCGCACGCCACGCTGCGCAGCAGCGTGCAGCATCCGATCCAGTCGGTACTGCTCATTCTTGGCCGGGGGACGTCTTAGATACAGCTCTGGCGACAGCCACCCTAGAGAAATATGTCAGTCATTGAACGAGGACGACGCCTCCCACGCCCCGACAGAACTTACAATCCAAAATCCAAATCGACTCCCGAGCGCTTTCCAGCGCCTGGGACACCGCCCAGAAATAGGAGCAGCCGTCAACATACCACTTGACGTCATTTCCCTGCCGGTCCGGCGCAAAGCTACCGAATCTGTGTTGAGTCTGCGGCTGCGCATGTCCATACTCCGCATAAGCCTGCGGGTCCAGGGCAGTTCCCAGACGCTGGGCAACGTCATTACCGAGGCCGGCCACGGTCCCCTGCAGCTTACCCAGTAATCCATGAACCTTATCCTGCTTGCCCTGCCTACCGGGTTTTCCCTGGTGCTGCGGATCCTGATACTGCGGATCTTGGTAGTTCGGATTCGGGCCGGACTGGGCGAAGGTCTGCGAAGCGCCCTGCTGGGGCGGATAGTTCTGCGACTGGCCGTAGTTCTGCGGCTGGTAGCTCTGCGACTGGGGCTGCGACTGCGACGGCGGTTGGGAACCCTGAGACTAGCTTGTCGTTAGTCTCGGAAATCCAGACGGGTCGACGACTCCATAGAAGAGTCGGTGTAGGACGGTCGAGGCGTTGATGGAGTGGAGTGGAGCAACTTACACCGTAAGATGCCTGACCGGCATTCTGGCCTTGGGGTGCGTTTTCTCCCTGCGGCCGAGAGTGATGGCTCTTGTACGTGTCCTTCAGCAATTTGAAGGTATCGCCGACGAAACCTCTGGCGCTGTCACCTCCTCCGCCTCGACTTGACTCCTTGCCGTAATAATTGCCATAGGCGAGGTGGTCATCACGGTTCGACATGGCGGCGGCTAGCGTCGGTAGGATGCGAGAAGGGGGGGTATGGGAGGGAGAATATGCAGATAGGAAGAAAGAAGATCATGCAGGACCAAGAATGGTGTCCTGAGAAACAATCGGAAGGAAGGGAGAAGAAGTAGAAATAGAAACAGAAGACAGAGCGTCAGCCACGAGGGGAAAGCGAGACGATGAGGCTGACGGATCCGCTGTGCCCCGCCTGGCGCCTTTTTTACTTTTTTAGGCTGCCGTCATTTTGGGGTGGTGGCTGAGCATCGCAGCTCCATCCTTTTCGGTGGAATTTACGGAGTATTCCGTGCATTACTATTTTACGGACTTATGAGGAGTGTTCCCGAGGGAAGTTGTTGACACTTGACAGATGTTATCTGGATGCCCCTCCGCGGTCCCAGTCTCATTATCTTATCGCATCAAATCTTCGCTCGCTGTCGATGATCGCTCCTCCCATGTGCCATCTTCGCATGGCTGCCCGCAAAAGTATTCGTCGCCACTGATGCAGCGGTGCTTAGATCCAAAGCCAAGGCAAAACAAGCAATGAACCCGGCGAACTGCTCCTTCAGTCCCGGTCCGGCACACTGGATGATCTGTAAACCCTCCTGTTGCGTGTCATAAGATGTCCCCCCGCCGATCACTCCCACCGGAAGCGACGGAAAATACAGACTCAACTGGAGATCGCGAGTTGTCTGGTCGTATTCCATCGTGAGCTGACTCCAGGACGCATCCGCGACACAGGCCGCGTCCTGGCCGGTCGCGATGAAAATAGCGGCGAGGACGTTGGAGACGTCGATGTTGTGACCGTGCTGTCCGTTGCGGAAATTGCCTTCCTGTCCGACGCGCATCACCTGGTAAAGTGTTTCCGTGGAGCATTTGAAAACGCTTCGACAGACAGCATCCGACAGCTTGCCCCAGGCGATGACCTCGACGCCTCGCGCCGTCGTGACATGACCCCACGAGGCCTTCTTCTCCGATGACATCTGGCCCTCCTCGCAGAAATCGCGGATCTGGAAGTCCGACGCAAGGGTCGACTGCATCAGCCATGTGCAGGCTGCCTCGGTGGCGAAGGAGACCATATTTTGGCCCGCCGCGTCTCCGCAAACATACCGGAAGACGACGTGCGCCCACGATCCGATCACATGGGGAACGATGCCTCGAAATCGGACATAGCGACTCGTCGACTCTGCCACCGTGGCTATCTCACTCTCATAATCGTGGATGCGACGTGCGAATAAACATGCCTCGCGTGGACTATCGAATCGGAAGGCCGGTGAGCGCGACATGCCCTGACTCAAGACATGGAATTCAGTACCACCACCCATATTGAACGCCTTGCTTCCTCGACAGCAACTAGCGATCATCGCTGCCTCGGTGGTTGCCATCGGAGCGCAAACATCTTTTTCAACCCCGTCCGGTGCGCGAATGTGTAGAGGCCCGGCAAGACCGAGGGGCACGCGCGCGAATCCGATAAAGTTTTCGATTTTGATCTCCTCGGGGTCTTTCTCATGGTTGGTGATATGTTTAATACCCTTTATATGGGCCTGGAATTTGGCCGCACTGTGCTGAGACGGAGGAGTCATTGTGGGGACTGCGTGCATAGGGGAGAGGGATCAATTGGTCGACACACCGGTCGCATTGAATGCCATTTTATATCAGGGTCTGGCTGAAGGCTCTAGAACGAAGACGAAACGTGGCTTCGATGGCACAACTGGATTCTTGTTTTTCAATCCCCTGCTTTACACTATGATTGGTTGTGACGCCTGAAGTAAACCGGCTTTACGTTCCGTGACTTCGTCGAACTCTATTGAGGTCTTTCTGTTTACGTTTCATCCCGTTGGGAAATTGGTTCGTGCATTGGGTTTGGCAGGAAGAGGAATGACTTGTCTAAGTGCATGATGCTGGGATAATTTTTCCTAAGTTGGAGACAGCCTACCAGTGCCGGTAACATCCACCAATTAAGCCATTGACTCACGCATGGTTCAGCCCTTGAGGAAAGTCAAATATGGCTCTAGGATCCGCCGCAGACTTCAGCGTCTTCAAGCGTCCAAGCCCCTCGCCATAGTACTCCTGCCCAAAGTCCTCTAAGTAGGGATCGATATAGTTCTGATAGGAGTGCCATTCGCTGGCTGGTCTAGCCTTCTTGATAGCATCTGTAATAGCGGTGATCTTCGCAACGGCGTCGGGACGAGTAGAGTCACTAAACCCAGGGAAATAAGCCGAATAGATCTGCACCAAAAAAAGGCCTTGACGGTGAATATACGCCATGTCGCCGGTGGAAGTCGGGCCGTTCGTCTTCGACCCGGGACCAAGCAGGTCGAATGACACATCGTTCTCCGTCTTCTTGATGCCCCGTGCGACGCGAAGTGCGTCGAAGACAAGACCCGTTTGCTTCTGCGTATAGTCGGGGCTTCCGTTATCGACCAGCGACTGTGCGTAATATGGGAGATAATCATCCGACGCATCGAGAGGACCCATCAGGTCTGTGAGGGCGGCAACCCAACTAGAAAACTCCTCGACCTTGGACTCCGAAGTTCTCGGTTTGATGCCTTTCGCTGCAAGCTTGTTCAGTAACTTGTTCATGATCGGTTGGTACGCGGACTTCTTTCCGAGATATTGACCCTGGAGGTAGCAGGCGCTGTCATCGTTTGAATCTCGGCCCATCAATAATACTTCCACTCCAAGGTCGAGAGGAAGGCCGTTGGGATCGGAAGCGGGCAGCTTTCCCATGGCTTGGACTTCTAGGAGGACTTGGGTACAGTCTGCTTCGGGGCCGAAATGAAGTTCGTAGTTCACAGTGGCAGTGGGAGCTTTCTCTAGGGCGAAGGTGAACGCAGTAACGACGCCGAAGTTGTTGGATCCGGCGCCACGGAGAGCCCACCACAGCTCGGCGTCGGTTCCTGTAGAACTGGAGCTGAGCTGCTTGATGTTCCCATTCACATCCACAAACTGCAGGGATACAACTGAATGCGTAGAAGTCAGTGACTAGCGTACAAATCTGGAACTCCCAGCGACTTACTCCTATCAACCAACCAACCCCATTTGCGCGAAGCAAATCCCCATCCACCACCCATAGAATGACCTGCCACGCCCACCGTCGGACAAGTGCCGTGCGGCAGAGCATACCCCTTCTGCCCGATAGCCTGTGCCAACGGACCCAACGTCTGACCAAACTGCACCGTCACCTCCTTCTTGGTCTCGTCGATCGAGATCGCCTTCATCTTACTCGGATTGATAACTACCTGCCCCGCGAAGCTATACGCAGCATAGCTATGCCCACCGCCGCGAGGGCTCAGCTTCGTGCTTCCCTTCTCGGCTGCCACGCATCGCACTATCGCTGCGACCTGCTCGGTCGAAGACGGAATCACAATGACTTCAGGATGGGCTTGATAGTTGGTGTTCTGTGGCTTGGCCAGCGCGTTGTATCTGCTGTCGCTGGGGTGGATGACATCGGCACCGGTGGTTTTCAAGCAAGTCTGAAGTGAAGTGGGAAGAAGGGCATCCGCCGCAGGTAGAGCAGAAGCATTTGGAAGATGAAGGGCTGCGAGGCCAAAGGCCAGAAGCCGAAGGGGCATCATCATATTACTTGTTAGTTCAGTGTCAACGGTGAGAGAAATGAATTCCAGGCCTGGAGCTCCGGATTATATGTTGCTTTCAGGTGAGGGGATTTATTCACCTACCAGGAAACAGCGATGACTGACGTGGTCTTACCCTTGGCAGGAGTTAGCGGGGGGATTTCCAATATAACTATCACGGACCTTGTGCTGGCGATGAGGTTCATCTGCAATTTTCCCAATCGAATGGTCGTAACTGAAAAGATGAACAGACATCCAATCACCCCGTGAATGTGATTATCTTCCAGGTCAAATCTTCTCAGTTTTCCTAGATAACTCCCAAGTGAGCAGAAGAGCAGAAGTGTAACTATCCTTATTCCATCGCGAAAAAGCACCCGAATTAGAGTGTGGCTTGCACAGAGCCTGAGACATGCGCTCGGGAGGCGCCAGGATGCAGGTGGGATACGAGATGTAGTATTCTTTACATAATTGAGTGAAAAGTCATCGTGAAGTGATAAGAAACGGAGGATACTGAAAAATGCAGGCTATTGGATCATAAAAGCACAAGACATCTGAGAAATGTGCTTTTGTCATAGTCATCATAATACTGTAGACGAAAATTGACCGAAGTGATTTTAAAAAGGTGTCTTGTTGCTAGAAATGCCATCCTTGCCCTGAGATTCTAGATTGAAGAAAACGAGATATAGAGATGCAGTGAATGAAATCAATGGAAACATATGACAGCAGCTGGTACGAAAGGAAGATATATTGAATCAGATAATAATTCGGCGCTAGCTATTTAGTGAACCCAATGCACTAAGTTAGGTATAGATCGTATGTCTTGATAGAAACACTAACTTAACTCCACGGGAAATTTGGTTCAAACTGACTCAGAATGAATGGGAACGAACATCACAGGCTGATACGAATCCATCAGATTACGTGATCTAGCGGCTTGGCCCGCACACTCGAACCCATAATAGATAAAGGGGTAACCCTTTATCTATTATAGAAGATGAGATTAATCGTTATGCAAGAGAATTAAGAGCCCTATCATTCAAAAGGCATTCGCTCCTTAGTAGGCTGCGTGCGTGTAGCCGATACAGTGTCATTCTGCCCTCCTTCCCCTGTGCATTTCATAACACAGGCAAAGAGGACCTTGAGTCTCGCCGGAGTCGCACTGCTTCCCGTTCAGCGAGGATCTTCAAATATCAGATAGTCCGATTGACCGTCACATATTAGTTGTGTTAGTTGTGACGATGATGAATTTGGGGGCCAATTTGCATCTCCTGCTTGCGTCACGTTGAGGGGAAGAAGAGGCACCAACTCCACCATTTCATTCCTTCCAACCTTAGCCAGAAATCTACTTCAAAGTCGATACGAGATCGTATAGTTCCTTTAAGATTGATTGTTCTTATCAAGTGTGTGTTGATATCGCTATATCGCTTCAATATATCCGAAAGGGCAGGTTAGTGATCGTCAGTAATACAACCACTACGAGTAAGGATCTGCGAAGGGGGCCGAGAAGCATTTCGCCCACACTGTCCGGATCAGGATCTCAAAGGTGAAGGTGCACCCCTGAGTGCACGCGCCTGTCGTGTCTCAGCTTTGAAAATGACTAGAAACCAGTCGGTCCATATTTCAAGATGCTTCGATAGCCTGGAGGATTCGCAGACAAACCTTTTGTCGTATAGCACCAGTCCGGTTGAGAATCAAGATACAGAAGACGCGCAGCACCCGGGCGCATATCAAAGAGAGAAGGAAGAGACATCAATAAATTCTTCACAAACGGACGTGACATTGAACGACACAGAAAAGCTTCCGCCAAGAAGAACGCATCGACCGTGGTCGGCGCTTCGAGAAAGATGGCGCAATTTGAAACTCGCAACACCATCGAAAAAAGCAAACATCCCCAGCGATGGAGATGAATGGACCAAAGGAGTGAAATTTGCTATGCGATGGACTGCTCTGGTGCTCTTTGTGAACATTGTCCTGGCGATTATCGCAATCGCGATGGGCTACTCGGGTTCCTCAGCCAGCAATGATCGATCTACAGTTTCGACAGCGATCTATGATGGAAAATGTTCAGTCTCCGGCGGCTGGGCTTCAGGGCTACATGTCTTGATCAACATCCTGAGTACGGGTCTACTAGCCGCGAGTAATTATGCGATGCAAACACTCAGTGCTCCGTCACGCGAAGATGTGGATGCTGCTCATTCTAAAGGAAAATGGCTAGATATTGGGATCTTCAGCTACAGGAATATTCTCGCCATGGACAATAGACGCAAATTGATCTGGTTGGTGCTTTTGCTGACCTCAGTGCCTATTCATTTGATGTTCGTTCTTCCTGTCGATTGATGTTGATCCCCACTGACCGGCTGCTTCAGGTATAACTCGGTCGTTTTCTCCTCCATGGCCACTAACCTGTACGGACTGGTCTTGATTCCAGATGATCTGGGCAGAGATGAAATGATCTCCAATGGGAACAACTATACCGCCGAAGGAATCCGCAAAACAGTTGGGTATAGTGCGCAGGATCTGCAAGCCGAGATTTTCAACGGTACCCTAAAGAATCTGACCCTGGAAGAGTGCGTGGATGCCTACGCGGTCGAATATAACACCCATCGCACGACCGTGGTGTTGGTCGCCGATCGCGAACATTTCAACAATTACTCTAGTCTTCAGGCTTATTATGGTATGTCGAGCCAAGACTACTTCGGTTATAATTCCTACCGGTACTCTTGGATGTGCACGCAAGAGCGTCCCGTGAGCTGCACGAAAGAAGATGTTATGGATCTAGTAAATCGCGGGAAATGGTCTGTCTGGGCTGAGTATTGGGCGTATCGAGATTGGACGTTCCACGATCCTAGTCACAATGGGATGAACCGGAGTTTCTCATGCGATTACAATCTGGTCGAGCATCTTTTCGACAAAAACAACACGCCTTTGAGAACCGATCTTGGAACCCTTTGCAACTATATCACGACATACAACCCCAATGAAGAGCGGCTGGGGCAGTATTTGAAGTCTGCTTCTCACTGGGAGAACAGCACCTGGGCGTCGCAAGTTTCATTCCAATGGCAGAACTATACAGACTCTGTGACCAGTTTCGATGACCCATTGTATTCACCAGCGCTTGAAGTCTCCGTATCCCACTGCATGAGCAAGGAGAGCGAGGAAAAGTGTCAGTTATTGTTTAGTTTGCCAATATGCCTCGTGATCATTCTATGCAATATGATCAAACTAGTTGGAATTTGCCTGGCAGCGAATACTAAGCGGAAGAGCATTTTCCTGACGGTCGGCGACGCAATATCCTCATTTCTGTCGTCGCCGGATCCATCGACGAAGCATCTATGCTTTCAGGAGGCCCCGGAATGGGATGATAAAGAAGAGGTTCTGAGGAAAGAGTCATATGTAACAAGACCGTTTGGTTTGAGTTCTCCAAGGGAACACGGTCATCACAGTACGCCTCTCAAGCGTTTTATCTCCATGAGCTCCCTATATGCATCTGGAGATGCCGATCGCGGCTCCAAACCCCGGAACCTCTCCTGTCCAAGGAGGTGGTATCAGGCAGTAAGTTTAAGATGTTGGATGCTACTACTTTTCATGTGAGTTCTCCCTGCCCATAACCTCCGACAAATCTAACATATTCTCATAGCATAATTTCTTCCTATATTACCGCTACCGTCTTATTCCATATTGGAAGTGGCCAGCGCTACCCATACCAAGTCACCCTGCAAACCTCGTGGGAAACCGGCTTCGGCAAGCCCAGTTCCGTCGCGATGATCGGCCAAGCGGCGCAAAGCGTCATGGAAGTGGTCCTTCTCAGCAATCTCCCCCAGCTAGTGCTCTCCGTATTATACTTCCTCAGCAATGGAATATTAATAAACATGGTCGTTGCAGCCGAATACAACGACTACGCAATCCATCGAAACCCGCTCCGAGTGTCCTGGCCGAAAGGCCAACAACGATCAACCCGCTACCTCAGCCTACCTTATCGGTACAGGGTGCCGTTTGTGATTTTTTCAGTCGGGCTGCACTGGCTCATGTCGCAGAGTCTCTTCTTTACACAAGTCCGACTGTTCGATATCGATGGCGAACTTGTCGAGCGTTGGAGTACGACTCGGTGTGGGTATTCGCTGGTGGCTATTCTTACTACTTTGATTGTGGGAGCGATCGCTACGCTTACCTTGGTGGGGCTTGGTCTGCGAAAATATAAGTCGAATATGCCGCTTCCTATCTATAGTAGTGTGGAAATCAGTGCTGCTTGCCATCCCCCGCCGGATGATCAGGATGCAGCCTTGAAGCCCGTGATGTGGGGTGTACCTATAGACGGTGCATATGGTGGGAATACAGTGGACGCAAGATCGGGATATTTTACCTTTACTTCACAGGAGGTTTTAACATGAATTGAATGAGATGATTTGTGTCGAAGACAGCTCCATAATCTCATCGCATCCGAAAAGACGCAATAGGTCATGCCGAATAGGCTCAGATCGCGCATGCAAAAAGAGTAAACAGCAAATAAATGACCAAAAGCACCCGCGATAAATGCTGCACCATTTACACCAACCCATACCTTACCCCAAGGAGCCATAATATCCATTTAGACTCGTTTCATCTCTATTTGTACGAATATTCGGCTCATTCACGTTGGCAATCTGGTTACCCATGGTGTTTCGTGCGTTCAGGACGCGGGCAAATGGCGGAAAGGTGCCATCAGCTCTGCTGCATATTCCGGCTCATCTGGCAAACAGACGGACCACCCTATAACTAGGTAGTTACAGTGCCATTTGATTACAAAGAGTTCCAGAGCTTGGACACCCTTCTCCAACATTGTCGTTTCCTTTGAACTGAAAAATAAAGGGATATTCCCAAGCTCAAATCTGATTTCCCTTCATCGTTCGACCATATATGGGCATCTTCGTCAACCCTGTCCACGGATATTCATCTCGTCATCAACCTCCACACTCCTGGACCTGGACCATCTCATCGTTTGTTCTCAAAGCCCACTGGTATACGGCCCTCTTTGATCGGCAACTAGAACAGTTACTGACATCGCGCTAGTCTATCTAGATCCATCGTCATGCCTCCAAGAAGGAAGTCTTTCGAAATCCACGACTTCTTCTACCCGCTTGGAACGATCAACGAGGGTTATACAGTCAAGTACTCCGATCCAAACCCCAGAATGACTGATGTGTTCTTCGAGAAAGACATGGCAATCCGCCGTCAGCTGAAGTGTGGATCGGGAAAGATGTTCGTCATTCTACCCTTAGATCTCTACAGGCTGTACAAAGATCGTTCTTTTGGTCCAATGAGTTTTGAAGACCATTGGCGCGGAAGGCCAGTCTTTGTGATGGGAAGAGGAACTGTGGATCTGAACCCTGAATTGATCCATGAGGTGGACTAGAGGGAAACTGCCCAGGTGGTCCAGACCTTGAACGAAACGGTCGGGCCGGAAACATTCCAATTGCCCTACCTTCCGCCTATCTTCGTGGTCTTGCCCCGTTAATCAAGTGGGAACAAAGGCATGGTGCTTGAAGGCGAGACCCTGCCGATGACCGGCGCGACGGTGGTTGTGCGCTATACTGTGCAAGAACACGTTGTCGAGCGATCGGAAATGGAGTTTTTTACATTTGGGGCCAACGTTTTCAATCAGGGCGGCAACATCAGTTTCAACTAATCGATAGGCTTGCTTTTTGTCGATGATTTGTTTTGTCATGTTGAAGTTTGGGAAATCGCAGAAATGAGTTTTTTTCTTTTAGTTAAGATCACGACTGTCAATCAATTGAATTATTCGAAATTCTGAATTTTATATGTCACTAGTCTTCTTCTACAGTTATACTTTTAGTTTGATATGCTAGCGCAAGACCAAATAGTTTGTAGTTTGTATAACCTGTAGTATATGCCAGCAGAATCGTCCTGAAGTCGCAGTAGATAGAGCTCTCACAGGAGACGTGTATGAGCTGACACCTTCCACCGTAAGATTGTCAAGGCCCATATCCGGCCTTTACCCTCCAACGGCGCTGCGCCAGGTCTAAGGTATGTGTTTGAAGTGTAGAAAAGTGCGAAAATGCACCATGATACAATTGAGAAAGCTCTGTCGAGAAGCTAATCTGAGCTGCGGTGATCATTGGGAGCACTGTTTCATTTGAAAGGAGTTCTCTGACACTCGATGTCATGGAGTCTGGTCCATTGTTCCTAGAATCCGAAAACCCGTACGACCTACAGCCCCAGCTCCTTTTACTCGCCATCGAAACTGATGGAGATGCAGGTGTGGAACTTTAAACTGATGAAGCGCTATCTCTGTAGAGTGAGACTACTGTGGATCCGTTGGTAGTTTAACTCCAATAGGCAGGTGAAGCCGCAGTGATCGAACAGAACGTATCCTATAATTCCATCCTGTGGAAGACGACTTAGTACTGTTAGGGCACGCTCTACTTACTTGGCCAAGAACTCGGCAGATCTATTCAGGATAAGTAACAACTATGAAAGCTTGACGACTTCACTCGAGTATACGTCGACATCCACCCCTCAGCTCTTGCTCTATTTAATTCCACAGCGAAACATTTGTAGGGTCGTTCACTTCTGGCATGAACTTACTTGTGGATCAAATTGATCGGTTGAGGACCTTCAGGTCTACCTATGGCCGAGCTCAGCAAGGTATTCATCCTCCAGAGTTCTCCCAATGTCTTAAATCGCAATTTACGAGCGAAGCTAACAGAGTACCATATCACATTCTTGGTCAATATAGGAGTCTTCAGTTTTGATGACATCTCCATGCTAATAACTTGGCCATTAAGGCTGATGAAACTCGGGGCTAAGATGAGCGTCGCGGATAAGCATTACTGATTCGTCCTAGGGGTGTCTCCATTGAGGCGAATGTTGCAATATGAAGTGTCGTAAATTAAAGGTGACATGGTGCCGTCTCTTCTCGCATAATATCAACAACACTCAACCACTTTTTCAACTCTTCATTTGCAGTCAACATTTCTTAGTCAAAATGAAGTCTACCTTCGCTCTCGCCTCCCTCTTCTCGAGTGTGCTCGCTGCGGCAGCTCCCACCTCGGCTTCATTCCAGCTGGTCATCGGCGATTCTTAATCACAGACCAACGACCTCAAGGACCGCGCCCTTATCAGCCAAGGCGATGCCTTCATCCTTGCCCCCAAGGGCGAGCACGGCAGCAACTTTACTGGCGGTGATGACACTTTGGGCATCGAGAACGGTGACGTTGGTGAGTCTCTCGGACGTGTGCCATCTGGATAGAAGGTCATGCTTATTATTGGGTATAGCCTACGTAGGCAAGGACGGCCTCCTCGATCTCAAAAGTACCAACGGTGTTGCTGCTGGTGGCTTGACTGAAGGGTTTACTACTGGTTTCAACGACACCCTTGAATGGGCTCAGGGCCAGTTCTTTGCCTGCCCTCATGTTTCCCTCTACGCTGCCGGCCCCTCGACCTACATGATTTACGCCAGTCGCTCTTGAGCTTCCCTGGCCAAGGACTGTATCTCGGTCAGCCTCAAGAAGACATCTCTTTAAGTCATTTACCTTAGATATTCGGTCCTAAGAACCGGTGCAGGAGAATGGTTTCCTCTCTATAGAGAAAGATTTAGGTTATACACTCGTTCAAATCATATAACTTTTATATTTCCTCCCTTCACCATTACAGACTGCTGTCATTTTTATTTTCCCCTTTTCTTTATCACGGTTATGGATGACTCAAGGAGTAAATCCGCAAGACTTCGTTGGAATTCTCTGCTATGCACGGAATAAATACCTACTATAGGAGATGCTTTGAATTCGGGTTGAGAACATGACGAGAGGCCTTTTTACTGAACCTTCTATTTTTAAACCAGGCAACACAATAAGCTAAACCACCAAACGCGCGCAAAAAGAGCAGGAGATATGCGACATCTCTACTCCGTAAATCCTTTAGCCGCGATGATCGGAACGCGTCGTTTCCGGCTGGCGCGATGGCTAATCCGAGCTTCACCATTGGGTCCGACTCTTATAATTAATTGAAGAACACGCCCTCCATCGGAACTACAACCACCCCACAGCCTCACCTCTATCTTAAATGACATTCCATGTAGATGTGAAGTACGAGTTTGGCGGACCGTGAGTGTTTGGAGAACAACCCCTTGTTTACTCATTCAAAGCCCGAATAACTGACGAACCTTTAGTCTCGGTGCATCGGCCATCACCTTCGGCCTGCCCATCCTTCTTTATTTCTTTGCCTTCGCCTGCAATGACGTGTCTGGCTGCCCGGCGCCCTCTCTGTTGAATCCGCAGACGCTGAGCTGGGAAAAAGTGCGGGCGGAGATCGGCTGGCCCGCGGGCGGCCTGAGGCATCTCGGCAGTTGGCAAGCGACCGGCGTCGTGGTGGTTTATTATTGCTTCAGTCTGCTATTGTGGAGAGTCTTGCCCGCGCAGATCACGCATGGCACGAAACTGGCTCACCATGGACGTCCGTTGGAATATCGCTTTAATGGTAAGCACCGTGGAGTTGCCGGCTTTCATCTCTTGACTAACAGGAGGCAAGCATTTTCGTCCACCCTCGTCCATCTGGCCATCTGCGCCGTGGGGACCTATTTCCAAGGCGCCGATTTCATTGTCTGGACCTATATGGCCGACAATTACGTCCAAATCCTGACTGCCAACATCCTGATCGCATATGTCCTTGCGATATTTGTCTATGCGCGCAGCTTCAGTGTGAATACCAACTACTCGAATGACGAGATGCGCGAGCTGGCTGCCGGAGGCCAGACCGGAAATTTCATATACGATTTCTACATTGGCCGCGAGCTGAACCCGCGCGTCACGCTGCCTGGTTTCGGAGAGATTGACCTCAAGACCTGGTGCGAGATGCGCCCGGGATTGACCGGTTGGATCCTGCTGAATCTGGCCTTCGTCGCCAAGCAGTATCGGACGTACGGATTCCTATCCGACAGCATCATTTTCACGGCGTGTGTGCAGGCCTTCTACGTGCTAGATGGGCAGTATATGGAAACCGGCATTCTGACGATGATCGACATCACGACAGACGGATTCGGCTTTATGCTCTCCTTCGGAGATGCCCCATGGGTGCCTTTCTTATACTCCACGCAATATCGCTATCTGTCCGTCCACCCTGTCCATCTCGGCTGGACTGGAATCGGCGCCGTGATTGCCGTGTTCTCTTTCGGGCTGTATCTCTTCCGGGCGGCGAACTCTCAGAAGAACACGTTCCGCAAGAATCCAGAAGACCCCAAGGTCAAGCACCTCTCGTTTATCCAGACCAAACGCGGAACCAGGCTGCTCACTGCCGGCTGGTGGGGAATGTCCCGCCACATCAATTATTTCGGAGACTGGCTCCAGGCGTTGCCGTTTAGTTTGCCCACCGGGCTGGCTGGTTATGCGATTCTTCCTGCAGGAAGCGCGACAGCCGCGTCTCATGTTTTTCGAATGCTGGATGGACGAGAAGTTGTAGGCGACCAGGCTGCGGGCTGGGGTGTCTTCTTTACTTCCTTTTATGTGCTCTACTTTGCGATCTTACTGATTCATCGCGAGCGGCGAGATGATGCGATGTGCCTGGAGAAGTATGGCGCTGATTGGGAGAAATATAGGAAGCTTGTGAAATGGAGGATTGTTCCGGGGATTTATTAGATGCGTCTTCGGGCATTCTTCGCAGACTTATATTAACTATATCTTTGAAGGCCAGGATCTACGTGTCAAATTTAAAGAGGTGTATGATATTGAAATGTTATAATGGACTCAGTCATTCTCGGTATCACCGGACCGCCTGATTTCGGGGAGTAGGATGGCAATTTCACGGCGTGAAATCAAATAAAGGGCTGGATTTTCAAATTGATGAAATATAATATGAATTTCAACATCCCAACAGCCCTATTTGACATGTAGGTACCTCCATCGTCTCTATTAATTGATAGTCGTCGATGAACCCCAGTGAGCGCACAGCTGTCAATGGTGTCCCCGAACATCACGCTCAATGACCACTGTATCATCAGGAAGACCTTTCCAATCTGGTGGATCAAGGATCAGAATTCGTGCCAGATTTACGAAAACGAACGCTAGCACTCTCTTCTGTATGTAAATGGGGCAATTTTGGGTGGCTCTGATAGCACTGACAAACATTGATGGTATATAAATCGCCTGAACTGCTGGTTCGTCGATTTCACCGTCAAGATTGAGGCCGTCGATGAGAGCCCTGTCCCAACGAAACGGAGAGAAGGCTGTGCTGTAGAAAGCATCCACAACCAGATCGGCTTTTTCCACTGTATCGACGTTGCATATGCAAAACAAGCGCATGATCGCACGGTGCTCACGATTGAATATATCGAATTTAGTGTCTTTCTTTCACCCTGGATATAGCTCCAGTCGTTCGAGGCTTCTGAGTGGAATAGCATCGTACGCCTTTCTTTGGTTGAGTATACCTTGAAGATACTGGATCGAGGCCTCGTAACGTCCTTGTACGACTGGAATATCGGTTCAATTAGCTTTTTTGCCCCTGTGTGTTCTTCATGGCCGGCGACCCCTGAAATGTCCAGCAGCTGCTTCAGAAATTGTAATTCAAAGGCAAACTGGTTCTCTTTCACGCAATCAAGCCTAGCGAAACTGACCGGCACAGCTTCGGCTCGCGCAAGCTGGAGAAAATTGAAAACGCTGCCTATTTCAAGTGCTTGTTTCAGATTTGTCTGAAGCCTCGGAGGCAGTCGAGCCAAGCAAGGTAGCAGTTGAGCTGGTAGGGAGACAATATGATGCAGGAGCATATCATGATTCATAAAAGTGAGCTCGTTCTCACTCATCAATCGCTGGAAGTCTTCGGTCAGGGCGCTAGACTTTCCTAGATTGTTGGTGATAATTGAAGTTTTTAGAGTGTAGAGACCATCTGGTGTGTCTAGCACTTTTGGAACTATCGCACGGATCCATTGAAACGAGTCGTACGTGAGTTTAACTGCTGGGTCTTGAGCAAAAGCAAACTCTGTGTACTCATCGTAGTTAAGCAAGCTCAGGGCTTTGACACTGACCAGAGTGCGGTTAACCTCGTCATATTCAACTCCATAAAAGAGCATTGATGGTGGATTTGACGGATTTGAGGCCCGCGGGGCAGGGAATGTCTTCAGTGTCTCAATTCCACCACCAAACTCGGCTTTTATCGCCCGGAAGATACGATATCTAGGGGAACTGAAGAGCTTTCCTTCGTTGATAATAAATCGTAGAGCCATTTTCGGTCTTCAATGAATTTGAGATGTCAGGGGTAGCCAAGCAAACGAAGAAATCGATCAAGTTATTAGAAATGACCCTGAGCAACTATCTAGGGGTCAAAGAAAGCCCTTAAGAAGGTCTTTTTGTATTTAATCCCACGTGTCATTGCATGGAGCATTCCACTTATTTCATGGATTCTTCCTGTTGTATAGAGATCTCTACGTAACTAGCCTCTAGCGAAGGTTTGACGAATTGCCCAAGGCGTTCAGATCTTCTACATCATCAGGCAAAGACAAAGCATCCTCTCAATCGCCATCTGAGGTCCTTGGCTTCCCTCCATACCAGCATCGACGTTCAAATTCAGCTCGCAAAGTCTACAGTACAAAATACTAAGATCCTCGATAGGAACTTGCAACGGCACAATCCCAATTCCGGCCAACCCGTATAAAAAATGGACTTTAAACCCCACAGTACATTCTCCCCTGAAAACCTACAGTGCACTGCATAGTGCCTGTCTAAATTATATCCATGTTACATGAGAAGGCCAATTAAATGCCCGTAAGAATGCTCGAAAAGTGTGACAAAGAAAGGCGTAACGATCAGAAGCAGAGAGAATCTATCGGATCTTGACGCTAAAGCCTACTGAGGTCTGGTCACTGTTATCCCGAACCAGGAAATGTCCAGCAGCTACTCTAGAAAGTATAATTCAAAGGTAAACTAATTCTCTTTCACGTAGTTGAGCTCAACGAGCCTACCTGGTGCATTTGGGGCTTGCGGAAGTTGCCCAGAAGTGGAAAACAGAACATAGTGGCAGTGCTAAACAGAACACGATGTCGACGGTGTTGATCACGACTTGGTTGTTGTGATTTAGCCGTCTATGGAGTAGCTTTTCCAACAAGGCACACAGAAAGTGCTATTATTGGTTTAATGATGATTTTCATTTGACTGACACTGCAAAATTGATGAGCCCAAAGGCTACAAATACCTTCACTGGCCCCAACAGCTGACCTTTATTTTTTCCCATCAACCTTGGTGGAATCTATACACAAAATGTCAACAAATTCAGGCTCTTGTCTCTGTGGAGCTATCAAATATCAAATCACCGGCGACCCAGAGAGATTCTACATATGCCACTGTGGCAACTGTCAAAAAGTAACAGGCTCGGCGTTCATGTCTAATGGCTGTTTCCGAACAAATGTATGTCCCCGTTTCCGTCGAGTTAAGTGTATCTTCTAACCAAGAACTAGCAACTACAAATAACCCAAGGCCAAGAGTCTGTCAAAGTATACGAACAAAAATCCACTTCTTCGGGCCTCATTCTGAAACGGTCGTTCTGCGGCATCTGTGGGTCAAATCTGTTCGCGCAGAGTGCCATGCCAGAGATGGCTCAATTTATAGCCATTACGAGCGGGACTATGGATGCTTGGGCCAATTTGGATCCTGCTATAGAGGTCTGGACTCGGAGTCGACGTCCCTAGCTTTCACCTGTTGAGGGAACTGAGCAGAAGAAGATGTATTGAGATCGAAAGCGGATTGTATCCGGCGTGGAAATTATTCATCGCATCCACAAAGCCAGCTCTATATAACACCTAAGTTTCTGTCAGAATGGAGCTTGATCTTCTACGATATCTATTAAGTCTCACCAACGTTGGAAACGATATATCTATTCCCTTGATCGTGTGGTATAAGGCAACTACATTCCGGGAACCTTTCCCCTCACTAACACAGCGGATAAGTTATGCAGCCCCATATCAAGATGTTTGCTGAATGGAATGACGTGTTCGGCTAATGCATGCGCTCCATAATAACATTCTTGGGCGGCGCTAACGCCCCATACTAGGATTATCAACGCGGAGTGGCCAAGATACTAGTATTCTGGGCAAAAGGGAGTTTGTCTCAGCTTACCCAGGCTGAACCTGACTCCTTAGTGACACAGGCGCTAAAAGAAGGAGATAAATAAGTTCCCCAGTACCCATGTTCCCTGACCTTTCAAGGATCCTGCCGCCACAATGTCAGACAAACCTAATGACCTACCCATCTGCTCCGTCGTTGGAGTTACCGTTAATCTCCTCTCAGCTAGTATGTTAGTAACTCTTCCGTGGGTTAAGGCATCGCTAAACTGTTCCAGATACCGATCCATTCGATGTCGGCGTGACGCTCGATAGGAGCAAGAAGTATCCATTGGTAGCTGCAGACCAAGAAGAAGGCACTTCATTTCAACCACCAGGGTCGGACGACACCTACTGGTTACCATCTAACTTTCGGAAAACTGATATCGGTGCCCAAAATGTGGAGGGTGATCTCTTTGTCGCCACCGGCTCGGAGCTCGCGAGTGACTTGGAGATGAACCCCAGCCTGAGCATCAGCCACGCCGGCGTTTCGGTCGAGGATTCAGAGGGGTTTCGCTACTCGACGTCGTTGAAGAACAACAGCCTTTATGGAATATACAGTTTCGATCAAAAGGTCTACTCCGTCGGGCTGAAACCTAGTAACGATGTTTACAATTTTGTGTCCGAAGAATACGTTAGTGCTGCAAACGCACTCCCAGACTGGGTGGAAGAAATCAGCAAAGAGAGTGATGAAACTTCCCTGGCTGAGGCATCGGATGTAGTCAAGAAATATCAGAGTTTTTTCAACCGCTGCGGATCTCATGTCGTTGAGGAGTGTCACTTGGGCAGTCGCTATCAGCTGCTAGTTGAGAGTCCTGAGACCGGAATCGAAAAGAAGGAAGATTTTCTGCGTCTTGTCAAGAAAGAGTACAGCGGCATCTTCAACACCGCTGCTGACCCCAATATTGCGAGCTCGTCTGAATTCAACGAGTACTTACGCAAGCGACGTTCCCAATGCAAGATTATAGGCGGAGATATAGGGGCAGCCAATGCGCTCGCACATAACCCAACCGATTCCGACAAATTTCAGGAGTGGATGTCGACTCGCAGTGCCGATCCCCCCCATGCCCTTGTTCATATCAAGACAACCAGCGTCGGCTCTTTCTTGGAAAGGAGTGAGAATGAAGAGCACCAAGAAGCGGCTGCTAAGCTCAAGCCGGCGATGGAATACCTTAGCGGTCTTCACACTCTCAAGGGAACATTGTCTACACTATTCCTAGCATCCTCCGGTTGGATTGAGCTCTCTGTTACCCCATTGCCTGGCGTGACAGTTCGTGTGGTTGATAAGCCGATCGTGGTAATCACACAGGTATCCCCAACATCGGTCAAGGTGCAGCCAGTGGTGAAGGAATCATACATTGAGGTCGGAGTCATCATCACAGCACCAGACGAGCAAGTGGATGTCTCCTTCAGTACTTCCGCAACCGGATCTTTCGGTGCACTCAGCACCCTCAGCCTCACCCCATATGGCCCTGAGAAGTATCGGACGGCAATTAGGGGGGTCGCCACTTCTGATGAAGCATTCTCGGTTTTGGTTCCAAGCCTGATTTCGACGGGGCGGTTTGGAGGCACTGGAACACTGAAGGGAACATTGGAAGTCGAGGCAAGAGAATATGCTTCATTTCATATGGCGTTGCAAAAGCAGGCAACTGGAGTCTCTATGAAAATGTTGGCTACGGTGGAACGCAAGGATGCCGAATAAATGCATGCGTCATGCTAGAAATATCTTCTTTCAAACTACTGTCTTTTATAGTGGTTTTGAATTTTGCTTTGAGAATTTTACCAAAGGATGTATACCTTTCTCTAAAATGGAGAAAGTGCAGATCAAGTGCCTGGGTTGGTCCGTATATCGTAGCTTCAAAAATGCCCGGAATATCACATGGGCATAATTTGGGCTGTGCTCGTCGACTATCCAATTGCCTGTCGCTAACTGGTACCCTAGGTGAATTGCGAAAAATTTGAGACCTGATCCTCCGACCCCCGGGGTGCATGGTCAACCCTGACACTTGTTGTGCCTGATGCAGAATTTCGAGGCTAGTTGGACCAAATGGATCCATCCCAAATAGTATGCAGACAGGACCGATGACAACAGATGCTCCGAGGTACGGGTGCCGTACAGACATTGACGTCTTCCAGGTTTTTCAGTGTGCGCATTGGCGTGTGATGAGCGAGTTTTTGATAGTATGACCGCTTGGAGAGCTGCGGTAGCTGTTCTGGAACTCTGGGAAAAGCATATGTCGCAGGGATATGCTGCATCGTCAAGATTTCGGCCTCGATAGAAGACCACGGAATAAAACCACGCTAGAGAAAGCACATAGTGCGGCTACAGGCAGGTTAGTATGAATGAATATTGAAGCTGCGAATCGAACTGGTCTCACCAAGAACACAACCCATAACATAGTAGCCAAACCGCTCATTGAGCGCTCCAGCCAACACAGGGCCCACACAGGCGCCCAGTATATAAGAAACACTGACCATTGTAAGGGCCCGTGACTTGCCAGCGTTGGGCCCAAAGGCCCCGGGGTACTGTTTATCAAGCTCATCAACGGCCACTATTTTTCCTGTCAGCCTAGACACTGGATCAGAAGAGACTGACGTACTGGTAGCTTCGATTGTCCCGCCTCCATTCAAGAATGTGGACTGGATCCCGATGGCACACATTGTCAACACATACAGAACAGGACCCCTTGTCCCGAAATTAGCCCATGGGAATGAAGGGTTACCCGGAACTCCTAATAACCACATTAGGGGTGCGAGGATGGCAAGTCCGGCAGTCGTGGGCATTCGCGAGTCTACCCGGTCTTTCAACCAGCCGACAATTGGAGACATCACCAAACGCGGAGCCTGCAGCGCAGCAAACATGAGACCGGAGGGCATGCCGCCCCAGTTGAATACTTCACGAACATGCAAAGGCACAGTCGTATTGAAGGTTGTCATTAGCAAGCCAAACGTGAAACTGCAATATATCCCGCAGACAAAGTTGCGCTTGCTGAAAATGCATCGGTAAAAATTTGGAGACGTTTTCGGTTTCGCATGGGGGTCAAGATCAGCATCCTCGAGGTCGATAAATGGAGCTCGCTCAGACTGTGGGCCCAGATCGAGAGCTGGCTCATCTTTGGGAGCTTTAGGGAGGAACGTCAGACGTTGTTTCACCCTGCGACCGCGAGGGAATGGACTTGCCGGTCTTTTCATCATAGTTCTTCTCTAGCATTAACAGCCGGAAGCCTATGTCGATCGCGATCACCGCAAAAGCACAGGCCCAAGCCGACCAGTATCCAGCCAATTGGAATAGGATCCCAGAAAGCATGGGTTCGGATGAGGTTCCCAGCGACACCGCCGTGTATATCATGGAATACACCATACCGATATGTCCAAGTCGGACGCTATCTGCCACGGTCGTATAACCCACCACCCACATGATGCTGCTGGAGAAGGCCTGAACAAACCGACCGATGAACAGGACGAACACTGCGTCACGGGGTCAGCCAATCGATTGATCGCTATCAAGATCGGAGCAGGCATACGGGATGGCGCAAATGCAGTAGCTATGGTACTGATTAGGCATATCACCAGGGCCCAGAGTAACCAACTTCGCTTGGAAGCAGATTGATCCGCATAGTGGGCGAGAGGCATCCGGACGACGACGCTGACCGCCGTATTCTCCGCCAACAGCCAGGAACTAATGCTTTGTGTATAGCGAGGATTGAGACCCAATCGATCTTCCACGATATAGGGAACAATAGGGACTATGAAGCTGGCGAGAAAGGTGTCTGTTACGACAATAGTGTCAGCCCAGAGATGTCCGACCCGAGTCAATCCAGAAGACACCAGTAAACAGAGCCACGGCCATTGCGTGACAATAAACCATGTCGAGGAGCGCCATTTCCGCGACGATGAATTCATGCCGTGTCACCTAGGTGGTCGGGGTAGTAAATGTGATGTCGACTCTATAGAATTACTGGATAATAGCGAGTTTAAAGGCGAAGCGCTTCGCCAGCAGTATGGCTTCTTTCCCTTGCATCTGCATCCGGCAAGGGTAAATACACCAACGCCATCACCTGAGCTACGAACCAAGGAAAAGAATGCTAGATCACATTGAACTGACTTTATTCGAGGCTCTAGTGACATTAGGGACCGTCTCACATCCACCAGCCGCTTGAATCTGAGGCAACTGTAATCTGACATTGCCCCCTCCATGCATCGTTCAACCCGCGCCCCGACTGTGTCGCCTAACTTTGCGCATCACCTGATTGCTTCCTTGATAATATTGACCTGAGCGGCTGCATGTTTTTTCTGAATACTATTGAATATCATGAGAGTGTGCAGGAATAGTTGATCAGAAGAGCTGACTGTGGCTAGTTCATTCTGTTCGGCCGGCTTCACCTTTTCATTGAGTCCGCCCCCCCCTTGATAACACAGTATTCCAGGGCGTTGAAAGTCTCTTGAAAGCTTGCTAGCACCTGGGATTTCTCCTCGTGGGCTCACTCACTCACGGATCGATCGCTAAGCACAAAGTTGCACATCCGGAGTCGGTTCTGGAGGAATATGCAAGTGCCATATTACGTCTAGTGAACATTGAGCTGTTGGTCCAAGCGAAGAATCCAAAATAGAAGGTTGGAAGTGGTCGGTTAGGAGCTGAGAATGAAGAAACACGAGTAGAGGCCGATGTGCCTATTGGGAGGTCATTTTGGGAGTCTCGGTTCCTTATATTAACGAGACGGTGCAGCGTGGATATTACGCTTGATCTCTTGAGTTCTTCGTGAATGACGCGTCAGTACACGCAGGGACGCAGGTACAACTCAGCCCATCTTTCACGTCATGCAGTAGGGTATTTATGCATGCAGACCAGACGTCACGTCTCACAGCTCCTCCAACTATTTCTCAGACAACGCGAATATAAGGCCGCGCGGAGGCGTAATCGTCTTCTGTTTCACGCCACCATCATATCCAAGTCCAAGAACAAAAACAATGGAAGAGAAAATTCCTCTAGCGCAGTATCTCTTTCGACGCCTCTACCAAGCTGGCGTGCGGGCCGTCCATGGGGTCCCAGGCGACTATAGCATCTATGCCGACATGACCGTCAGAATCACGGCGGCTCGAGAAAACCTCATCGATGAAGCCACGGCGACGGCTCAGATCGATCATGCTCTACGAGAGTGTGTGCTTCAGTCCCGACCTGTGTACATCCAGCTTCCAATCGACCTTGGAAGTTGCGGCGCAAGCAGCAGACCACATTTTGCAATAGCTCTACGCGTCTAAACAACCATTCCTACTGGTAGATGCTGGTACATCGCGATATGGCGCGGTGGTCGAGGCCAACGAGCTTGCACGTCGCATGGGGATTGTAACGTGCACGATGTTCTTTGGGAAGAGCATCATCAACGAGACTCTTCCCAATTTCCACGTTGTGTACGCAACGGCCGGGCCACGGGTGATCTCATCTTGGGTGAACCAGTGCGATCTAACTCTTTATGTTGGACCTCGGGTGAGCAACATCAATACGTACGGATTCACGACGATCCCGCGCACGGAGACTGCCATCAGCTTTGATCGGGACTCAGTTATGATCTGTGGTACCACGAAATACAATGTTCCCCTCAAGGCACTCCTGCGCGCGATGCTCGATCGGCTCGATGCTGTCCAGCTGCCCACGGACACACCCTGGTCCGTCGTTCCCAATCCACGCCAGGATCTCGCCGCCTTACCCCCGGCCGAGCCCGCACATGTACTGAGCCATGACATCTTCTGGCGGCGCATGTCGCACTTCTTCCGTCCCGGGGACATTGTCATGACAGAAACCGGAACGTCTAGCACAGGCAGGCGGGAGTTTGTGCTGCTCGATAACACCCAGCTGATCAATTCCAGTATCTGGCTCTCGATAGGGTTCATGCTACCAGCCGCGCAGGGGACTAGCCTGGCCCAACGCCGTGGGAAGACGAATGGGCGCACAATCCTGTTTGAAGGCGACGGCAGCTCCCAGGTGACAGCGCAAGAGCTGAGCACGGCCATCCGCAAGCGCCTGGATCTCATCGTCTTCCTGATTAACAAGAATGGGTACACCATCGAGCGCTTGATCCATGGACGGGACGCGGAATACAACGATATCGCCGTATGGCGCTACCTGGAGAGTCCCAGTTGCTTCGGGGCTCCTGTTAATGGCTCCTATAACGTGCAGACTGCTAGGGTGGCTAATTGGGGCGAGCTTCATGCGCTGCTTGAGGACAAGGCTTTCCATTAGGGGCGAGGACTGCGAATGGTGGAGATCATGCTGGACACTTACGATGCCCCCGCGGCCCTTAAGGAGACAACTGCGAAGAACATCAAGGCCTATCAGCAGAAGAGCTAGATACGTGATTTAACTGGTTCAATGATACCGAAATTACCTTCAGCAGAGTAGCTGGGCAGTAGGACATGGCTCCTTGCGTAGCCAGGAAAATCATATGCACTTACTCAAGGCCGGAATTCTTCTCCGAAAACAAGTAGGTCTGACTCGACATTCGCCCTCCTTGCTGCATGCATACCCAGTCCAGTCACCGCTACCCAATATTTTTATATGAAAGTTTAATCACTGCATGACAGGTCAAACACGACTGCTACGAGATTTAGTCGGTGAAGATAAAGCCTTCGGGCCTCAGTCGTCTTAAATAGGATGGGCAAAGAAAACCTTCCTCACAACCATCAAAATGACCGTTACTGGAAATCAGGGTCAGAGAATGGCCGGGTATCGCGCACCATCTCTCTTCCAGCCACACTGAGCTCGTCAGACGCTGCGAGATGCCCACGAAGGAAAGATTGCCCCGTTAGCCGGTCTCTACCTCGGCCTCAGCACCGTTCAGACTGCCCAGTTCGTTTCATCCTTGGGATTCGATGTTGTCTTGATTGACTGGGAACACTAGTCATGCAATGTGGAGACGATGACCACCGTGCGTTCCTTCGATCGCTCATTCCAAGGTCGGACTAATCAATTATCGTCCTAGATGGTGCACGAGCTGGCCTTCATGGGTAAGGGCAGAACTATTTCCTTTGTCCGGTACGTCTCGTTCCCACCGTGGATATAGATACGTTTTTCTCAGTCCATTAAACATGAATCTGGCAGCGTTCCCGGCCACGACCATGCAGCCCTGGGTTACGCCCTTGATGTCAGGGCAAGCGTCATTGTCCCTCGGGTGAACACTGTTGCTGACGCCAAACATATTGTCGCTTCTACCAAGTACGGAGCCAGGTGTGGCGGTACGCGTTCAGCACCTCCTTATCGTCAGGTTCAGGGCATCACCGATACTCCGATCGACCCGTCCAAGTCGGTTCACGAGAACCAGAACGACCAAGCGGCTGTTGTCATCCAGATCAAATCTCTCGAGGGACTGAGCAATCTGGACGCCATCCTAACTGATGTTCCCGAGATTGACGCCGTGTGGCTCGGGACCATCGACTGTCGAGTCTCGATGGGACTCCGCTGGGAGGCGGGCGTCGTGCCGACCGAGCCCGAGTGGCAGGACACCCTGGCCCAATTCAAGGCGATCATGAAGAAACATTATAAGCCCGCGGGAGGATTTGCACTGGGCCCGCCGGAGAAGATGCGAGGGATGGGCGAGGGGAAGGCTCTGATCTTCTGTGCCGTCGATGTCACAGCGTTGCTCACCGTTGTCTACGAGTTGAAAAAGGCCCGTCAGGTCTTCGCCCTGTCTAATTGAAACCTTATTCACGATGCCTCGCTAATATTCTAGTCAATTACATACTTTTCTTGTAGCTCCCTAGCTCAAATTCTCTAATCTGGTGGAAGGGGGTGCTTGCGACGTCGGGCATTGCTGCATTCCACGACACATTCTTGCGCATATGATATATAATATAACTGTTGATCTCGTCCACTACATCCCTAGAGGCATGCAAGCTGCCTTGCATGAACATCCTCACCGCCACTTGCAACCTACATCATCATGCCGATTCAGATTTTAGGCGCCCGATTCCATCTGCGATATATCATATATAGTTAACCGGGCGGTTTATATGGTACTACTCCCTCTGCTCCGTAGATACTAGCTCTTTTTGTGTTTCTTTTCTTTTCCTTTCCATTTTGTTTTTTTTTTTTTTTTTTTTTTTTTCACCGATCAAAATGCAATCCTCTCGATTCGATACTATCCCCCCTGTTCCACCGAACGAATTTCGCCAGCTCCTCATCGAGTTCAGCGCCGATGCATCTCCAAGCAAAGTCAGTCTTGAATCCGGGATGTACTATAACGAGAATGGTCAAATGATCACTCCATCTGTCGTGGAAAAAGTAGGTCATGCTTCGAAAGTTAGTATTTCAGCAAGCGAGACCTCTCGCTAAGACAGCACCGCAGACGAAGAGGTTTCTCGCTCTCCAACCCGGACAGAATCACGGCTACCTGCCACCTCATGGCAACGCGTCATTCATCCACCACACTCAGCGTCTCATATTTGGCGAGACTTTAGCTCATAGCCTCCTCCTTTCCGGATCGGGGTCTCGCCTGGGCTCTCTGCAGACTGTCTCCGGAACTGGCGCCAACCATCTCGGCGCCCACTTCCTGTCTCAGCACCTGCGTCCGCGCCGCGTCTGGATTCCTGATGAAACGTGGGAGAATCATCCGGTCATCTGGCAGCTGGCAAAGGACTGTATGGCCAAGGGGGCGCAGAATTTAGAGATCCGTCGTTACCCGTACCATGACCAGGAGACTCATTCCTTCAACGTAGAGCGCATGATGGCCATTCTCGAGCAGGATGCCCAGCCTAATGATGTCCTCCTACTCCATGCCTGCGCGCACAATCCCACGGGCATCGATCCCACCAAAGACCAGTGGAGAGCTATATCCCGCTTCTGCTCCCAGCTAGGACTGTTTCCATTCTTTGACCTGGCATAGTAAGTTCTTCCCCCACCAGTATCAGTTATGATCAACCAAATGCCACGGTAAACTGAATATGGAGACGCGGTACTGCAACAGTCAAGGCTTCGCGTCCGGATCGTTTGAAGAGGATGCCTGGGCAATCCGGCACTTTGTTGAAAGCGGCCTCGAACTTTGCGTTGCGCACACCTTCTCGAAGATGATGTCGCTGTATGGCGAACGGGTGGGCAGCTTTCATCTGGTCGCCTCCTCCGCGGATGCTGCGGCGCGGGGACTCGACCAGCTAGTCAGTCTCCAGATGGCAGAAATCTTTTCCCCTCCGTCCTTTGGGGCCAAGATTGCCGCCCGGATTATGTCCGACCCAGAGCTCTACGAGGAATGGGCGCAAGACATTTCCTCGAGACACGCACGCCTGATGGCAATGAGAACGGCTCTTCTGGGCGAGCTAAAACGCCTTGGGACCCCGGGGGATTGGGGGTATATAGAGGAGCAAGTATGAGTCGTCCATTTCTCTCTGTCAACTGCTTTCCCTTCATCAACTCACCGTTTTTGTGCACTTGTAGGGAGGTATGTTTGCATGCATCGACTTAACGCCCATGCAGATTAAACTTCTGAGAACACAGTACCATGTCTATGTTTGTGGCTCGGGCAGGTTATCAATCTCGGGACGTGAGTTTACCCAAGCCAACGAAACATCCCCCCTTTGCCATATTCTGTTCTACCTATCTAACGATAAAGCTTAACCTGTCGTCTAGTGAACACCACCAATGTGAAACATGTTGCCACGGCACTAGATACGGTCCTCCGGGGAAAGATCGGAGGATGTCATGCATGAGATGTACTCGCGGGAGAGATCAAGGGGTTGACAGTCCTAGAGTCATCGAATTTAGGTTTTATTTTTTAATAGCTTAGCTTGGGCCTTACATGGGGGTAAAAGAATCAAACATATTTCCCGAGCAATGGTACAATGCTGTGGTGGAACGCGCGCCATTTGACTCAGTCTCTTCTGATATGGCATGCAAATTTGCGTTTTTTCATCGACAACTTCAGAACCAGTTGCAAAAGTTATTTTCATCTGCATCCTATGCGTCTTACACCTTGCTTGCGTTGTAATGATCAGCAGCAGCTAGGACCCCCCAGGTGAAGTGAAATGCCAATGAACTCGGTCAGTCTCCGCAGTCGACATCCAATCTATAGGGATATCTGCAAGTATTCCCGGTGATATAGAGATGCGGTGTGAGAGACAGAGCGAGAAAGTAAAGTGAAAGACATACAAAAAGTCAAATGCGTTGAGGAAGAAGTAGGCCTACGTGGAAAGGCAAGTGGGTGGGGTGCGCTGTGCACCAATTCCACATTTCTGGAGCTTCCGGACCGTCGCTTGGCGCCTAGAAGATGTACTGAAGTGGCTTCATCTTTTCGGTGGAGCATTCTATTGACCTGGCCGGCTGAACGCTGCATATGATACTTGATATGGATCTTGGATAACATCTGCCGGATGGATTCATGGTGTGATACAAATCAGCCCGGTGACGGAGGTATATAAAGGGACTTTTCTCCGCGTTTTTAATTTCTGCATTGTACATTCATACACCAATACTTTCAGTCCATAGTCCAACATGGGAGATTTCATCGAGATTCCGGACCGCTGCATGCCCCCAAAGACTCCCCAAGCACTGCCTTCGGGCAAAGGCAACATCTACCCGTTAGGCGATCCACATGTACGCGTGCCACTTTGACGAAAGAGGGCGAAAGGGCTAACCCAGGCCAGGCTGTCAGTGTATCCCTACCCACATGGGACTCGGTGATTGGGTTGTCTCGAAAGGAGGAATGGGTGATGGATCAATTGGAGTGGAGTTATCCTCGGTAGGTCAGATTCTCCTCCCAAGAAAGAACAACCAACTAACGGATGAGGTTTCGAGATTCTATATAAATAAGCCAGTTCAAGAGCTTTCTGGGGCTGTCTTGAAACGGCTCGTAATTACCGATAGCACGACATGTTGCATGGTCTTTGGCTCGGATACTGCTGCTCGCAAATGTGCAGGTATCTTGGGGTCCAAGGGGCTATGTTACGAGCATCGGGCACCCTTACACGTTGTCCGGTTCTTCATGCCCCCCGAGTCAAATTCCGGCAAGGCAACTTTTCACTGGGCCAACTTCTCCGTCGTTCTACTCCCATCAGACCGGTGGAAAGATGCAATGACCTTCTGGAGGGACACTGGTAGCGGCCTATCCACCCGGCACGCGGAATACTGTCGCGGCGAGATGGAGTATCTTGACTCGGGTTCCTCGACCCCGGGTTTTCGCACTGCAGCTCCGCGGAAACGAAAGCTTCAGGAGCTTTTAGAGTTTTCGAACTCCGCTCAATCGGGGTTGAGGGCTACTCTGGCCCAGCTGGCAACTTCAGACCGGCCCAGCGAGCCCACGGTCCAGAAGGACGATGTGTTTCTTTACCCCAACGGAATGAACGCCATATATTCGCTTTCCGAAGCTCTGGCGTCGATATCCGGAGGGAAGACAGTCGCTGCCTTTGGGTAAGAATGATATTTTGCGCCCACTCCCATGTCGTTTTCTCGTCCTGACCGGCTCCACTCCACAGGTGGCTATATCCAGAGACAGTGGAAGTCCTCCGAGGAGGTTCCTAGGCAAATGTTCTCTCCTACAAGCACGGCACCGAGCAAGAGCTCGCCCACCTAGAGAGCTTGCTCCAATCTGGCCAACAGCTTCAGGTCCTGTTCTGCAAGCTGCCAAGTAATATCCTCTTGTCATCCCCCGACCTCCGACAACTTAGGACTCTGGCCGATCAACATAATTCCATTATTGCTTGCGACGGTACCGTTGCAGGATTCGTCAATTTAGATGCCCTCCCTTTCGTGGATGTCATGGTATCCAGTTTGACGAAGACTTTCAGTGGCTCGTCTAATGTCACAGGGGGAAGGTCGGTTTTTGACATCCAAATCCCTCGCGTTCATTCATCAGCGATTGGTGATCTAACAAACAGGAGTACATTACAGTCTTGTCCTCAACCCCAAATCTCGATATCACCACGCTATCAAGGCCGCCCTTTCCGCAAATTACGAGAACATATGTTTCCCGCTGGACATTGACACATTGAAGGACAATTGCCAGAATATAGCCTGGCGGGTGAGGCAGTGCAACGAGAACACCCTGCCGCTCGTTGATCTACTCAGCTCCCATCCATCCATCGCGACCGTCCATCATCCATCGACCGCGCCAACGTCCTCCCTGTACGAGAGTGTGATGCGCGAGAACGGGGGAGGCTACGGCAACGTGCTGAGTATCATTTTCCATCAGCCCCGTAGCGCCGAGTATTTTTACAATACCCTCGATGTCTGCAAGGGCTCCAGCTTTGGTACCAACTTTACGTTGATTGTCCCGTACGTCCAGCTAGCCAACTATTGGAACCGCGACAAGGTCCCGCGATACGGAGTGCCGCAGCATATCCTTCGCTTGAGTGTCGGCCTTGAGGACAAGGACCAGCTACTGGAAACGGTAGCCAAAGCGCTGAGAGGAGTGGAGCAGTTTGAGTCAACCACCATAGCGTAGGAGGGAATCTAGATGAATTGATCCATCTCATTGGCAAATATTTTCATTTCGTAGTTGAGTTGTGATGAAAGATAAAGTGCATGATGTTCTCTTTCATATGTCCTGATCGGACTGCAGGGTTTATGGCGCCTCCATGTCTCCGTACAACAGGCAGCTGTAAGGCTATAATCGAGGCGGAAACTCGTGAAGTGGAGGATATAACATAGATGCTGAAGTAGAAAGGCATTTAATGTCAAAATATATTTAGTTATTAGGATAGGTAAGAGAGGTTATACTCACTAGTCCGATAATATGATATCTATACGATATCAGACGATAGTTTTTTAATATCAGCATGACGATAACGATAGTAATTCATTATCAGTATCGTACGATATGCCGCAGTCTACTACATCCCTTCTCTCCCAAGAGAGCGCATCTAGTGTCAAGGTGCCAAGAAACGAGTCTAGTAAGCCGCCCAGGTCGTGTCATCTCACCGCCTGCTGCTTATGATAATAGAGGCCACAAGTCGTCTTCTCTCCGGCCCATCTCTGCTTAATCTTTCATCGAACAATCACCCAGTATATATCCCATGCCATAAAAAGGAAGAAATGAGAATCATTTTATAAGGTAAAATTATAGGACATATTAGATCTAGCAAATTAAATTTCCAAGTAGACCAATGACGGAACAAGTACGTCCAGGAAACTTTCTGTCCTAGATTATACTAAGATTATTATGGCAGCCTTCCAAACGGAATGTTCGACAGCTATCTTCACCCGTCAGGTTCAGCTATGCACCCTCGCTGAAAGAACTGGCTCGACCGATTGTTACGAGGTACGATACTTTCCTAAGAATGTCATCGACAGGCCGTTTTTTGACTTCTAAATCAGTTAAAGGCCTCGTGATGAGGGCGAGACCCTGAAGGGGGGTGATGCGCGTTTGGCCAGGGCTAAATGCTTCTCCCCAAAATCCGTATCGGCTCCACTGCGGATATGATTCTATAAGTATTCTGTGCACGTCTGAATGGAACAGATCACGATGGGTAAACTCCCCAAGAGGGTAAAGTAACATGGCCCCAGTATTTATGGATTGACGAAGAACTTCGCTGGGTTGGCTGATCATCGTGTCAGGCATGTTCGATACGGTCGTGCAAGATCCTTTATCTGATGAATCGTCCTGACGGTCTTGAAACTTGTCGAAACTTGGGAGTACGTCTCTCGATGGTGTGCAGCTTGATGCATTCCCGCTCGCATCAAGTAACTCGCTTCTGGTAGCCGAATTTATCTGCTGTGCGATTATAGTAAAAGGACACAAGTACCGAACCTTGCCAAAACTTGTTGGTTGTCCACCATTTTTAGAAATTTGGAGGAATCAGATGTTATATTTCATTGATATGAGTTCTGTATATCTCAAGAGATATCAGAAGAAAGTAGTTAAAGAGCGAATTTTATACTTATAGTGCACTGCCGGCCTGTAGGTGGGAAACTAGGTCTTTCCCTCGTTAGCGGGGTTGTCATCCCGTATAAGCGCCCACGATACCTCGTGTGGCCAGTTAAATTTTACCCCGACCACACATATCACATCTTTCTTGTCATCCACACCCAAACCCCTTCCATCTAAGTTGATAGATTGTTGAGTTCCAACGAGAAAATGTGAGATTTTGTCCCCTGAAAATTGTCCTACTCACAAATAAATTTATGATCAGGAATGTCTACTTCTATACCTTCCCCACCGTTGGGCTTCGAGCTGATTCTCGGGACTATGATGTGTACAGGAACCTTCTCTATCCACTCGAAGCGATTCTACTTGAAAGCCTGATCAAAGTACTTCTTACCGAAAACGACCAGGTCGAAAATTCGGCCTGGAGAATCTCAGTCACCATTTGGATAAAAACGATGAGGAAATATCTTGAAGTCAAGGGCGATATTCTTGATAGCTGTGCGGATGGGCGGGTATTGGAATGGTATAGCAAGCACCGTAGTCAGATGAATATGGCACAGGATGGTTGGTTTTGATCTACCTCTTTCAAAAGGTCCCTAATATTGTTGGCTGATATTTGATATTTGAAGTTTTGTTATCCTCTTGTATGGATAATGTAGAGTCTGTATCGTACGAAACTTATATATAAAATTGGTACCTTCCTGCCTCCTGCGTTTGGGATTTGAACTCCTTGCATTGCATCTTTCTCGATCACATGTTTGATAGAGCTTGTAACCTTTTATTCCGCTGAATTGTAGGTAAACAAGAAGTCGTATCAGAGCATCTTCCAAGGTAGATGAAATAGGACGAGGAGCCTAGGGCAAGGGAGAGCACGTGCTCTCAATTCTCCATGACCACAATGAATAAATCCAGCATTCATTAACCCACAAATATATTCTTCACGACCGTGAAAACAAGGAATACTACTTGATCCGCTGGAAGCGCACCATGGCCGGCTTCTTATCCCAGAACCACCAGATCCCCTGGGACTCCCACTCAGGAAGTTCCGTCGCCGGTGGCGTGGAGAGATCATACCTCCAGAGCAACCGTGCAAGAATCAGCCGTAGCTCCAGCCATGCCAGGTTCTGTCCAGGACAGTTATGCGGACCCAGCGAGAAAGGATTGAAGGCCGCTTTCACGTCACCCTGGAACTCGTCGCTCCGAGTGCCACCATCCAGCCACCGTTCCGGGGCAAACTCATTAGGGCGAGTGAAATTGCGAGATGAGCGGTATGTCGCCCAGGGTGGAACAGAAACAACCATGCCTCCGGAAACGAACCGGCCTGCGATGGTGGCTCCGGCGGCAGGAACTCTTCGGCGCATGGAGTCCGGGATGGTCGGGCAGAGTCTCATTCCCTCGTTGAGGACCCCATTGAGATAAGGGATGTTCTTGAGCGATGAGGCAGTGATTTCTTTCTCAGAGGTAAATGTACTTCGAAGGATGTCCACGAGAGTCTGATGCGTCTTTGGGTCTCGGAGCAGATGGTTGATCACACCTGTTATAACAGTGGTGATAGACTCGCTACCGGCCGCTACGATCATCATCGCATTGACCTCCATCTCTTCCGGGGTCATAGTCTCGCCCTCGGTCGCCTTGCTACTCTGAAGCATCGTGCCGACCAGATCAGGTCGGGTCACTCCGCTCGCGACGCGCTTGCGGACCTGTTGCTCCGTGACCTTCCACATCTCCATGACCTCGTTCAACGCCGAGGCCGGGGTAATGGCCATGAGGAACGAATACACCGCTGGGTAGAACTTCAGCCCGCCCACGATAATAGCCGCCTTGAACTGGCTGACGGTCTGAATCCACGGGTGGTACGTGAGTCCGTCTAGACATCCAAACGAGGAACCCCAGGTGAGGTCACCAATGATATCAAACGCAAGGTAGTTAATCCACTCCACGACATCGACATCGGAGCGCTCGTCCAGCTTCGCGAAGAGCCGGTCGATGTACGACTGGACGAACGGCTCCTGCTCCGCGGCATATCGCTCCGAGAACCCGGGCGCCAGGATCCGACGGAACTGCGCGTGCTTGGTCTCGGAACAGGCGATCAGGTTTGCTGCCGTCTTGCCCGGCGGCTGGTCTTTGTACTCGTCGGGGCGCACGAAGTCCCGGCCTCGAGTGTAGATGTCGCGCCAGGCCGCGGCGTCGATAAAGGACAATTCATCGGGCGCCACGCGGACCACGTTCCCGTATTGCTCGTGCAAGCGCCGAATGCGATGCGGCAGTTCCCCTTGCATCATCGCCAGCAGGAAGGGGAGCCGGAAGGCCCTCCATAGAAGCGGCCCTGGATATTGGGCTAGCGGGTGAAACCATAGGTTTCGGATCACATAGCCGATCGAGGCCTGGGAGAGTAAGCAAGGGCAATCTGTCTACGCGGGTGGAGGAATGGGCACTGACCAGACTCGAGAGTAGAGCGGACAACAACAGGAGAGTGACGACCCCCATGATTAGACACGAGGCGGGAGGAAAGAGGGACGTGTGAAGACTGGAGAGAGAGTCAGGATTGAGACGATTGGGGGGATTTACGTGTCAGATCGAAGATCCTCTTGGGCCGAAAGGCTTGTGGCCTCGTAGCCTCGTAGCCTCGTAGTCTCCTGGCTAGTACTGTATGTACTCGGTTGCAGTGGGTATTGTATGGTATCTTCTAAGTATTTACGATACAATGATGGTATGTTATGAAAGTAATGATCGTTTTACAACAGTATTACAAAGTAAGCCAGCGGATACGGATAATAAGACATTACGAATACACAACCCTACCCCTGTGGCACCCTTATACTCCAGAGTCAATCTGCTCAGCATAGTCCGACTTGTCAATATGATCCCAGATCTCACAATCCTTGGCAATGGCCCCCGGGATAGGAAGATTGGCGATATCGTCGGGTCGTTCCTAGAAAACACAAGTGAGCAAGGAGGAACAAATCGAATGGCAGAAGGCGTTAAGATCAGAGCACTTACCAATGCCAGAATCACCATGCCCGCACTTGAATGAATAGAAATATGGCAGTGCAGTGGCCAGACCCCCGGATTATCCTGATCCCACTGCAGCACTAAATGCGACGGGTCCTCCGGCGATCCCGGCATCATGAGGTGGGTATCTCGACGCAGTGGATTCTCCGGATTGACGATAGTTCCGTTCCATCGGCCGGGTCCCTCGGACAGAACCCAGAAGTCATGACCGTGCAGATGCATGGGGTGCAATGTGCTGAAGGCGTTCTCAAACACTAGCCGGACACTGGAGTTGGACCCGAAGTCGTATATATTCCGCTGGCGCGGAAAACTGACATTGCCTTCCTGGGCTGCGAGCAGAGCGGCCTGGTTGTAGTTGGACATGAAAGAAGACCCGTCCATGAACATTACCATAAAGCCGGTCTCGTTCAGGCCCGCCGTGATGGTCACCGTCTGCGTGGTGCTGGGGACTGGCGGTTTGAGAGGGTAATAAGGAACGGTGCGATCCAACGGGTCGTTGCGGCAGTCGTTGCTCTCCCAGCTCGTTCCCTTTGTCTGAGGCAATCGCCCCGGGTTCGCAAGCTCGTAGTATATGGCGGCACGCGCGGTCTGGAAACTCGCCGTGTTCTGGAGACAGACCATGTCCATGTCGGAGCGTAACCAGACGGCATCGGTGGCGCAGCCGGTAGCGTGCACGATCACGTCCGTTCGCTGACCGGGGCTCAATGTGACCACCTTGGTCTTGTAGGGTTTGACAGGGACAAAGTCGTTGGCGATGACTGTCATCTCGTGGTTGTCAATGCTGATCTTCTGGTTGGCGAGAGCACCGCTGTTGATTAATCGGAGACGATGCCGTTTCCCGGAGCGAAATCTGAACTTCTCAAATCCGGCGCCAGGCAGGCATTTCGTGTCCGTGCTGGTATGATTGCAATTGTACGATCCCTTCCCGTTGATGAGATTATTATCCAGTGGTATGATTCCCGGGGGCTTGTGTATGCTCCGTTCCATGATCTCATAGTAGCCGACGTGGTAGTAATCCGAGATGATAACGGGGCCCAGGTCGAAGTCATACTTGACTTCCGGCTGCAAAGGACCATGGATTATGAGTGGGCCAAAGAGTCCGTCATCATACTGTGCACTGTAATGCGAATGATACCAGCTGGAGCCATACCGATCCGCTTGGAAGGTATAGGTAAACCTTCCTCCACGAGGGGCGATCGGACACTGCGAGACGCCCGGGACGCCGTCATACCATGGGGTCTTCTTTTGCGTGAGCCCATGCCAGTGCAGTGTAATACCCTCATCCGGACTGTCGATGCTATTTGTAACCGTCACCTCGATCATGTCGCCCCAATTGGCTTCGATCATCGGCCCTGGGAACTGCCCATTGATCAGGATCACGCTTTTGTTGAACCCGTCCGGAGATGCAAACGCCCGCGAGACGTCGAACTCGTAGCGGCGTGTCACGCCAGTGTTCGGAGGATCTCCTGCTGGGTCGACACCATGCCATGGATTCCTCGCTTCTCCTAGCTACAATAGACTCATTCCTCATTAGACTTGGCTTATAACTGCTGGGTGAGTGGGAGGCACCTACAACGTCGGATAGGAAAAGGGGCAAGTTCATTGACGACAGCGCATCACCTCCAAACAGACCACCTATCCCTCATGGTAAATTGTCAGAGTAAAGATCGAGAACCAGCCAATGGATAACCAGCAAAGCACACACCGTTCTCCCAGTCCCGCGACAGAGCCGCCGCGCTGGTGGCGATCGCCAGCGCGACCACCCGCAAGAGCTGCGCCATTGAGAAAAGTCGGGGCTCCAACAAGGGGTGTTTGTTGATCCCTACGATTGAGAGGAAATGTAATCAGACCTAGAGCAGTGCGACACCAACCAATGTTTATTAATGCCCTAGACACGCGCGTGTTGGCCAAGCCCGATTCTACGTGGTCTGATGAGCAAGGAACTTAGGGCTCACTCGTCTTGGCCCGTATGCAGAAATACGGTACGCTTTCATCTTACAATTTCGGTAATGGGCTTTTTGGGGGCGAAATCACGGAGGGGGTGGACAATACCGATGCACGTACATACACTGGAGTTAGGGGCCGTAGTTAATGCACCTAGCGCGTCCACTTCGGTATTTTGATTGCGACTTGCAGGAGGCTAGACGCTACTACTGCAATGCAACCGAACAAGATGTGTACTTTGGTTTGTTATCTAGTAGGTCCTACAGGCTCTTTCGGAATCGCCGATCACCTTACTATATGTAGATAGTAAATGCATAGAACCCATGCAGCCCGTATATTCTAAGCGAGGTTTTGTATTATACTTCCTCAAATCATGTCAGAACTTGTAAATCGCTATACACTTCATTTTGTCTACGCCAGGGGCGGGCGGTGGACATAGGTCTGGCCGGGGCGGGTGTTATAGCATGGCTATATTGAATTGGAGATTAACCCCGACGAAATAATGGCGCATAAACGTGTCAGCATTTCATTTCATTTCATTGTGGCATTTCATTGGTAGTTTTGTCATGGCATATACTGTATAGTGGTCTTCATCGCGGGCAACAGAGAGTAACGACAATTGGACGGCTCACAGTCAACTGCAAGATAACTACAGAATTAAGCGACCAAAAATGAGAACGTTCTCCGTATTCACACTGCCACCTCTCTTAATTTTTGCCCCAGTTAATGCCTACTTCCTGTTGCAGTTCAACTCCTCTTCAAAGCTGCAAACGCTCCGACGCCGGCCGACGCCGCATCAGGATCTCCGCGTCAGGATTGGGGAAGATAAACTCATGGGCGCGCAAGTTCTCGGGGCGCTTATTCCCATGCTTGAATTTGAACTCGTAGTCCATGAGCAGACGAACCAGAATAATCTTGATTTCCAAGCTAGCGAAGAAGCGACCCGGGCACGCGTTTTGACCATGTCCGAAATTAAGAACCCGCTCTTGCGTGGTCGAGAACTGATGAAGATGACCCTCTCCTTCGCGTTCCCGGAGCCGGTAGTAGCGGAAGCCGTCGAATTTCTCGGGCTCCGGGGTCACGGCCGGGTCGTTTTGGATGTCGTTGACGGCCATGCTGATGTGTGCGCCCTTTGGGAGGCGGACGCCGTCGGAGAGCTGGGCGTCTTGGAGCAGCACGCGGTGCATGGATAGAAGGGTTGGTGGATTGAAGCGTTGGGACTCGCGCATGAAGGAGTCGAGCTTGCGGAGTTTGGAGAATGCTGGCTTCTGCCACTGCATCCAGGGACCTTCTTCTATGACGACATATTTGATCTCCTCGCGGATTGGATCGAGGTATTCCGGATGGGCGAGGAGGTCGTAGAGGACGTGGACTGCGTTCATCTGGGATGTGTGGATGGAGGCGAGTGAGAGAACGACCTCTAGGTGCGCTAGGGACGCAGGCTTGCTTTCTTCGGGTGTAGCAATCTCCATCATCCAGGACAGAAGGTTGTTCTTGCTCTCTTCTGGTGTCTGGGCCCCATTACTCTCTTGCTCCCTTCGGCGCAGGATTTCGGGGACAAGCAGCTTCTTGGCTCTTCGCACGTATGCATTTCCCCGGTAAGACGAGGGCATGAACCAGCTGAGGAGCTTGTGGGTCCAGATAGGGAACAGCCGCAGGAAGACAAGGGAGACAAAAACTGCTCTACAATTAGGATTGAAAACAATGGGTTCAGGAGAGGTCGGAAGGCATACCGTTCTCGGTGAACTGGGTCGACACCTCGAGCCATTTAGGGTTCCGACATAGGGGCAGACCAAGAAAGATGCGAGCACTGACGCGGGCCACAAAGTCAAGGACCGTGTGATAAGGTTTGATGGTGACCCATTCGTCTGTTGTTCTATTAGTATTCGCCAGGAGAACCGCATGGAAGGAGAAGATGGCAGACCTTCAGACGTGGTTAGTTCCTTCTCCACCGCATAGTTGACCTCGTCCTGCATCGGCGCCGTCAAGGAATTCAGGTTCGGGGTCAATTTCAGCTGGAGGGTGCGGAAATGCAGGTTGCTTTGAAGAATGATATGCATGTTGGTTGAAGAGCCCATGAGATTGTGCACATGAGCCACTGTCGGGCTGGCCACATGGTTTGGCAGCTTCCTGATATCGTCGACATACTTTGGAGGCAAGACCAGCATGTCTGTGTCGGCTCGTCGGAATTGGAAGATCTTGTCCTTACACTTGTCGCCACGGAGAGGTCAGCTCATGAGTTCATCGACTGGGCTACGGAACATACTGCGCGATACCCTTCACCCAAGACGTCTCCAGCCCGCAGAAAGAACCGGAAGTTCGATACCATGGTCGGCTCCCATGATGTTTTGATGCCGAAAACAGGCACTCGGTAGCCAAAGATTCCGCTCCACGCGCAGGATAACAGATACCAGCCAAGAAAGAGGGCCGGGGCACTGTAGAACCATGGAATTGAAGTTTCTTGGATCCATGTATAGGACCCATGCGAGAGCAACAACGGGTTTGTTGCATTAGCCATGGTCGACGATGTTTGTGGGTTTTGCGTGGAGGTAGTTGACCACCGATGGAGAAGGGAATTGCTTGGGGTGGTCTTATCAGTTTTTGCACAACGTAAATGACCATGCTACCAGGGATCATGTATGCTTGTCGGTCCGTTGCGGGACAGGTCGAGGCTCTCTTCGAGCCCGTCAGGACCAGAGGCCAAACCCCGCTAGATGCCGCAGGGCCGCGAGTTTGAACAATCAGAATGTGAGCACTAGTCCGGAGTGCATTTACAGTAGATTACTTTGCATACCAACATTGTCCCCCCTCCCACGTATGTAATTTGTGGACCTTATGACCTCCCTGGTGTCTGGAAGGTGGTTCGCGACATTACTCAGTTAGGCGAACTAGTGCATTATGCACTTAGCATGGCGGAATAACCCGTGCAATAGGTGGGAATAGGCGGGATATTGGCCCCTATCCCCACTAACGCACACACCAGGTAATTATTTAGTGCAATCACGGACCTCTCGTCTAGATGCAGGAAAGACCCTCGCTAACAGGTGAAAAGGTTGTGAAGATGTTGGGTATACTTCGTATGAGCTTGTAACGCGGAATACGCTGCCTGGGTACGGCGAGCTGTCGCGAGGCTTCCGTTCGGAGTGAATATAGTGGAGACTACTACCAGGGAGGCTTTCATGAATAAGCCACCATTGGCCGTAAAGGGACTACAAATATTATTCGATAATCTGTCCGAGTTCCGGGAAGATCACAGCCTCACCCGTTATCCTAACATCCAACAAAGCAGACCGAGCCCTTGACACTATGGGTCCTGAAAAGCGAAGAAAGTTAGATTTGGCAGCCCCCGAACTCACTCAAAGAGCCCGGGAGGTGGTAGAGAGGATTTCTAAGGGCTGTGGAGAGGAATCCGGTTTTGGGGACTTCAGTATTACTTTTTATGACACGGCGTGGCTGTCCATGGTCACGAAGCCTGATACCACTGGCTCTGGTCAATGGGCATTCCCAGAATCATTCACGTTCGTTCTGCACCATCAACGCGAGGACGGGTCCTGGGGCGCTTGCCCGTCTCCTGTTGATGAGATCCTCAATACGCTAGCATGTCTTTTGTCTTTGCTAGCTCACAAGGCTTCAATTGGAGACGAACATTACGGTTCTTGGAATGAAGAGGCTATAGTGTATGATGGGCGAATCTCCCGGGCAATTACCTTCCTATCAAATGCACTGAAGGAATGGGATGTTGGCGCCACCGTGCATGTTGGATTCGAGATTCTTGTGCCTAGCCTACTATCCGAATTGGCACAACAAAGCATCAACTTCGACTTCCCAGGCAAATCCATGCTAATGGAGTTGCATGGACACAAGATGGCCCGATTTGTGCCTGAGATGGTCACTGGGAAGCACCAGACGACACTGCTTCACTCTCTGGAAGGGTTGATTGGGAAAGTAGATTTCGACCAGCTGGCACATCATTGCACATCATACGGCGGTATGCTGGGCTCGCCGGCCTCAACAGCAGCATATCTGATTCAGAGCACCCGCTGGGACAATTCCGCCGAGCAGTACCTCCGCAATGTAATCCGGAGTTATGGCACGTCTGGTGGCGTGCCCAGCGCTTTCCCCGCCCCTGTCTTCGAAGCATCGTGGACAATTTCCACGCTCCTCTCGAATGGATTCACGGTAGATGATTTCGATAGAACCATGCTGGATACCATCGATCGTTATCTCATGTATCTGTTCGAGACGCAGCAAGGACTGCTGGGCTTTGCGCCGGGTTTCGTGGCGGACGCAGACGACACGGCAAGAGCCTTTCTCGCCATAACCCTTCTAGGCAGCAAAGTGAGCCCTTCTGCCCTCGTGAAGCACTTCGAGGCGTCAAGCCATTTTCAGACATACAAGCTGGAGCGGAACCCGAGTTTCAGCGCCAACGCCAACATTCTGATTGCTCTACTGCAAACGCCAGACCCCGGAATTTACGCCACCCAGATTGAAAAGGCCGTTCGGTTCATCCTGTCGGGTTGGGACGACGGGAAGCTTCTCGATAAATGGAACCTGGCCTCAGAGTACAGTGAAATGCTCTTGGCGGATGCGCTGACCCAACTGCTCGACCTCTGGAGCAAGGGCCAGCTTCTCGACCTATCCCACGAGCTTGTCACGCTGCGCTTGCCTATTGTTTTACTCCAGTTACTCTCGCGAACCCTAACTCGTCAGTCAGTCAACGGATCCTGGGGGAGCTCCTCGGAGAGGACAGCATACTGCGTGCTTCTTCTTTCCTCTATCTTGGACTTACCATTGTCCGACAACATTCGTGAGGTGGCTCAGACAGCATTAGACCGTGGCCGAGACTATCTCCAGGCACATGCGAGCGACTGGATGGAAGGGGACTACATTTGGGTTGAGAAGGTGACTTACAGACTGCCCATCCTCTGCGAGACGTACTGTCTGGCGGCCATGAGTGCCTCCGCTGATGAAAGACCGTGGCCGCCTGAAGTCGTCGCCATGTTCTCTGCAGAAGGCAGGAAGCTGCAAGTTATGGCCACCTTTTTCGGACGGCTGCCGCTCTTTCAGCAGACACCGGCAAAAACGCTCCTGCTCGCCGTCATGGAAGCGAGGCTGTACTCGCGGCTGCTCAAGACTGTTCGTCTGGATATCTTCCCACGGGACGAAATGCGCATGACCGAGGACAAGTACATCGAGTACATCCCAGCCGCTTGGTGCTGCGTCAATGCCGCCACAGAGTTCCCCCTTGCGGGCAATACAATGTGGGACATGATGGTCATCTCCATGCTGAACTATCAAGCCGACGAATACATGGAGACAGATGTCGCGCGGTTGACGGAAGGCCAATTATCCCAGTTCACCGCTACGATCAAATCTGAATGCTTTGACCTGCCAATAAAGACAGATAGCGGATGCATTCAGGTCGAGAATAATGCATTACAGCCAACGCCCGTGCCATCAGACTCTGGAAACGAGTCCCCGACTCCATCCCCGAAAGAACCCACGGACGTCATTAGCAAGTATATCCAACATGTGCGACAACATCCATGTGTGACACGGACTCCGAAGTTCGCACAGCAGGAAGTCGCCAACGAGCTGCATAAATTCCTGCTGGCGCACATCGCACACAACCGCGACAATCAGGACCTTGGAAAGGGGATCGCCTCGCGTCCGGCGTACTTTGACTGGGTTCGCACGACGGGCGCCAACGATACCAGCTGCCCCTATTCCTTTGCGTTCTTCTGCTGCCTGGCCAGCCGGGATCGGCCGTACTGCTTTGGAACCGCGAAGGCGCGTTATTTTGCCCGAGCCATGGCCTTGCATCTTGCCACGCTCTGTCGGCAGTACAACGACTACGGGTCCAGTCGGCGCGATGCCGATGAGGAAAATCTAAATAGTTTAGATTTTGATGAGTTCAAAGAAGACGTCTCAGGCGACGAAGACCCTCGCAAGCAGATTCTCCTGGACATTGCGGCGGGCGAGCAGGAATGCATGCAGCTGTACTTCGGGCGTCTTTCTAGCGAGGTCGACGGGCCGACGGCCCGGCGCATCAAGGCGTTCATTGACGTGACGGATTTGTTCGGTCAGATCTATGTAGCGCGAGATATTGCCAGTAAGCAGATTTAGAGTGGTAGTCAAGGGTTTTCCTGCGATATAATCATTACTGTGTTCTTGGAAGAAGTGGAAGATGTACGCATACAATGCGTGTGTGCACATACATGCCCTAAATACAGTACATTACATCATACACAGTATGTTATCAGCTGTATCATTACCGTATTCTATCTGTCCCGCAATACAAGCCTCCTGTATGGACTGACTTCGTATATTCAGATGTGATCCATCGAGCCAACCTCCTCCTCGCTATTATTAATTCAATTAGTGCGGTTCTTCCCGCTATCGACAAGGATCAACAAGCTATGGCACGCGATCCGTGTGACCCACGCGCTGGGACGATGTAACGCTGGAATCTGGATACATATTCAGGGGCATGGATTCTGATCCTCTATGACCCGCAAGCCCCATCGACACAAAGACCTCGACTGTTGGTCGTAAGCCCTAAGGGCCACTAGCCAGAATGGCCAGTCGCTGTATAGCAATGATACAGACACTCTGGGTTCTTCGTCCTATGCATCATCGTATGCCATGTAGAATGCAACGAGGGGGCAGTCCGGAACCAGGATTGATTACCCCCCACGTCAAGTCGCTATATTAAGTCGACAGGTCCGAATCCGCCAGAACCGAGTCTACTGTCCAGTATCCCACACAATTAACAGCCCCCAACCGAACGTCATGTCTCTGAAGCCAATTAAACTCTACTGGAGGAGTAAGCCGCCTTCCTTCGTTCTCGCATTCGGGCCAAGAACTGATTCAGTCTCCTACTAGACCAGGTCCCCAATCCCTCGAAGGTTTTGGTCATCCTGGAGGAGCTCGGCCTCCCTTACGAGACGGAATTTGTCGAGCTGGAAGGTCTCAAGCAGAAGCCTTTCACGGATATTAATCCTAATGGCAAAGTTCCTGGTCGGTCTCCATCTCCTAGTCCCGTCTTTGCTTCTCGCTGACATGGACGGAATTAGCAATCTACGACCCTAACCAGGATGTCACTTTGTGGGAATCTGGCGCGATAGTCCAGGTACGTGTCTATGCTGTCTCTTGTACTGTACATCATTCATGTACATTCATGCATCGTCGCCCCCTACCCCTCCCCAACCCAAGCTAACGCCCAAACAAGTATCTCGTCGAGACATACGACCGAGACCAGAAGGTTTCCTACGCTACTGCGCCGGAGAAACTCCACCTCCTCCAATGGTCCTTCTTTCAAGCCTCGGGCCAAGGTCCCTACTTCGGCCAGTCTGCTTGGTAAGCTATGTCTAAGCCTCGTCCTTCCGCTCGTCCCCACTAACCAACCCACCACCCCCTCACCTCGATCTACTCCATACTCTCCACTCCCTCCTTGTCTAGAACTAATCGCCGATCACCAAATGTAGGTTCAATCTCTTCCACGAGAAGTTCCACGGCGACGACCTTGAGAGCCCCAAGATCCGCTACGGTAACGAAGTCAAGCGCATCGCGGGCGTGCTGGACGGGGTCCTGGCCCATCGAGACTGGCTCGTCGGCGATAAGTGCACCTATGCCGATCTCGCGTTCGTTATGTGGAATCTACAGATCCCGTTCTTCATGGCCGGCCGCACGGGTGAACATGCTTGGAATCCGGCGGAGTTCCCGCATTTCTCGCGCTGGCAGAACGCCATGATGGCCAGGGATTCGGTGAAGAGGACCGTGGCTGTGTTGCAGGATAAGGAGGTGAAGAGTTTGTAAAGTCTTTCTGTTGGTTGTCTTCTGAATCGTGGTTCGTGGAGGTTTAGTGCTTAGGGGAGGAGCGCAGGATAGCTATCGCAACTTACTCCGTACCCCGATTATAGCCCTGTGGATCAGAGTCATTCTCCGCTCTAGCGAGTCCACGTCTTTTGAAGAGTTGATTGGTCGGTATGCCGTGTCATTGAGATGATCTTGTGCACGTAGATGAAGACTGTATATACAGCAACTATCATTACTAGTATAACCGCGAATTATGTAGATTTCCAAAGGCCAAAGCCCACCTGCCAACACACAGCAGAAAATAAAACCCAATTAACCGACCAGTCAATCCACCTCATACACCCCGCCGTGTCTCCGCCTGAATAGGGGACTCCCATTGCGAAAGACTCCGAGTGACGGAGATATTCATGCGTTGCGCATCCGAAGCAAAAGGGACATGATCCGAACTCACACGCTCTCCCAGCTCCACGTCCGTGTCGTCGCCCTTCCCGGACCCCAGCAGCCGCCAGTTGTTTCGGCTGGAGGGTCGCCGGGGAGAGTATGACTCCCCTGTGGCCGAGCTCCGTATGATGACTGAATTTCCCTTCCCCAGCGACCATGGAGAGCCCAGCGACGAGCCACCACCGCTGCTATTTCCGCCCCCGTTGCGGCCGCTGCCACCGCGCGAAGACATAAAAGTACGGAGGCTGCGGAAAGCAGAGCGCACGGCTGGGCCTATACCAAACATATTGCCATACGTCGGGAGACATGCGGCCAAGATACTCATGTTGGGCTCGATAATAGCCCAGGTCGTGGCCGTCGCGCTGGAGGTATAGCGGTCGGCCCCCAAATTAGCGACCGATTTCCGGATATCGCTATAGATATAGTAGAAGCGGATGGCGGAGGAAATGCAGCAACTGGAATGGAAGAAATCAGCATTAGCATCTCTTTCTCAAATGGGGCTCAAGAGGGACGCACAAGATGCCTAGCCAGAAAATGCCGAGGACTTGGAACTTCTGCACTGTAGACATTTGCAGTTTGTAGATTACGGGAATCGGAAAGCACAGCACGATAACGTCAAAGGTCATGCTCATAGCTGCGAAGGCAATAGAGTACGTGTTGTAGTCATACCGCAGGGGATTCGTTGCCATGGGATTCCATGCCGCAGTGATCGGGTCCGCGGTCAGTACTTGGGCCTAGGTTAACAGGTTAAAGTAAGTCTAAATTTCATCCCTTTGAACATTGGCAAGAATTTTGATTTACCACAAATATTGCGATACCCCATGCGATTAGGATGCCGATGTATATCCAGACGGCCAGCCTGAAAGCCGGAGTGACGAATATTCGGCGGTAAAACAGCAACAAAGACGTCTTGACCAACACCAAGCTGGTGATGAGGGGTAACCCCTCAATCCAGAGTGCCCTTAAGAAGATAGTGGTCGCAGAGAGCACGTCGGTGCTGGCGTTGTTGACGCCCCCCAGCGCAGCGGCAACGAACATGTCGATGGAGATGCCCCATGCCGCCAGCTGGGCAAGAACGGCGATGTAGTCATCGACAAACAACTTTCGATGCTTGGCGAGGTTGCCGTAGAGTCGCGCTGACACCGCAATCGTGCCTATGATGGGAAAGACGATGGCCACGGCCAGTAGCGACGAGGTCACCAGCGAAGGCCCAGAAGGCTCCTGCACCGTGCTCATGCTGGCTTTGACTGTCAGAGATCGTCGTCATAACAGAGAGACCTTGTATCGTCTATATGCATTGAGACGCAGGGTCAGTTCCAGTGTTTTTTTCAGCCCCCTCTAAGCAGCGAAGGACTGTGACAAGTAAGATGCGGCAAGCGTGGTTGACATTCGACAGGGTAGTACTGAAGAGTCCATGCCTATCTATGCTAAGCGAGAGCAAATCCTTTCCTCATTCAGTGATAACTCCGTGAAGATGCATGTCCCTCTTACTTTGGACCCCGTATTGACTCGCATCTGCGTCGGTCTTCATGAGGATACATACAGAGTAGCGTGGACTGCACGGGTACTGTGGGTCTGACATGCATGCAAAGGCGCGAGCGACTGATCTAGGCGAAAATAGATAATAGTTGCGATGGCCACATCTTACCTGCCGTCTGCTACAGTGCCACCCTACACAATTGGCCCCCCATGTTGTCCTTGCTCCTGGGCCTGGCAGTTCCAACGATCGCTTTCGGGATATGGTCTTTGGTAAGCTTGGTCTCTCACATCGCTCTGGCCCGGTCCACAGGGCTTCCATACGTGCTTGTCCCCTGTTCCTTTCTCGGGAGGGCGTGGCTTCTGTGTCAGCCCTTCTTGCTGCCCGTTCTCCAGCTTCTCCCCTTATCCTGGACGCAGCATTGGCTTCCTTTGCTGCAGTTCGATAGGGCCTGGCACAATGGCTACGAGCCCTTCGCTCGAGTCGAGGCCGACACCTTCCTAGCAGTCTCCCCAGGGGCTATCATTCTCTACACCTGTGACGCAGATGTCTCCTCGCAACTTCTCCATGATCAGCGTTTTGGCAAGCCCGCCCATTTGCTAAGCGTTCTGAATCTCTTCGGCCCGACCATCTCTGGTACCGACGGACCGGAGTGGCGTCTCTACCGTCGCATCTCCGCTCCGTTCTTCACACACTCAACGATTCGCAATGTGTTCACCCTCTCAGTTGCGGGTGGTAAGGAATTGGGCCTAGCTTTGGCCCAGCAGTCAGCCTATCTTCGGCTGCGATCATTGACGGCACGACTGTCACTAAACTTGCTCAGTCAGATATGCTTCGGGAATCAAGGGCAGACGGACCTGGTCAAGGCGTTGCAGTTCCAAGAGGATCGACCGGATCGACATCGCCTTGGCTATAATAAGGCCATGCACGCCCTGCTGGACCATTATACAACTGTCTTCGTATGCCCTGGGTGGCTCCTTCGTATGCAACGCTTCCCCGATCCTTTCAGTGTTCCACCCTCTTCCCTATTCTGACCGATAGGCGCAACAGGATGGTCGCCGTCTCGGAACCATCGCTTAGCGATCACGGCGTATGAAGAGCTTGACCGGTACATGCAGGATCTGCGCATATCCAAAGAGGCGGAGCTCCACGAGACCGACCTCAAGGACTCCAACCAAGCGGACAATCTTCTTGGTAAGATGCTCCTCATCCCGTCAAAATCCCAACAAAGGACCAATTAACCTAACCTCGCCGGCGTCCGCGATGCCTTTGGACGCATCTCACAGACCGCTTCGTGAAGGCCAAATTGTCCCCCGCTCAAGTAAACGGGAATGTCTTCATGTTCATGTTCGCCGGCCACGAAGCCAACGCCAACACCCTCACCTTCATCATCCTCCTGCTGGCTTGTCACCCCAAAGTCCAACTCGCGATGCAGGCGGACCTAGATCGCATTCTCGGAGACACTCCTCCTGATCGCTGGTCCTATGATACCCACCACCGCGTCCTCATAAACAGTCTTGTCGGCGCTGTGATCCACGAAGCCCTGCGTCTATTCCCGCTCCTGCCTGTCCTGCCCAAGTGCGTCCCACTCCATTCATCAGGAATTCCCATTCGTGTCGGCGGCGAATCTCATCTGTTACCGCCGGGGGCAGTCGCGTTCGTGAACACGAGTGCTACCCACCAACATCCGCGCTACTGGCCCCGGCGCGCGGAGGACCGCGACTTCGACCCTTATCGATGGCTCCACGCGGACGCCAGCGGGGAGGCGAGCGAGAAAAAAAAGCACGAGTCGAGATTTCTGACCCCGCTGGCCGGCTCTTTTCTTCCTTTCTCCGACGGCAGTCGCGGCTGTCTGGGGCAGCAGTTTGGGTTGGCTGAGCTCTGCGCTGTCGTCGCTGTGCTCTTCAAGCAATATTCGGTTCGTCTTTTGACTCGCGAGGAGGAAGACGGTCATGGGAACCGTAATAGGTCTAGTAGACAGCCAGATACTTGGTCCATGGCCAAAGAACGCGCCGAGCTGGCGATGTCGGAGGGCGTGGAGTTCACGATGAGTTTGAGGATCGCTCGCGATGTCCCTCTAGGGTTTGATCGGAGAGTTCCACGGGGGTTGTAGAACAGTAACTGCTGCTTTGTCGATGGAGGAAATGTTAATCGATTGGGTGATTTGAGTGAGACGGAGTTGGGCAGTTGTAACATGGCTTATCTCCGAACTATCTGGCAAGATCGTGCTTCTTCCTAGATCACACTTAAGACACCTCTGAGTTTGTGCAAGCATAAATATACGTTTTTTCCCTTCTCTCTAACTTGCCTTCTTGCTTTGGATAATTTCTTTCTTTGAACTTTTTTTTTTTTTTTTTTTTCTTTCTTGCATTACCGGAATGCAAGCTCCAATAAATATATATTGCTTCACGATGCAATTTGAGTTCACATCAATTCTAGATCATGATGAATGATGATAATGCAACAATTCATTCAATTTATAATTCTCTCAGAAATCGCTAAGAAGTTGCATACACATAATGAATAATAGAACAGAATACAACAGGAACTGGGCGATCAAATGTGTGATGCTCCCATACTGTCTATCACCCTCTACTACCAGTCTAATACATCAGGAATTATCCGCGCATGACCAGCTGATATTCGTCGTGATTTCGTTGAGGGACCGTCTAGACATGTATAGTCCGAGTCCGCACTGGAAACGTGTATCAGTTAGGAAGAAGAAAGAATGTCAAAAACAAGGAGAAGAGATTCTTACCATAGCGGAGACGATAGCCAAGATCCCGAGGTTGACTATTGTCAGCACGCTCTTTCGAGTCGTGGAGAAATAGCGGCCTTTGTTGATATGCAGCCAGAAGATGGCGGGAAGAATGTCTATGAGAATGAATCAGTTGAAGTAAACAATTAACTTAGGAAGGGAGTCTTACAACTGAACACACTGCAGAGGAAAGAGCTCTGGGAGGCATTATTAGCAATGGGTCATATCGAGAGTCATTCGGTATAACTTACGATAAGGCTCAACAAGCTATTGAAACTGGGAATCGACTCTGCTATAACCCAGGCGATGACCCATAAGGTCAAGGCAATTCCAACGCACGAGCCGACGGATATAAGACTGCGCTTATGCAAATGGCTTGAACCGCGGAATATACGAATGTAGATGGTTTTGCATGCGACGTGGCCTGCGATAACACCGGCAATCAAAACCTGTAAGACGTCAGATTGAAATTGCAATATGGTTTATGATAGAAACTATACTGACCGTCGGAATAGCGATGCCGTAGCATATCTTTCTCAAAAGTGGCCCGGCAGAAGAGAGGGCTGGCGACTTCACGTTTGGACCAACGAAATAATAGATTACCAGCGCGCTGACAAGGTATAGTGTCGTCTCGACAATGTGCAATAGTGCTAGTGACTTGGGATAGTTTTGGGGCTCGTTCGTCTCGGACATGAAATCGAAGTAGGCGATATGGGCGACTGAGGAACTGGTTAAATCAAACATCAGAATCCATATGGGGGTTTGACTCACTGTACGCAAAGGTAGTGTTTGTAATAGCCAGAAACGCCTTGTAGAAGCTGTCTTTTCTGGCCACGTCGTTCTATATCGGTCCCTTGGCTTCCACTCCAACTGAAACCCTCAAGACCACAGTCGCAGTAAAGATGCTTATAAATGCTGTTTTCCCGTAAGCGACTTAGACATTTTCCCGTGGGTTAAGAGACATACATGTCATGGCAAACCAGAAGACTTTCTCCACCGTCCTGGGCAGGGTCATCAAGAAACTGATGGCCACGGGGAACTGTCTCTTGGTCGATGCGACACTTTCGGGCTTCGACTAAGGGAGCTTCTTCCTGTCTAGTGCGGCTGTTGTTTTCGTGATCTAGTCTTGTCTGCAGGGGCTCGTTTTTCCAGCCAGGATGTACTCGGCGGGGAAGTAAATCCCCTTGTATCGAGGATTATCTCGCCATTTTAGATACGCTTCGTATGCAAGGTCTAGGTAGTCGTCGTCTCCGTAGTCGAATCGAATAACGCGAGATATCGGAGCTTGATCCGTCCGGGTCCTGGGAGTGTGAGCTTCATGGAGTTCAAATTGAGAAAATGCGTTCTACCGGTGGCATGTGTCGGTCAAGAACAACCACATTCCGATAGCCTTCGGATGCGAGCTGATAGGCCGTGGAAAGACCGAAGATGCTAGCTCCGATAATGACTACTTTGCTTCCCTTGTCCATCTTGCGTTGTTGTTTTGACGAACACAATGGCTTCGGATCAAGATGGATGCAAAGATCGATAGACCTTTCACTTATAATGTCCAGGATACTATAGGATTGCATATCGCACTGTGCCGGAGATCGTACAGCTGCCGTGATGCCCGCTCACGTGCTCGATACGGTGACTTTCTCCGTGATGGATTCCATAAGACCGATAACGATGCTTAGTTGGACCTATTAGTCGTGGTGGAGTTAGTAAGAGAGCAATATCTATTCGGCCAAGACTTAAACTGATGAGCGAATCATACGACTAGCAATGGGGATTGTCCTTTTTGGAGACTGCATACGGACTACTCCGCACGCTAATAAGATCGATTCATTAATCATTCCTAGCCCCATTATATTGGATGTGACGGCTTTCAGAAAGGTCATATCTGTAGCATAATCCTTTTGGGCTGTATTATTGCTCAATATGTTCATTTTCCACTGTGATGTAAACACCCCCATCCTATGTCCAGTTCATATAGCGTGCACAAAATGGACTAAAAAAGGAAGTGAAAAGAAAAGTAATATCTATAGAACTCGTCTAACCGCATCATCTACCGCGCGAGAAAAGTAGGCGACATTCCGATCATTCAACCTAGCCACACTAATTCTGCCCGTCTCCGCCATATAAACATGCCACTTCTCACGCAGCTCGAGCACCTGCGCCGGAGTCAATCCAGTAAAGCTAAACATACCAATTTGATTGACAATATGGTCCCATGTACCCAGAGTCTGCAAACGCTCCAGCTCCTCCTTCAGGCACTTTCTCATTTTCATGATGCGACCCGGCATAGTCAACAGGTCTGTTTCCCATTCGGCAAACAGCTGCGGGTCATTCAAGATGATGGAGGCAATATGTGCGCCAAAGATGGGAGGAATCGAGATTTCCGATCGCTGGAGAAGAGATAGTTGAGATGCGACGTGTGCGGTCGTCGATTGCGCATCTGCGCCCGGCGCGGTCACGAAGTGGAAAGCCCCGACGCGCTGACCATAGAGACCCAGGTTCTTGGCCAATGATTGAGCAATGGCAAGTTGGAATCCCTGGTCGACAAAGTATCGAATGGCGAAGTTGTCTTGCGAGAGATAGCCCGTCGCGAAGCCTTGGTAGGCACAATCGAAGAACGGGAAGAGATCGTTGGCCTTCATGATCTTCGCGATCTCTTTCCACTCGTCCTCCGTCGGGTCCACGCCCCGTCGGGTTGTGGGCGCAGGCATGAAGGACGACGATACTTCCTTTCGGAGCGGAGCTTAGGGTCTCTGTCATGCCCTTGAAATCAAAGGTCTTGGTATCCTTGCGGAAGTAAGGATAGTGCTGTACGGGTAAGCCGACGGTGGCGAACACCTAGCCATGGATTAGCCATGACGGCGAAGAAATATAAACCAGTGGACTCGGTCGCGGCGTGAATTTCGATATGAGAAGTCCACCGAGATGTACGGCGCCGGTACCTGAGATTGTTTGAAAAGTAGAAACCTTGAAGGGATGTTAGTTCGACGATCTGCAACCCCAGGCGACGCAAGGGATACATACTCGCTTCTCATTGATCGCGACCGAGTCGGTCCTAAGGACCAAGCTCTGAGCTGCACCGGTAAACTTTGGAAGGCCGGCAATGGGCAGGTATTCATGATCTTGCGTTGTATCTTTATTCAGAATGCCCGTGGCCTATTCGTTGTCAGCAAATCTTTGAGTTCAATCTCATCGAATCTCCCGCTCGCCTTACCTTCCGCACAACTGGCAAGATCCAGGGCTTTGAATTTTCGTCTCTGTACGCGCCAACTCCTAGATAAACCTTGTCCTCTAACGAGTCCGCTTCGTATGCGGTCACCAGGCTATACAAAGGATCGGTGGGTGCGGCCGGAATGGCCTGGGGAGAATCGCGGTGTGCCGCTCACTGTGGCTCGGTACCTGTAGAAACTTTGAGGTCTGGACAGATAGTGTATTAGCAGTGAGGCAACGAAGTACCCCTCGATAGATCACACTGAGAGATAACGGTGGGATGTAAGGCACGTGGCCGGAACTGGCCTCAGCGTGCACTTCTCCGAGTCTCCACGCGGTAGATCCATCCGCGCCTTGTCTTTGAGCAAAGACTCGAACTGTTTCGGCCGAGAGGATAGCATACTTTGGGAATTTTGTTAAGGGTGTGAAATATCAATTCACAATATGAACGACAAATAACAGAACTAAATCTCGGTGGGCTTTTTACCGAAAGGAGGTTCTTGAAGCGACCTCTAGGCATCCTAAGAGAGTGTTAGATGGAGGGGAGTGTGGGGATGGAAATGGGCACGTTCAGCTCTTATAAATTCTGTCATCGGTCACCTATACTTGTCAGGGTGTGGAGATTGGAGAAGTCACCAAAAAGTTGATTAGAGTTGAATTAAAATTGAAGTAATCGCGTACGTTCAAGCCAAATCTCCTCATCCACCATTCTCAACTTCACCCTACTTTTTCTACACCTCCGCCATGTCGCACGTACCACCCGCTGGTATCTACCCACCGCTCGTTACTTATTTCAACGAGGACGAGTCAATCGACTATGATAGCCTTCTGAAACACGTTCACCATGTGGTCAAAGGCGGTGTTACAGGTCTTGTGCAGCACGGAAGCAACGGCGAAGCGGTCCATCTGCTCCACGAAGAAGGGCAGCAGATTATTGCTCGTGTCCGTGAATACCTGAATACATTCGTCGGAGGCCATTTGGCAGTGCTTCATATCAGGACTACCCTGAGAACTTGCGGGGGCCGATTGATGAGATGACGACTATAGAGAAACGTCTTTCTTCCGCTTAGTTTTCATGATTATATTTTCCCGGCTCAATTTATTGCCACAAGCAGGAAGATCGTCGCACAGGTCGAGTAAACTGTTAGGTGGGTGGTATAGTAATATCAAATATCATAGATCAGGTAAGGAGTCAGGCCAAACAATCTAGTCAACAGTCGCCAGCGGCAAACTATGCCACTCTTCCGCGATGAACGCACGCACCTCGTCCAGGCCCGCTTGCAGTGATGGGGTATCCACGCCAAATCCAAGACGCACATATCCAGGGAAGTCTCTTTTAGCCCCAAAGCAACTGTTACCTGGTACAATCAACACCCCTCTTTTTTCATATATTCTATGGCAGAACGCATCATCACCGATGGGTTTCCCTCCCCTGGTAAATTTGGTGAATCCAATCGGACCTCCAACGGGTTTCACCCACTCGGCAATAGAAGAATGCTCCTTGACGAAACAATCCACGATAGCAGCATTTTTCTCCGCCACCGATGTGTTACGAGCAACGATCTCTTGTATGCGTTACGATTCAAGAGCAAAGGTGCCGATGTGCTCATCAATTTGGCCAGTTGTGATAAGACAGTAAGAGCGGGCATTCTCGCACAGCCGGATGATGGACGAGTCGTTAGAAGCCAACCAAGCCACGCGAATGCCAGCCAAAGAGTAGGACTTTGAAAGGGAGCTCGTTGCCACAGTCTTCTTATATCCGAACGACGGCATGGGAGGTGGGGTTTCCCTGGTCTTTGAAGGCAAAGATTGGAAAACAGGTCGGTAAATCTCATCGCTAAAGACTATGATATCATGCGCGGCCGCCACATCAACTATGGCTTTCAGCGTGGCGGCTGGGGTGATGGCACCCGTTGGATTTTGTGGATTGCTGGGTGATAAGCAGACATTAGCGTCAGAGACTAGTCAGTCATTCTCGTCAACTCATTTGACAATGATCATCTTGGTATTGGGCCGAATGAGCTGCTTCAGTTCCTCTATATCAAGCTGCCAACCATTCTCAGGTTTGGCATGCCAGAGACTGACCTCTGCGCCTAGTGTGGTTGGCACGACTTGAAATTTTTGGTAGGTCGGGTACGGGAGAATGACATGATCTCCTGGTCCAAGCTGCGCGCACAGCACAAGGAAATTTTGCAAGAGAGGCACCCGGCGTCGTCAGGATATTTTCGGGATTCACTACATTAGAACAATTGCCTGAATAAAGATTCGCGATCCTGGCGCAGAGGTCCGGGTGGCCGTTGAATGACGTGCTATAGTCCATGGGCTTGGAGTAAATCGCCGAGAATCAATCTTTGTTCTCCGGAGCATGTTCTGGCAATGCTTCAAGGTCTTTGACCGATACTGGAGGCGAGTTGGTATTCGCAAGGTTATGCTTGACGCCAGCCTTGGTGTGGTCTGCGATCCACTAGATAGAAGTCAGTAGATTGTTTCCCTTGTAGACGACAAACCACCCACATGGTCAACGTAGAACGGCTCGATATAAACCATGGTGATAGGCTATCTGTTCTCCAGAGCTTTGACTAGTATTCGGATAAAGGTGAATGTCAAGCAAAAGCTGGAGTCGGGGATTCTTATTCAATAAGTAAGAATTCCCAAGTAACCATGTGACCGGAAATCCCCCGCCATTCATCTTCTCCGTTCTCCACAGGCGCCCAGCCTTCACCCAATACCATTAGTACCTTCATCAGATAAAACGGTGAATTATAAATAAGGACAAGGATAGAGTGTCTCTCTCACCAGGTCGTAGGTTTTCCTAATTGATTTTATCAAGCGTATTCACTCACCACGGATGAATGTGCCAGGTCTGATGCAGTAACTGCTTGTGACTGCTTGTTTCTTCCAATGGGACCCACAACCATTACATCACTCAGTCAGCCATAAAATAATACTCAATGCAACAGCGTTATTCCTGCCGAGGACGAATTCGGCGTCTACTAATGTATAGATTATGCTTGGTCTTGGCCATGAATACATCGAAAATTTTTAATGTATTTCTAAAACAAAGAAGGGTCGCTTTGATTAACATCCATAAAAGAAAAAGGGTTAGGCTTCCAACTTAGGATAAAGAAAACGTGAAGCGAGACCACGCCGCGAAACCGTCAATCCCAAAAAGCACAAAGAGAAAGCATAAAGAACTTGGTATCAACAACCATGATTTTCCATGATAGCTCTGAACGAAGGATCTCGCAGAAGCTGGGTTGCGGTCAGACGCTTCGCCGGGTCGTAAGTGAATACACGAGACATAATGGAAAGCACATGGCTTCGCTCCATTGAGTCGGCGTCAGGACGAAGACTTGCAATTCTTGACTCAAGAGTCCATTTGGGATTGGGAGTTTGGTTCTGGTCATACCAGGAATCACGGCCTTCTACGTGAGTATACAGACCCTTCCACTCCTCGGGCAGAGGACCTAAAGACATCACGAAACCACCAATAATCCCACCATTGAAAAATGTAGAAAAAGGCACGTTGCCAAGGTAAAGTTCCGAAAAGAGGATCATGTAACTCCACATGTCGCAGGCAGGACTGGGATCTTTTCTATGCAGGCGGTCCGGGGAGCAATATTGCAATGGTGGATAGCCACGTGGAGTCACGGGGTCGCTAACTTTCTTCGCCAGACCAAAGTCACCGAGATAGAATTTCTTTGTGCGCAAGCTTTGGGGGATTTTAACAGGTCCAACGAGCTCTCCTTGCTTCCAGAGGTCGTCCACCGGTATCATTTGCTTCAATGGCCGACCTAGTGCCTCGTATTTAGCACTCCTGGGCAGATGGCGGAGGGGTTCCATTCCCCACATACAATTTCTCTCATTCAAATCTGTTGAATAAACATCAGTATATAGGCGAATAAAGAAAAGAACAGGTTGCTGGTGTCACTTACCACGGTGGACAATTCCAGCTTCGTGTAAATTCTCTAACGCCTCTAGCAATTGCCGAGCGGCGGACATGCGAGTAGTCATAGACATTTTTATCACGGTCGGACAGTAAAGACATGGGCCCATCAAGGGAAATACTTGAACCGTATGGTGACATCTATCTCCCGGAAGTAGAAAGGTTTCCAGATACGTCACAAAATGAGAGGCATCACGCACATTCCGAACGATTTCGTCCTGCAGGCGGATTTCCTTTTCACCCGATTCTCCCGCAAACATAATCTTGAGGGCAACGTCTCTGTTATTTTGGCGGTCATTGGCCATCCAGACAGTCGAGAAGCCGCCGGATCCAAGCTTATGCTCTACCAGGTACCTCTCATTGATCAGGTCTCCGAGGCGGATGGGATAGAAGACATCTGGAGTTTTCTTTTTATCATATTTGTCCCAGGGCTCGGCAACCTCTTCCAAGTCCATTTCCTCGTCTTCATTGCGCACAAAGTCGCCGAAGTCTTCCTTACCATCTTGGTTGCAGTATTGAGTTGCTGCTGTCATTTCGGTCATACCTGACATGGCACTCAAGGGTACTTCGATGCCAGTTAGTTTTGGGGGGGCAACACGGAGGCGAGAGAGGGAGGTGATTAAATTGTACAAGGAGTAAGGGGCTCGTATTATTGCTGGTTTAGTACAAAGATTGAACATAAAGATGGCTGCTCATGGAAAGTTGTAAGAAGGGGGATAGCGTCTAATAACTGTTCCACGAGGTAATGTATTTCACTACCGAGCGCCGCACTTCCCGCCAATTCCTGCCCATGGGCTAAATACTAGAACCTTTATCAATTAAACAATTGCATTTCTGTACAAAAATTAATTACGAACTCGATTAGGACATTGCAATCGCCTATGTCCTAGATTATGACAATCACTGCAGCGCGGTGGCGCTCGCACGTGCGGCCCAACTGCAGAAAGCGCTGGGTCTATAGGAAGCGCATCTTGAGGTTCATGGACCTCATTCTCGCACTGAAATCGCTCTAGACCCTCTTGAATAGCTGATCCCTCTGTAATAGCTAGCTGCCTAGTAGAACGATTTCTTTTTTGAAGCTGCTTTTCATGACAAGCGCGTATTTCACGTATTTCTTCGCGTGCAAGAGTAAGCTCATTAAGATGTAATTCATGACCTTTAATAAGCTTATCAAATCGGGTTTCTAGCGAAGATGAAAGGCTTTGCGTACGCGTTTTAAGTAGCTGCTTCACGGTAGATGCCTGCTTTTCAAGCTGCCTCGTAGTGTACGGTGTCTTAGGCGCTGAATTGGTTGATCGACTGCCTGGTGGTGTAGGGGTTTTTAGTTGAATATTCAACTGACTGAGCACCCTATCTGGATTAATTGGGACCAGACCAGTACCTACGAAGCTATTCTGAATAGTCTCTGCTTGAAAAGCGCGTTCACGAGCTTGTGGAAAGGCCTTTAGGAAATCAAGCTTATCAATATGATTGATTCCTAAATGTGCTTGTTTTTCCACTAAATTCCCGTACGCTTTTTTTAAAGGCGCAAAGCAGCCCACGTCCAGAGGCTGAAGCTTGTGAGAAGAATGAGCTGGCATACAGATAGGAATAATATTATTCTCACTGCATATCTGGTCGAATTGAGGCGTAAGATGGCTACCATGGCCGTCGAGAATAAGAAGACGATAGCTTCCAGTTGTACGACCAGCAGTAATAGGAATAAACAGATTTTGAAGCCAGCGCAGGCCTATCTCATCAGTAGTCCATCCATTAGGACTAACCTCAATCCTACTATCGCGTGGGAGCTTAATATCTTGATACCAACCCTCTATATGGACCTTCCCTTTGAAGATCACACATGGAGGAAGGGCCCAACCAGTAGAGTTGATACATTCAATCGAAGTAACCCATGCTCGATTGTCTAGCTGTACGAGTGATGCCTTTCCATAATAATCAGCTCTAGTAATTACTTGAGCAGTAGCTACCAGACCCATAGCGAAGCCAGTCTCAAATCACCGGGCCTTGGTCGCAAGGCTGAAACTTAAAGAAATTGACGGAAGGGCACCACAAGGCGTGGAGCCTGCGGCTTGATTTGACTCAACACGGGGAAACTCACCAGGTTGCCTGAGGATTTCTGGGATTTTGAGAATCATTCTTCCTGGTTGAGTCTCATCCGTTGAGTCAGTACAGAAGGAATCAGATGTGAGGAACTATGAATTTCACCTCCGGATCATATACCAGTACAGGACAAAGAGTAGTCGCTCGAGATGAGAGCTTAAGCCTTGGATCATCGAAAACCGATGTCAACGCAAAGGCACGGAATCAGGAGGAAAGATGACTTTATGCGTGAATTTAAGAGGGCAACTCTCTTTCTCAGCCTCAAACCAAGGGAGGGGTTGGGTTCTGTTCTAGAACCCCACTGAGCCAAGAATCGATATCTTTTCGCTTCATTCAAGTCTCGTACAAACGATGTCGACGGATGATAATCTCGCGTCTGTTATCCTGGATTATTTCCGTTGTTGAATCCAGGAATGTGGAAGCGGTGGATCTCTTGTGTATTGGGTGGCCGGTGTGGCCAACTATCTAAGATATCTAGCTTACTAAGTGATGACTAAGCGAGCTCGAACCCCAGGGTAGGCGGAAGGGTACGTCCCGATGTTCCAACAAGGAACTAGAATCACGTGGAATGGCTTGGTCGACGCTATCGCCAAAGCGTGGTCATAGTGCGAACACGTCCAGCTGTCATTGGGAAGTGTTGGGCGGTAACCCTCGGCAGAAATACCGAAAACTCCCAGTTGGTTCCATTGAAGGGGCAGAGAGGGCAGAAAAAGAATGCAAAGCCACTAGATGTGGCAGCTGTACGTGGCTAGGGAGCGAGCAACACGGAAGCCGGGAGACTCTACTTCCGACGAAAGTTGCGAGAGAAGGCCACGTCAGCACGACAGGCTTGGCGGGTGAATTTTTAAAGGGCTTCAGGACGTTCCGGTAAAGGACTGAAGATAGGGCAGCATGGGCGCTAAACCCGACGAGTCAAAAAGAAAAGAATGCAAAAACATACAACAGCAGGGATTCGCTGGTGGTCACCCACCCAACTACTAACCTGCCGGCGTGGGGCTTATGTGCGGCCAGTAGTTGGGTGGGTGTCACCAGGGTGAGTTTAGGGTGAGAGCCGCTTTATGGTCGCGCGACCGGGGGTGAGGAAGGTGAGTGCGCTATAAACAGGGTGAGAATCAGGGTGAGAATCACCCAAGTCGCGCGACCACTGCACTGACCCCCTCAGCTGAACAAAAACAGAATATTATTAAATCATACCCCTCCACCTGAAAACACTTGGAATCTTGGCATCTGCCTATAACCACAATTGGAAGCATCAAACAACCAATTTTCTTTCAGGTATTTCCAACCTTACGGTCTGCCTCTTCTGCCCTACGGTGTCAATATAATTGGGTTCTGATGGTATTGGAATGGTCAAGTCGCAACCAGTAACTAGCTCAAAGAAGGTAGATCTTAAGATAAACTTATCATAGCTGTTTTTTGTCAATAAGTCTAGCAAACTTTACCTAGGGTGGTACAGTAGCGATCGGTATCGCCTTCCATATCAGAGACAGAGAGATGTTATTTCAAACCCTGATCCCCTGATACGCTAATCTAAATATGGATAGCACGTGAGTTATTTGTTTGTAAATTACCAAGTAATGAACACCAGAAGCTTAAAATGCCAGTATGGAAGATATATGAGTCTGGAACTAGACGCCTGGATTAGCTAGAAGATTTGATGCAATTTGAGCAAACATGACGATCCTTGGACAGGCAAACTGTCAACTCATAAACTCTGGCCTTTATTTCCAAGATCTGGTCTCCATAACACCTTTGTGTCTTGAGTTTTCCATGAACTGACAATAAGCTATTCAGTTTCAAAAACAAATCATCATATATTCCGTTATGGCAGCCAGAGCCTCTCTCTCCTATGACGATTACACAGTCAGACGGATATGCGCTTCACCTCTGGAAATGGCAGCCGCAAACCTGATGTTGGACGCAATACACCCGAGTCTACCTCGACCGCCGACAGATCAAACGTATATTCCGTGACATATTGGGGATCACAACATCGTAATTGCGCGTTTACCAAGCGACGCTTATGGAAATTGACCAGCTGCAGCGGTAGCGATGCAGTTGCCCTCGAGCTTCCACTCCATCCAGTTCGGTCTGATGGTCGGTATCGGTGGAGGTATACCAAGCAGCAAGGCAGACATTCGACTAGGCGATATTTTGGGGAGCCAGCAGGCGGACAAATCTTGCGGAGTGGTCTAATGCGATCTCGGTAAAGCGCTAAGCGGCGGCCAATTCTAACGAGCAGGGATACTTAACCGGCTATCTAAGGTCCTGCTGAGTGTCCTCGCTACACTCCAAGCCCACCATTTCACAGAAGATAGTCCTGTTATTGAATTTATTTCTGAGGTCCGAGCCAAAATGACACCCCGGATAGCTGAAAATTTTGCCCGACGAACCAAAAGAGGACCTCTAATACCAAACGGAATATGGCCACGGAGCATCTAATACTGGTGTCTATATATTGATAACACGAGCAAAAAGGTGAATTTAGTTCAGCTTAACGAGCTTGCGCTGATATCGGTTGGATATTGTGTCCCTAATTAAAGGGAAAGAGATTATCAAGTGCTTTAGCGACGACTCATTCTACGCGCGAAATATGTATATTATCTAATTTGGTCAAGTGACAATATTGCGGTAGAAGACGCTTTCCACGCCTTACTGGATCTCTATAGAAGTCAGAGCAACTAAAATATTTAGAAATATATACTAGCGAGCACTGGTAGGCCACCGAGAAGGCCTCAGTCTAGATTATACATATACTCTGGATAGAGTGAACAACCTTGAGGCTCTCTACTGACACTAGGGCAAGCTGAAAGAGGCAGAAGAGATGCACCAGTGAGCACTGAGAGTCTTTGAGAACGCACTCTGTCCAGATCACGATAGTAATTGGTGAATACCAGGACCTCCGAATCCAACCGGCATCGAAGATCCTCTTTTGGACAAATTGATTTCATTATGACATTTTACTAGTAATTAGACACTTCCATGCATGATTCTCTACATTTGTGGCACGAAGTGACTTCGGCTACTCACCGTGCCGCCTACATTGAAAACTTGTAACTCATGCATTTCCAATATCTCTCGCAAATGATCACTCGTGAAATGCTGAGTAGACCTGAATTGCTGAACAATTGTATACATTCATGAAAGAAAGCTCAATCCTTCCTTGATTGACTACTCTGATCGTTTCAGGGCGTACTGCGTGCGATAGCGCGCGAGTCTGGGGCATACTTGGTAATAGGAAATACACGTGACCCATCGATCGCAGGGTTCGTGCGAACTTGGTGGCCATCTCAAAAATGCGGACATCAGTACATTGCTGTTGAAAATGCTGGCTCAGGTGGGCCCTCTAGCCGCACACTGGGCGAACAGTGGTCCATGAGGCGAAGGGATCTAGATGAGTCCGGGGTAAAACCAGGGGAAATAGGCAGTGACAGCGGAGATCCCGGGGGGGGGGGGTTGGTTTCCGATAGAAATGAAACCGGAGTCGGAGATGGCGACAGCGGGCGAGGATATTGCAAAGAGTTATGTGAGGCGAGGGTGAGTGTGTGAAGTGTGGAGTTGGAGAGAGAAGGGTGTAAAAATGAAGTGGAAGTGTGGGAAGAAGAAGATCCTCGCAATTTCCCGCGATGGGAAGGCGCGTGGGAAAAGAACGTTCGTTAGTCGTTTATTGCTTCCTCCGCTGCACTTATACGATGTCTGCTGGTATGTCCTAAGTTTCTACGGGCGGGTGGGTCATCACGGCCTTGATATCTACTAAGCCAAAAAAGTCGCGGATTTTGGGTTTCGCTACAAAAAAAGTCTTCCGATTTGATTATCATACAGCTTGTTTCTCGGATGGATCAAGAATCTTCCGATAACCTCACTCTTTTCTGTTCCAGATATAACTTCAACGCCTCCTTATCCGCAACTGGGTTTCTCTCTGCCACTTGAATCAAATGATCTGTGACTGGGATCTGCTTGTCCTTCCAGAATCTTTCGATATGGTCAACGTCACACCTTTCCACGAAAACTTCTGCCGCGTGCTCAGTAGCAGGAAGCTCGAATGTCTCAACCCTCTTGTGAGTAATATCGCCAAGGCCATAGTTTTCTCCTGTTTCAGGGTCGAAAGGCCAATCTTGCAGAAGAGAATCGGTGATTCTTGAGCCTGTCTTTTTCAAGAAGCCATATAGAATGGCATGTCTTGTACTTGAATCCAAAGCAAGGTCTCGCCAGTTGTCTTGGAAAAAGGCTCTAACAAAAGAGTCTGAGCATTGCTCAAGAAGCCACTCTAATACGTATGATAAACCATTGTTAAAGGTCTCTCTGATAACATTCTCAGTGATACTCAGCGATCCCTGTCGATGCTGGATAACTGTCATCACTTCCCGACAATGATATGACTGTGCTGCGGCCTTCAAAACATTCTCTGTGACATACAAAGCACATCCTCGAGCACCCAGCATCACACGCATTGAGCGAGCGTCATTTGCGCCTGCTGAGAGGGCTTTCTCGGTAATTGGCGAATCTGGCTCCAAGGATAGCAAAAGGTCCAAGGCGTAGAAGTCGGCGGCTAGAGTTTCCACGACGGACTCGTCAATTTTCAAAAGATTCCGCTCGAGAAGAATTTGAAGAATGTTTCTCGAACTTCTAGAACTCTTAGCGATTTTAGCCAGCATCTCTGCAATAGGCAAATCGTTTTGTCTTTGACCTAAGAGCACTAACAGGGCACCTGGATTTTCACATGCTTCTTCAAAGACCCTATCTGTCAGCAGAGTGGATGAAGTATCTTGCAGGAGCATCCCAAGGATCTCTTCGCCGTGTTCCTGATTCTTGACAGCTCTAACAAGAACTGATTCTGTGACCGGGAGAGACTTTTGGTGGAGTTTCGCTAGGTATTTGAGAACGGCTGGTCCTTGAGACTCATTGGAAGCTGCAGAGCTTATAATACCTTCCGTTATAGGGACATTGTAGCCTTCCTTGTTGACCAACAGACTCAACATGTCTACCGCATTCTTATGGCAGCAAATCGTCTCAGTAAGTCTTTCAGATACCGAGAAGCCGTGAGTTGATAGACTCTGAAGTAACTTTAAGCAAGTAACCCCTGCCTCGGAGGTGGACAAAAAAGTGTCAATGGTCTCCTCGCTAAGGTTCATATCAGACTTGATGTTTTCCTGCATGAAGCTGATAATATCTTCCGCGTGTCGGTTGGCCAATGCATAGCGTAGCATCGATTCGTTGATAACTATCCCAGACTCTCGTTGAGGCCAAAGTAAACGGAAGATGCGACCGCTGTTTTGATTTTTGGCTGCCTTTTCCAAGACACTTTCTGTTACACGAACGTCCGAGGCTCGCATTTGCATTAGCGACTTTAATGTTTTGAAGTCGAGCTCCTGCACGAACTTTTCAAAAAGGTCACTATCGATGGGGAACTCATTTGGCCGTTTGGTGGCAATTAGACCGAGTCCCTCAGTCCTACTGGGGCCAGATGAAAATGTAATTTCTTTCAATCTTTCCAAAAAAGTTGGCGGGACACGGAAATCAGATCTTTCAAGAAGAATTTGCAGCGCTTGAATGTTCAAGCAAGTCGCGGCCAGTATGACGTTGTCCGTCATCGGAAGAGATACCCTTGGTTCCCAATCCAGAAACACATCCATCATTTCTTTACTTGAAACTGGGTTCAGCATCGTGTATACGACAAAGATTTCATCGATTTCATCGATTTCATCGGAAACATCATCGGACTGCTTGCGAAGCAAACCATGATCCCACATTGTTCGCAAAATCGATGCCAATTTGATTTTCCCCACCTTCCTGTAGTCAAGATTCGACGCGATGCCTAGAACGAAATCCTGTTCTAGCGGTAGCCCTTTAGTTAGGAGTGTGTGTAAAACATCAAGTTGCCCTTCATCGGCAGCCAGAGCAAATATGTTTTCCCCGAAAAAGACTGCTCCATTGTCGAAAAGTTGAAAAGGATCTGCACCTTGCGCGAGCAAACAGTCCACTGGTTGGACCAGGCCCATTCTGGAAGCCCTGTGAATTGGCGGTTGACACTCTTGGGGGAGCTTGCTCCACTCATTGTTCATATTTCGATCATTACTGTCGGCCGCCCGCACCCAGTTGAAGAAAACAATACACTCGGTAAAGAGACGGTTGATTTTAGCCTGCAATTCTGGCGACAATACATCAATGCCTCCTGCATCAGTCACATGGGCGTTCCAGTGCTTCGCAGCGTAAAGAAACGGGATATTATTCTTTGCATCCGCCTGGGTGAGGGTCTCAGTCTGTTCAAGAAGAATATCCACGGTCTTCTCCGCGAGAAACCTGTGGCCATTGGTGGCGGTGAATTGACAAGGGTGATGCTGGCCAGATTCACCTAGAACCACAAGAAACTCCTGGACCGAAAAGTGGGATAGTTGCACCTTTTCATCAGTTAAACTGACAAAGGAAGTTGTGCAGATTTCGATAATGGCTTCGGGGAAGCTCAGTCCCACCATATCGGCAACCGCCTGCGCGTCAAATAGTATAGGTGAGAGACATATAATCATGAAAATTTCACGAGCCAATACCACATCATTAGAATCGATGCTGTCAAGAACTTTGCGATAAGTGGCCTCTAGTGTTTGAGGGATTGTCTTAAGAGCATCTTTGATTTGGCGATCGTTGCGGCATCTTTCAAGTGCCATGATTTGCAACTCGGCCCAACGAAATCGTCTGAATATTAATGTATTAGTAATCAGTAGAATATATTTTTTTTAAAGTAAGATGAACACATACCGCTCCTTAGAATTCAGCAATTCATCAAGGATGAGATCGCGGATATCAGTTTTCCATCGGTTTAGAGGGTTCTGTGCAAGACATAGGGTAACGAAAGTTTTCACATCCTCAGCGAGATGAGCTTCCAGGTCAATCTTGGAAAAATGTTCAAGCCTTTGCTGGATATCCGGCTCACGACGACTAGTCGCGAGGATATGGATTTTGGTACTGTGTCTTTCAAGCAAATCCTCGAGAAGTGAGAGAAGTGATCCTCTTTCCTTGGATTTCTCGTTCTCAGGACACTCATCCAGTGCATCGAATACAAGGTAAATATCACCTCGAATAGCGGAAAGAAGGTCATGAAGTACACCAGAGATAGCCTTCGAATCGGGCTGGCTTCCCTTCAGATGGTGTTCTTCCCAGATTTTGATCACCTCTGGGGCCAAAGGTGATCGACTTAATTGTCTGATCAGTGATCGAGACATGGTGTCAACGTTCTTTGTCGCCTCGGAACCGAATTGAAAGTACCAGTAACCAAGGAACTTCGACGGATCACAGGAACAGTCCTCTTCAATGTCCTGGATTAAAGTAGAGCAAAGAACAGATTTACCACAGCCCGAAATTCCTGGGAGCCACAAAAGGCTTCCAGGGGTAGTCTTCCAGACGTTATAATTGGGTGTGTCAAGGAGCCAAAGACCAGTGTCACCGGTTCTTTTCTTCTGCAAAGCCCGCTGGTGATCTGAATAAGGTAATGCTGACATCCAGACGAGTTGACTCTCTTCCTCCGCAGTCATTGCTTTTGATGCAAGATTCTTCATGTTTGCAAGCAGTGCATCTGTCTTCGCGAGATGCTCTACGGCACGCTGCCGGTCCCCTATATCCCATTAGTACTTTTCCATAGACCGGAGATCATTTGCAACTCACCGAGGTTGGCGGCCAATTCGGTCCACTTTTTGGCGAGTCCAGCTTGTGAGTTGATGGCATCTTTGAGTATCTGCAGGGGTTGATCGGTGAGAGCCATAACGCTCTGGAAGGTGCGCTCTTAGATACAATCAGCTTCAAACAACCGAGGCCTTTTGGAAAGATATAGTCATGATCTTACTCGCTTCGTTCTCTTCCCGTCCCTTTTTCACCTCGACTGTGAAGTCGAGAATTGCCGAGTATACGCGAAGCAGGGCCTGATCGAGGTTGTGATCAGTTGGGACCTTCTGATTTCGGTAGTTCGTATCGATCAAGGTATAATAGGAGAGAGTCTCCGCAAGGTATTCCGAGGCAGCGAAAATGGCGTCCCGACGGTCGAGTCTGTTTTGGACAATCTGTGGCTGAGGTGAGTATTTGCGACATACAAGCTTGAGCTTGTGAGAGAAATATTACACTCATTCCAAACGATATAACCATCCATGCAGAGGATGCGTGGCCTGTAGGATCAAAGGAAACAGCCGTCGAAATCACATTGCTGGCCTTCATGGCCGCGCCGAGAACCCTCTCTGCGCAATCTCGAAAATCGATGTCATCTCCGTCCTTTCGGCGGATTTTCAGACCACCCCTCCGCCACTGCTCATACTTGGCCGTCGTATCTTTGATGACTTGGTCGATTGCGGAAGTGCTTGACATGCCATTTGCCGCAACGTACGGTTGGCGTGAAGGGTCCAAATTGTCGAATGCCTCTTTCCACAGATCGCGTGGGACGGGATTCTGCTGGACCGACTTTTCTTGGGCCGGTTCTCCTGGAGTCAAATTCCCCGGAGTCACATCAGTTGAGGAAGTCTCTTTTTTCGCACGTGGCGACGCGTTTTGCGTACTTTTCTCGGGGCGTGGTTGAGCTGGTCGAGCTGGCGGGAGCTGGCCACCGTCGGTTTTGTCCCCTTTGCTGCAGCAGAGCGCGCGCAAGCCTCCCATGGTATTGTGTGCTTCCTAGGAGAAATGGCTTGGGTCGTGTAGGGGAAAACTTGGGACAACGCTCGGGGCTGCCGGATTTTTTTTGGGGGGGGGGGGGGGCTGGGAGAGGTTCGTATGATAGATCATCACCGTCCCCACCATAATGGCAAGAGAATTTCAGCTGAATCGTATGTACATAATGCATTTCCGCCGATCATGGACTGATGAGATCTTAGTCTCAGTAGCGTGGCGTGGCGCATTCCCCACCTCGATTTGAGGTTAGCATACACCTAGCACCTGGCCTATTACTGCATTTTCAAAGGCCGCAGCTCACCAGGGGCCTTGCTCTCATCGCTGTCATAATTTCGGCTTCAATGAAATGTTATGAATAGCACCTCGAGAAATCATGCAATGGAATGAATTAGTGCAATGGAGGATGCCGGTTTTAAACAGAAGTTCTGTGGGATGTGGCCACCTCACCTTTTCTGCACAAAGCTGGAATGGGAACTGTTAACTCCACCTCTTAACCCGATCTAGTCACGAAGGTGGATCCATACAACAGATTCAATCTGTCACGGGCTTGGCAGTGGGTAGGTGCGCTTCTACCCGCTAAGACCGTTCAGTAGGTCTGTAGGACGGTTACCGACTGAGCTACTAAAAAGACCAGAATACCAAGTCAACGACTTGGCACGCGCATCGCTCTATATAGTGGTTCTTGGTCAGTTCGTCACAAACAGAGCCCTCGGGAGGACCGTTCAACGAGCCGGTTAGTTCAAACTCTCCCTCTGCTACAACTTTATTCATATCATATTGAATCACGCCACCATACGCGCCTTGGGGATAGCTAATCACCACATCACCGAGGCGGATATCATGAGCAGCCGAGGGGATTCCACTCCCGATACCAACCACTAGTCCAATTCGAAGGGACCTGGAGAAAGTTCGAAGCATGTTGTTTGCGACGGTAGTGGCTGAGGTAGTTCTGTATTGCCCACCGGGAAGGCTGGCGATCACAACGTAGTGTTTGCCAACTCGACCCAACGTGTAGGTACTTGCATAACTTGGTAAACCTTTCCATCATCAAATTCGCAGCACAGTCGCCTTTCCAAGTACTCGGAATGGGAATGGTAGCTGAATGCAATCTATATTCTATAATATTGGTCTATACTTGAGACAATGAGAAGACGATCTAAAGGATACTAAAATGTAGGTCACAGAATGGGGGAAAGAAAAGAGAGACAGAATGCAAAACGGGCAATAAATTAGCCCAAGAGACAGGAGAAAGTGAACCAGAAAAGAGAATTAATGAGAGTGAAGATGAGAAACAAAAAATGTAATTGAAGGAGAGAATGCACAACATGCCCGGCGACAGATCTTGAGAGAATTTAAGCGAAACTTGCAGGATCACAGCCGCTTAAACAGCGAAATCAAGACAAGACCGATGATCGAAACTAGTCCTTCTTGCTCTTTTTAAATGGCTTCTTGGGCACTCGTGCTAACCAGTAGATGCCCACTGCTGCCACAATGTTGAACGCAATGTAAACCCACATCAATCCGAAATTTCGCCATGCGTCGGAAAAGTAGCTGACGACAGACGCCAGGAAGGTATCGGTCCTGGCTATGGTGCAGAACTGGCAGTTCGATGTGGCGGAATTGTCTGCGAGATAACCACCAGCTCGGGTAATGTAGTCCTCCATGTACTCAAAGCAAGTTTTGTTGCTCGGGGGGTCGAAGGTGAGGTACTCAACTGCCTCGCAGACAACTTCCGTTCCGGACAGACCTGTGCTCAGCATCGCTGACACCAGATAGGTAAATGGAGACACTCGATACATGAAGATCCAGAATCCCGGCATATTATCCGGAGTGGCGAGCACTCCGCAGAAGATGAGACATAAGGAGAACAACATTGTCGCAACGTTACCACCGGTTTCCGCAGTTTCAATTCCAGCAATGATCATGTGCGCGAATGTCGACGTGAAAAGAAGAAAGACCCAAATAAGGAGAAACATGAGGGCCGAGCGCTCGTTCACTGCATCAGTGGGCTTTGCATTGTTATACAAGCCAATAGGATAGAACCAACACACAAACATGAGTACCGACATAAGGGTATTCCATGGAAGTTCAACAAAGATATTGGCCGTCATAAAAGCGTACCATGAATATGTCTTGCTGGGGCGCTCACGCACTTCGTAGAGAGCGCGTTGAGCGCAGAAGTGAGGCATAATTTGTTGCACAAGATTACCGAAGATTGTCATAAGCATGAAAACAGAAAACATCTGGTTTTGCATCCCTTGAAGTGAATTTTGTGCATGAAAGAAAGAAAAGCCAATATACAGAGATGTCAAAACGCATAAAGCGAATTTACTCCATATGTAGGAAGGCGTGCGATAATATTGAGCAAAAACGCGCCATAAGCACTCGAATAGCTGCGTGTGAAACGGTGCAGCGAATTCGTGCAAGGCCTTATAATCGCTATCTTCCCTGGGCATGGAGGAAAGGGTCGACTTCAGTTCTGTGAGGTGCTCCTTCACTTGGGCATACTCGGGAGACTCTCGCCATACCTTAGGCCACTCAATATCCGTCTTAGACCCGGGGGCAGCACCAATGACATCGAGCATCCATTCAGCAGGGTTCTCGCCATCCTTGAGAGGATGCGCGCCATTTCTCTCAAAATAGCTAGACAAAGTCGATGAGTTCTCGCCAATATCACCGAAGTAGATGGTTTTGCCACCTTTTGCCAGGAAAAGGAGTCTGTTGAATCGCTGAAAGAGCATAGCGGATGGTTGGTGGATCGTACAGAGAATCGCCTGGCCATGTTGAGTCAGAGTATCTATAAGGTCCAGGATTGACCAGGAGGTCTGACTGTCAAGGCCAGACGTCGGTTCATCGAGGAAGAGCAGGAGCTGTGGCTTTGCCGCGAGTTCGACGCCAATTGTTAACCGCTTGCGTTGCTCAACATTCAACCCTTCTCCAGGGACACCGACAACCGCATCTGCGTAAGCTTCCATGCCGAGAAGCTTGATAACTTCGTCCACATAATCAAGTTTCTCTTGTCGACTAAGGTGCGCTGGCTGACGTAGTAAGGCAGAAAATTCTAAAGCTTCGCGAACGGTCGAAGTTGCCAGATGAACATCCTGTTGCATAACGTATCCAGTTTTTCTTTGGAAGGAGGCATCACGAGGCTGACCATCGACCAGCATATCGCCAGTAACTACGCCCATCGTGACTCTGGTTGCCAGCACGTCCAACAATGTTGTTTTACCTGCTCCGGAGACGCCCATCAACGCGGTGCAAGTGCCCGGTTTTACCCATCCATCAACATGGTCAAGGATCCTCCGAGGCTCTCCTTTGATGGTAATATCGTAGCACACATCTTCCCAATGGAAGATTGCCGTTTGCCGCTGAATCTGAATTTCCTGTTGGCCATCATTTGTATCATCGTTCAGAGTCCCTCCAGGCGTGGGTTGAAGTTCCACATCCCCATCGAGAACCTTTGGCTGGTGGCCACGGCGGAACAAAAGCACCTCTCCCTTGGACTTCTGCTCAGAGATATACTCCGTCGCCACAAGGTATACACCGCAGAAGAAAACCATGAAAGCAATCAAAATTCCAAGGTTACGCCATTGGTGGTCCGTGGTATATTCGAAGCTCAGGTCGAGGTAGAGAGTGCCGTCAACCACTCTCGAACCGCTTTGTGCACCAACAGTCGAGCAAATGCGATTTTCCATTGGCACCTTATCATATTGGCCTCCTGAGGGAATAATAACGGAGCAGTCAAAGTCCCTACCCGCGAACTCATTGATCAAGAAGGATTCAAAAGCGTACGCCACGGGGTTAATATAGTTCATCCATCTCGACCAACCCAGCATGTTTCTCACGGGAATCACAAATCCTGTGTATATGACCATACCAAGGATGAGCAGTGCTGCCGGTACTAATGCTTGAGAGAGCGAACGGGATGTCGCGCCGATGGTTCTGAAGAGCATACTCATGGTGTAAGTTGTGACTACCGAGAACAACCAGAAGGTAAAGACTGCGTCTGCATCTCGGCGTAAATTGGTCATAAAGTATAACGGTAGGTTGAAGGTAATCGAATTTAGCAACTTATATGGTGTATCGCAAATCATGGATGCAATCGCTTCTGAGAACGGGTGGTAGAATGCGTATCGTGCCTGTTTTTCCACAATAGGACGTTGAGAGTAGAGGGTGAGGATCTCCAGGGCGCTTGAAAACGCATTCAGAAGCACTGCGTAGAACAACAAAGCAGTGCGACCATAAAAACTGGAGGTGTTGTCTGGAAGGTCGAAGAATACAGATGCAACAATCAAGGCGATGATAAAATTGCCAATAAGGGCAGTAAGGGTTAAGCTCATATCGCTTCTCAAGCGCTGGAAGCCACGGACTGTGCAGAGCCGAATTTGCTCCAGAACCAAGATGGTGTAAGGTGATTTCCAACGTTGGTTCTTTGACTGCATGGCTTGTCTAGCACCCTTGAAGGAATCATATGCAGCACCGTGGATAGGATACTCGTCTTTGAATGACTCGATCTCTTTCAGAAGGTCGGCTCTCATAGCGCTCTGCTTCCAGGCAGCCGCGAATTCGTCTGGCGTGTTGGGTACCTGGTTTTCAAACCCAGGGCGGACTCGCCTTTCCGAAGGCGAGGTCAGTGAGGTCAAAAAGTCAGCTGTTGTCTGGCGTTCGGGACATTCGAATCCCAGGTTGACAAAGAATTGCTTGGCTTCAGAAGTGGGACCGAAATAGATCTGTCTTCCCTCATACAGAACCGTGACTTTTTGGAAGACATCATAAGCACTCTGGGATGCTTGGTAGATTGCCACTAGTGCCGTGGTTCCAGTATACTTGCTCATCAAGGCCAGGTTCTTGCAGAATTCCAGGGCATTTGCTGAGTCCAATCCCCGGGTACTGTTGTCCCACGCTTGCAGCGGTGCCTGACTTAGGATAGCCTCGGCAATACTAACACGCTTGCGTTCTCCTCCTGAAACTCCCCTCACGTAATCGTTGCCGACGCGGGTATTAACGGTGTGTGAAAGCCCGAGCATAGTCATGACCACATCTCTCATGTGTGTTGCGTACTCCTTCTTTGTGATTCCTTCAATGCGGTTTCTTGGAGCTCTGGCCAATGCAGCAAAATGAAGTGTTTCCCCGACAGTGAGCTGCGGAAAGTGGACGTCTGTTTCGGCGCTGTATAATGCCTCGCCTCGGAAATGTTTGTGCATCTCTTTCGCAGGTATACCTGAGAAAAGCCCATGCATTAGAACTGACACAACACAGTGACGAGTGCTGAAGGAGAATATACCTTGGTAGTTAAGAATTGAGTCCTCCGACATCTCCATGCCATTCATCTCGCCAGATATGGTCTTCAGAAAAGTGGTACATCCAGACCCAGGCCTGCCAAGCACCAGGAGCATCTCTCCGGATTTGACAAGGCCGTCGAATTCGCGTAAGATTTGGATCCTCTGCATTTTCATTCCCATCAACTTGCGAATGAGGGTACCGGCTTCAAGTAGCGAGTTGAGTACGTCTTTCTGGTAGTCCGTTGGAGAGCCGTAACCATGGACGCTCAGGTTCATGAAAGCAACGCCCGCAGTGCGGTCCGGATAGCGCTCCTGGTCCCGCGATCGGATGGCGAGCAGCGTCTTCATCCACTTTTTAGGACTAAAATTGGGGCTGTTGGGATTGAGTTTTGATTCCGGGTCCTCCACAGCGAATGGGTTTTGAAGATCATCCTTCGTGGAAAAGCGAGTCGATTGACGGGTGATCCGGCGGGCCAGATCACCCACGCGAGCCTCGATCTTATGCTCATCGTTCCCCTCGCTTCCTGGCAAGGGCGACCCATCCTCGCTGAGGTCTTGGTCATCAGGGTAGTGACCCATGCCATTGTGGTGCTGTGGCAGGTTGTGAGTGACCACTTCAGGGGCATGGCCGGAGTTGGTAGCAGATGTGGCAACAAACATGCTGAGGGTCTTGACCGCTCACAGCGTGATGAGGAACATTCCCTGGGGAAAAGATAAGAAGCCGTCTGAAGGTTGCAACAGGAATTAGGAACACAGTCGGAAAACTGTTATCATTAATATAGAGTGACAGGGGCTCGGAAAAGTAAAACGCAAATACCTCCAAGGCTCTCGGGAGAGGGCCCGGTTGTAAAATATCTTGCGAATCCGAAACCCGCATCGACATTGACATCATTGATAATGCACATAATTATTGTTGTCCTGGACGGGTCCTGGGCTCCCGACTACGGATAAGCCAGGCACAACAGACCTTGTGCCTGGACCAGTCCCGAAGTGATACTGGGCGTCGGGAAGAGCAACCAACTACTCAGCACCCGAAGGCTGAACTGAGTGAACTATGCGAACATCCGCGAGCCGTAGTGGGGCCGGCTGGACCTACAAAGACGACGTTCTAGCAGCCTTGTTGTGAGCTCGGAACAGGAGAATGTAACGGAAAGAAGATCTCCAAGACGTGGCTAACAATCGTTGTGTATCAATACAGAAACAATACACCCCGCCTTTGTATTTTCCCCAACATCCGACATCCGACAACCCCAATGTAGTTTAGCCTGTCACGGGGTATTCCTTCCTTCCCCGTCGGTCCGTGCCTCTTGAAACCGATCATTCATGCTGTGACATACTCAGATTCTGGTTCCAACTCTGCCTCAGCGGGACTTATTGCGCTCATAGCTCTCCATGTCTACAATCCAATCCGAATCCCTCCCGAGGTCGGGGAACGGTTACCGTGAACTTATCCCAAAGCCAAAGGTGTGCGATGAACCCACCAAGCCACTGTTATCAACTAACGGAGCTGGTCAGAAATGTCAGGCATGTCGACGCAGCAAGGCGAGATGCGACTCGCCCCGGGACTCCAGTTGTTCACGATGTGAGAGGATGGGCATCATATGCTCAATGAGTAGTTCGAGGAATAAGGCAATGTTGCAACGGTAGATAAACCCCACGTCGGTCCTGTTAATGAGGCTAAGGGCTGATGTGCTCCATGTAGTGAAGCGATGATTAATGGCTTTGAAGGAAAGCTCGAGCAGATGGAGAGTCGTTTAAGTGCTATCTTCAACGTAGCAGATTTGGGTAAAATGCCAGACGATATATACCCAGACAATACGGAAAGTACGCATTCTCAGTGGGATGATCTTGACTTTACAGATATTGACGGCATTTGTACAGACCAGGAGTCCGTATCTGCTGCTCCTATCCTCAACAGGGCTGTTACTACCATGCCTGATCCAGGCCCGTCAAGCCCACGTCAAAGAACGCCCAGACCTTCCGACATTCCAGAGGGGCCAGGTGCAGACTGTCGGTAGAATTTCATTATTAGGCGACTGTTTATACTTTGCTAACATAAGATTAGGTTTATCCCTCTTGTCGGTCATGGGCCTGGACTGGATTGTAGAGAAGGTGAGCTGCTTGATGCCCCACTCATTTGGCGCATCCAGCAACTCCTGCATTGGTGCTTCAGATCGTCAATTACTTGATCTGGTTGCCCCCAGGCGCGCTTTCTGTCCGTTACCAAAGGCAGGAGACTTGAACATTCTAGTACATGATTACATGGAGGACTTCAATACAATCTTCCCGGTTTTCACACAGGATGACGTCACAACACTATTCGCCAAGAAATGCATGAACCCGTTATCACATAGTCCTGGTCAATGGGCGAGTATACAAGTGATATTTGCTGTCGCATACATGCTTCCCAGAAGCGGCCGATCAGACCCTCACAGAAGCTCCCTTCATTTAAAAAGCGCACTACAAGTCCTTAATGAAATGATGCTGGCCCCTCCGGACTTGTGGGCCTGTAAGTCCATTTTGGTGATGGCTTTCCTTTTCATGGCAGATTTTGCCGGTCGCCAGTGCAGCTTTTTGATATCGACTGCTGTTCACTTTTCCAACTATCTAGATCTGGGAAAATCGGAACCCCAGCCTACACTCACTGCTAACGAAAAGAACATCGACTCATGCTTTTTTGGCTTGCTTCTGCCCTGGATTTGGAGTACGAACCGTGAGACCTCTTTGCTATTCATTGTGGGCTAACGTTTCTAAGAGCATCCTATCGTTTCGGCGTTCCACCAACTCGCAAAGAAGATGCTATATGCGAGATGCTACCGCTTGAACCTCTCTCAGGATACTACCGTCTGCCATCGAGCCATGAACCTGGCGTCTTTTGCGTCTTTAAGAGTTCAATGAAGCTTGTCCAGATCAGAAGTCAAGTCTATCGCCAATTATACCAACCTCCAACCGAGAATAGACCACTTCATGAGGTTTTGGCTCTGGTTGGGGAGATGGATGGCAAGCTCCAGGCGTGGCGCAAAAGCATTCCGCCCGAGTATCAGCCTGGTCCCCAGGCAACCCCTCTATCTCGATCATCATCAAGTCTTTCAATCAACCTAATCTCCCTCCACTATTGGTTCTACGATACAATGATCGCAATCCACTCTCTCCTTGCTCTGAACGAGTTTAAGTCCGCTCACGATCCCATTGGAGGCAATCCCTTCTCCGCCGCAGTAGCGCTTTACCAACATCCACGAGTCCTTTCGTCTGCATCGCTCACTGCTAAAGCTGCCAGAGCCTCGCTCGCCTTACTCCGCCACATGCCATCCGACCATCTATTTCTCGGGTAAGGATGAGCTTCTCGTTTCCTTTCACTAATCACACCTAACCGGCTTCTAGCATCCTCAGCTACTATCCCTCCGTCGCGATGAGAACACTCGCCTCAAGTATCGTCCGCAGCCCCAGGAATCTTCCCGAGATACATAACATGAAACTGCTCCTTCAGGCCAAGTCATACCTGGACCCCGCTGCTCTAGACAGTAGTTTTGAGGCAATGAAACGGCTTGCCAAGATTTGTTCCGATTGCTGTGCGGTCGCCCAGCGAGCCATGGAGTCTACATGATTTTCCCTGCCGGAATAAATACTGGCTCGTAAACAGCTTCACCAGCATATCATCTCGCTTATGAGTTCTTTGTCAACCAGGCGACTGAAAGTACCGATTTCCAGGCCTGCACAAAATAAAGTAGTGACGTGAGTTAGGTTATTGTCCCCATCAGTGGCGCATTAAAACTCACCTTATTAGGAATAGAGTGCGAATCTTCGAACTGATATAGCAGCAAGTGGTGCTGTCGACTGAACTGCCATCCACGGAAATCGGTTACTAAAATAATAGATCACAGGTGTCCAGAATCGGTTCCATATTGGGCCATGTTGGCCGTGTTAGCCGTCTTAGCTGGGATAGGCAGCCAGACATTGAGGGCCACGATATACCCCAAAAGACAGATAGCTTTCATCAAAACACTAATTGGTGTCAGGAAGACGGCCGTAAAAAGTGAATGATGATTGACCTTTCACACGGCAATTCCAGCTATAACAGTCGCTCAACGTACTCCATCAGCATTATGATTCCCGAAAGGTGCCGAGCGATTGTTGTTCATCGTAAACTAGAGGATCTTAATTAGGTTGAAGACGGTATGAATGGAACACCCACCATCAATCACTATGCTCCCCTAATCCCAAGCTCTGCTAACGGATACTACGACAGTAAACCCACCGGGGATCAATAGAAAGCAGAGTCTAAGGTCGGAAGACTTCGGTTCCCCTAACAAATGTACTTTATCTCTGCAACAAGTCTCTAATGCCCTGATTTTATATCGACCGAAACTAGGCTCCACATGAGCGTTAACACCGACGACCTCTTAAAGTTCGATTGTGCAGACCCATCAATGGGACAGTCCCTCGTCTCGGGTAGATTGATAGTATAAATAAGAGAGAATACAGGACAGGTCCACAGGGCTTCTTATGATTAACAGTGCCCGACAGTGGATATCGTTTCGGCAGCCAGTTCGATTATGCGGGAACCCTAAATGATTGCCGAATGTATGACGAAGGCGAGGTTCGATCGATGGAACCACTTGAACTCACATTGCAGGAGACTCCTCCGACGAGCAATCTCCTTCCGCAGCTCCTCCTCTTGCTCCTCCAGTGACTGCAGATTTTGTAATCGATCCTTGCGTCGACGGACTCGAGCCATCTCCTCGACTAAGTCATCCAGCCTCACATCTCCGTAGGATAATCCGGTTCGGGAGTCGGGACTGGTGGTTCGGTCTTGTATATTGTCCATGGTGGTTGAGGCAAGTTCCATTATTGTCGATGTCGATGTAGATGCCATCGGAGGAGAGTGTGGGTGTGGGAGAGGCCAATTATTAAGGTTAGAAGGAGGCGCTATTTTCTGTTGGGCTTGCTCTGGCACTGAGCTTGTATTGGATGCATCAACATCCTTGTCTTCCTCGGCCCCAGAGTGTACGTTAATCTCGCCCAGAGCTAGGGCTTCAACCTGAGGCCTGGACGTTTGATGTTTCTCCTACGCAGTCGAGTATCACTCAATTCGTAAATCTGATTATGTAAAACACGCGCCGTAGGTTGTCCATGCACTTCAACTTCATGTGACTGGGTGGAAGAGATTCTATAACGCATAAGAAGGCGAACTTAAGATATCTCAAGCTCGTTCCTGCTATTAGCGTGTCTGTATTTAGTGTTCCTAGGCGATAGTTAATGAATTAACATTTGACTTTATCCAGGCAAGTCACTTCTTATGTACAGTAAATGAGCCAGGCTACGGAATTCCAGCGCCGACATTGATATTGGCACCAAATACTGGTGCCGAATCTTCGTTCAACAGCCATACAATGGTCCTCGCAACATCATCTGCTTGCATGACTTTAAGGCCATACCTTTCCCACGCTTATTTTATTTCCTTGTCGCTCTTTGCTCTAGGAACAACCTCTGTGAGCATGGGAGTCATTGTAGCTCCTGTTTGTTCTTATATGAGCGTGATAATAAATTATTCAGGAGGCAAAGACATACCTAGGGAGACAACATTCACTCGAATCCCAAAGGGAAATAAATCCTTTGCAACACTAGCTGTGAAGTGCACACAAGCCCCCTTCGAGGCTCCATAAGCATATACATCTGGGGAGTGTGTCATAGATGAAACACTAGCCACATTCACAATACTTCGGTTCCCCTTGTTCAGATCTTTCATGGCTCGGACTTGCGCCATGGTCGAGTAGAAAACTCCATCTAGATTGATTCCAAGGACTTCTTTCCACTAGTCCTCGTCTTCCTCTAGGATAGTTGGTGCTTTACGGATACCGGTAGCTTAAGAAATGCCCGCAACATTCACTACTCCATGAAGATCCCCGAAGGTAGAAACGATCTTTTGGATCCAACTGTCCACCGCTGAAAACGATGTCACGTCAAGAGGTGTGCAGTGAACCTCAGTGGATGGATTTATCCTTTTAGTGGAACCCCTCAGGTCGCTGAAATTCTGGATTGACAGATCCCCTATGCAGACTGCGCCTGCTCCTCTACGAGCAAGAATGCGAGCTGTTGCAGCACCCGGATGCACCTCCAGTAATAGCGAATATCCGGGATGATATGGATGCCATATTGAATGCGATAGTGGTTGATGCAAAGTTGCACTTAACAAGTATGACAGCTTTTGTACAAGCAGGTGATACCAGGGGTACTTGAAAGCTTGTTTGGAGTTCTGGTTAATGGGAAGGCTTAAAGGAGAAGAAAGATTGTAAGGAGAGGAGAGGACTTGTGGCTAGCTTGTCTTTTACCAATTTCTTGGACAGAAAGTCATTGCACAAAGTCTTGTGCCGAGACTTCCGAAATGTACGTATTTATGTAGACTATCTAGGTTGTCCTCCGTCTAACGGATATCTGAGTATCCGGCACTCCGTGCGCCTTTTCACCACGTCTCATTAAGCCGAGTTTCCATTACAGCCTAGACAGAGGGTTCCCAAATACTCCCGTGTTCCGCCCCGCTTTCCCATCCCCTAGTTATGCGGTGTATAGAATTCTGCATATTTGGAAACCGTGAGATGTAGTAGAAGTTGGCTGAATTGGGCTGGCTCTAAATAAAAGGAAAGTCGGACATAGATTCATATGTTCGCTCTCATTCATTCCAATTGGAGCCCTAATATTCAAACGGTATCGTGCAATTGGAAAGCAGTTCCTCGGATTGATGGTGTCCGGAGATGCGCTCATCTTTGGTCATTTTTTGCTGACGCATTGTTTCCTCATGAACTGGTGTATTAGTGACTTGGTCGTTTACATGGCCCACTCACTTACGGACTACGTCATTATATCATGATTTGTCATTTCGAGCGATGCCCCGGAACTCCGCCTGTTTCAACTTCCATTGATATTCCACCGGTATCCCACCACCGGCATTTTTCTTTCATGGCCGTAATAACGTTACTATCTTACTGAAAATTACAGTATTACAAGGGGTGGGATGGGTCGATTTAGATCGTTCGTTCTTTCTATGACTAGAGACGCAGTAACTATGCGCCGTACTCATCGTTTATCATAAGGGGCAGAGTGTGGAATACATCGCCCAACTGGACCCGCTGGGGTGGAGGAGTCATTTTATGGCGGTTACTTGTGTCTTGTGTTATTCTGTGTTATCGAGGGAGGATTTGGAAGACCCATTAATGATGTGATAACTACAGAGGTGTACTTGTCCCCGGGGATCGTACCAGATAGTCGATTTTTGTGGGTCTTATTACGCTACCGAGCTACCGAAAAGATGATACTTTGGTGGGATGCCGGTGGATAATAGGTCGGATTGCAACGGGAAGACTGAATTTATTAACTCGGGGCTGTCCTCCGTCTGCTCACTTCACCTTGGACATACATCGAAAATCATTGTCAACTATGGCCCCTTCTATTAAAGCCGTCCTCATTGCTCTCCTGTCGATTGCCCTCGGTCTCTACAAAGTTTATATTCACGATGCGGTGGAGCTCTTCCAAGGCGTTGAGAGGATCATCCAACCTCTCGAGGATTTCCCTGATTATCAGTGTCGCCGAATGCGACACCCACTCTTAGAGGGCTGCGAGGATGTCTGGTTTGATCCTCGCGGCCGTAAGCTTTATGCCGCTTGCGCCAACCCACTGGCTCGCATAGCCTGGTGTCCAGCTGCGAACAGCTATGATCTCCAGAAGCGGGCAGCAGGCGGTGGTGGAATCAACCATATAACAGTGCTGGATGTCGATCAGCCAGGAGCTGATGGCTTATATGGTGTGCGAGCATTGAAATTCCGCGACAGCGAAGGCAACATTCAGGAGCTGGATATGCATGGTTTTGACGCCCGCGTGATTGACAAGAGCCAACGGTTGCGGTTCTGGCTGATCAACCACCGGCCACCGCTGAATGCATCGACCGGAAGACCACTGCTAGATGCAACCAAGTTCGGGGCTAATTCGACAGTCGATGTGTACGACCTTGAACTGCCTCACGGAACTCAACTAACCCATGTCAAGACTATTGTGAGCCCGACGATCATCTCACCGAACAACCTTGTCGTCATCAATGACGATGAAGATAGAGGAGACTTTCTGCTCACCAATGATCATAGCACCAAAGTCGGCCCTTTCCGTGACAGCGAGATAAGCGGAAATATCGCCTATTGCCGCACTGATACGGGAAATTGTCATTTTGTCGCCACAGAGAACTTCTCCGCGCCCAATGGCATCACAAGAGACCCATCATCAGGCCTCATTTACGTCGCGCAATCAGCCCGGGGTGTCGTTACCATTCATCGGCTGGTGGACTACAAGCAGCTCGTCCAGACTGACGAAATATCATTATCTATGGCAATTGACAATTTGTCGATAGATACCGATGGGAACATCTTTGCTGCTACTATACCTGATCTTCAACAATTCCTTCGGGCTTTCCATGATCCTTACGACACGGATTCACCCTCGACGGTCATGATGATCAGAAAGAGAAGCAATAATAAAGAGGCGTCTTTGATGAAAGGAGAACATGACGTTATCAAACTTGTGGAGGATAAGGAGGCACGGGTCCTGCCGACTACGACGAGCGCAGTATATGACCCTGTTTCAGGCCAACTATTCCTTGGGGCTTTGTCCTCGCCTTTCATGGTGGTTTGCAAGAAGCAGAAATGAACTGGTGCATGTACCATGTACCCATGTTCTGCCTCACAGGTAAAGCCTGCGGATCTTGAAGAAATGTGGTTATATATTTATTCACATTATAGTTGATGTGTAGCAGTGAGGAGGAAGCCTTGATTTTATATTACACAGAGATTGGAGCAGTTGTCAGATATTGTACTGAGGAATTTGAGTTTCAGGGACACCGAGACAGTGGTTTGTCCTGTAATATACAGTATTATACGTATTGTTCTTGCTAGTCATCACAACGGGGTAAGTATATATCAGTGGGTTCTGCTGGCTTGAACCCATCCGGTTTAACTATACCGGCTGACATATCGAGGATAAGAAATATGAACGATGCATCAAAAGCCTACAAATCTTCTATACGCCTCATGGAATTCTGCGAAGGGATAATTATAATTGCCTGATCACCCCCTATCTTAACACTTTGTGTACGCTTTTGTCGTATAATCTGACTGAGCTGCAATGGGACTCTGTACATTGCCCGATCTGTCTTCAAACGAATGTATTTGGCGAAAGTTGGCTCGATCAGTAGTCTTTGTGCCTCTTGGAAAATTTCGAAAATCCGGCGGCATGAGCCGGCATCTGGAAACTCCGGGTGAGTGGGATCTCCGGGTGAGTGGGATCTCCGGTGGGATATTCCCCTTGGCCATTACCTCATCCTTCGTACTTCACCAGTGTGGCCGCGGAAGATAACTAAACCGCTTCTATCATCGCCTTTCTTGGCCGATTGATTTATTGCAGTTTTATTGCATTTATACGGCATTTTTCGGGACAGTATTATCGTGATATGTCGCTTGTTTTGACGATTAGGAAGCCTCTCAAATTGCATACATATCGGCTTCTTTATCGTGTAGTTAGTGGAATTAAGACCTTCATTCAGTTGAAAACGATCATATTCCTTGGTTGAATAATCGCTTCTCGGTAGACCCACATATTTCTGCCACAACCAGCAATCGCCGCTGGTGGGTCGCCAGTGGAAGCCGGATGCAGCCAGTTAGGCATGTAGGTTACGTAGGATACAATAACTGATAAAAACCAATCTCGCCATTCATTAATAGGCATATTTGTTCTTTGCTTCCCAAATCGCTTTTTGTTGCCTACTATTTCCCGCCATGAATCCAATTCGCATCGGCATAATTGGGCTTTCACCGGGTGCCTGGGCAGCTAATGCTCATCTACCATATCTACAGAGTCCCAACTCAAAGTTCAAAATTGTGGCTGTCTGTAATTCTACGGTGGAAAGTGCTGCGAAGAGCGTTAGAGACCTCAGCTTGCCAGGCAGCGTAAAAACTTATGGAAATGTGCAAGGTATGTCCAGGATTGTTTTAGCTCTAATGTGCTATCCTTTCGATAGAGTCAACATGTCTGACTCAATAACTAGAAATTGCCGACGACAAGGATATTGACCTTGTTGTCTGCACTACAAGAGTAGACCGTCATTACAAATCTATTCTTCCGTCTCTCAAAGCTAGCAAGGATGTTTTTCTTGAGTGGCCCCTAGGAAGAAACTTTGGGGAAGCAAAGGAACTTCTCAGTATAGCACAACAACATAATGTCAGTATAACTGCGGTTGGGCTTCAGGGTCGATTTGATGCTACTGTCGAAACCCTAAAAGATGTTTTGGCTGAAGGGAGAATTGGCAAGGTACTCAGTACTACAATTACAAGCCAGGGTGTGATTGCAGGGCAGTCGGAGCTGGAAAACCAAACTTACCTTGTGGACCGTGACAGTGGCGGATCCCTACTGTCCATTCCTGCCTCGCATTTACTCGATACCGTCCAACAAGGTTTGTCTTCACGGCCCATCCCTTCATATAATCACTGCTCCTACCCTTACTAACTATTTTGCGGTCCTTGGAACATTCGCAAACGTGCAGTCCCTCCTTGCGAACCAACGTCCATCAGTCAAGATTATCAAAGCCGATGGCTCTATTCTTGAAGAAGCCGCCAAAAAGACAGCACCTGATCATATCATAATCCAAGGTATGCTTGAATCAGGAGCAGTTTTCTCAGCCACAGTCCGTGGTGGCGCGCCCTTCAAGGGCTCCCCTGGACTTGTGTGGAGTATATATGGCGAGAAAGGAGAGATCAGGATATTGGGTCCAAGTGCCTTTATTGAGGTTGTCAGCACCACTAGTATCGAGCTACATAACTTTGACACCGACGTTGTTGAACAGATTGAGCTCAAGAGAGGGGCATTTGACGAGTTCAGTCCAATGACTAGAAACGTGGCGCGTGTTTATGAGGCGATTGCTGCAGGTGACAAATCCCGCTTGTGTGATTTTGAGGGGGCAGTGAAAAGGCATGAGTTTATTGAGGAGGTTTACAATCAGAACCCTCGGGTCTAAGAGAAGTGTACCGCAGACTCCCAACATCGATATTCGGCCTTTAGGCTTCAACTTAGGCATGTTAATTATAAGTATATATTTTTCCATTATGTGTATATCTCAACGCGGATTCTATTAGTACATGGCACATGGCACAAGTGACTAGAGCACAGCAGCTGTCTCAATTATTCTGAATTAAGATTTGGCTTGACGCTCTTAACCTCGATTATCCCCGGACACCTTGCTACTATTATGATTATTTTATTTAATCAAATTTATTGTCCATACCGAGCCCCTAGGGCTATGACAGACTGTGTGTTGTCGGCCTGAGGCTAGGCCTCAGGCCCCTATCAGTTCCTAGGGCTATTCCCTCGCTTGTATACATTCTGTTCCTTTTCCTCGGCCCATACCGCCTTCTTGCGCAGGGCCTTTGAGCATGTTTGCTCTCCTTGGGATTCTATCAGGGTGGGTGACGCCTAGGTGTGACTAGGCTACCCTTCCTGTTAGCCTTCTCCGGTCCGTTTAGCTTCCTCTAGAGTTTCTAGGCCTCTTTCATCGTCTCTCTCTGCTCTGTGTTGGTCATTCTGGTGTTGTTCTCCAGAAAGAGCCACGCCTGTATTAGCTATAAAGTCCAGTAGGGCTTTAGTGGCTTTAGGCTCCTTGAAGAGCCTGCTTTCTGGGTAAGTTTCTTGTACGGAAGGTCTTACTATTTCCGCTCTATCTATAGCTGTATATAGTACCTCTCGTTACCGTCACTATTGTCTGCAGCTGACTAATATATAAGAGACTGTTTCACTAGGAGCTTGGCAGTTCTGGCAGGTCGCTCTTTCCCGAGATTTTATGTGGCATAGATATGATCCGATAGCTGCATGTCCTACCTTCATCTGAAAGTATTGGCTAGCTAGACCCTTAGTAGCTGTTGCTGCTATAAGATCCAGTTGCCAGCCTCTTCCAGATTTATAGGTTCTCTGTATCGATTGTGATCTCCGGTTGAGACTATTCTCTAACAGTGTTGTCTGTTTGTTCTTAACGCCTCTGTACGGGCTCTGCGAGTAAATGCTTGTGAGATCTTTCTGCAGCCTGGTCCTGATGTTCGCGTTGCAGCTTGTTTTGCTGCTTAATCTGCCTTTTCCTTTTTTTTTTTTTAAAAAAAAAAAAAAAACCAACTTCGACGCGAACCTAATTTTTGAAATTATTCAACCACCACGACGGCTACGGCCTCTAGAATCAGCCAGTTTACTATCAACCCCAGCCGCTATCGATTGAACCTAACTTTATAGGGGGACATCGATATGGTTGGGGCGAAACCCTCGTGGCCGGCCCTTTCAGGCATTCCCGAGGCGGTAAGCGCACATAATCAGAATTTTCTCAACTGCGTTTTGAACCTCAATAAAGATGCGCAACAATACCTTTTATTCAACGAATCGAATGGAGGATCCCCGCTCACATCGGGGTGGAAGGAAACGAAAAGGCGGACAAGGCAGCCAAGGAGGCTGCGATAAGAGGAGTTGAATTAAGCTCAGTAAGGCCGCGGGATCGACCAATTATACGGCTCGCAGCTGCAGCTAAAAGAGATGTCCGCCAACGCTTGCGTACAGAGTGGACAAAGCAGTGGGAAAGGCAGAAAATAGGCAGGCCGACGAGGCGGCTGCTGTCTAAACCAGACAAGAAAAATATACGGCTCTACGAGCATCTTAGTAAGCCGCACACCAGGATTATTATTCAGATGCGCACTATGAGGATAGGATTGAGGCACTTCCTCTACAAGATCAAACCGGTCGACTCCGACCGGTGCACTTGTGACCTAGGGTCCCAGACCCCTAGGCACGTCCTTCTGGAGTGCTCGCTGCACACGGCCGGCCGGAGGATAATGATGGATCACCTCAATCCGATAGAGGGACTGCGTGGGCGTATACAGGATTACGACGCAGTTGAAGCACACCCGCAGGCGATCCGCTACGTCGCCGAAGTTATGCAACAAACAGGCCTCCTTCAACAATTCCAATTCGCTCGACTGGACGAGGAGGCCCCAGAACTTACCAACCTGCTAGAAGGACTCGAACTAGGCGAGAAAGACGATGGTTACATGGAACTTTAGGGGGCGGCCTGGGTCAGGCCGCTACCAGTGACGCATACCACTCACGAACCACCCATATTGAACGAGGCGGAAGGAGAGACAGCGTCAGGAGGCGCAGTAGGCTGCAGCAGGCGAGTGGCAGCCGGTTTAGCTGCGTTACTTTTTGATTTATCTGCTGCGTTTGTGGGTTTATATGGCGTAAGGGCTCGAGATTCTGCTTCATTCGGCGAAGCGCCTGCATAGCCTGTCGTTTCAACAGATAGGCTTCATCAGGTTAATAGAATTTTTATTGATTGATTGATTGATTGCCTTTTCGTTTCCTTCTATACCTGCATGTCCTGGGACCCATTGAATTATCGGATCACGGCCCCTAGATAGCAGGTCCTGAGCGGTAGTGCGTATATCAGCAGCTATTATCTGACCTGGTCCAGGTCCTGCATGACCTAGTGACTATAGTCCCCGGCTTGGTTCTGCCCAATTTCGGTCCTCTTCTGGCTGTTCGTCGGGTTGTACGTGCTGATCCCCTTCTCTAAAGCTGACTGGAAGAATTTGTCTTGCTGAGTAGTTCTCGGGTAGACCTAGAAGCCGGATAGTATATCCTAGCTATCTATATTCTGGTAGACATTCCGCTGGTGTTAGACCCGCCTCCCGAATAAGGGGGACGATAGGGGTAGTTCTGAGCATTCCCGTGATTGCCCGAGCTTGTCGATTAAGTAGTTACTGTACCCCTTCTAGCCGGTCTTTCTGGCCCTGCCACTAGAGCTCTACCCCATATAGAGTTACTAACTGCACTGCAGCTACCTGGATCCTGCGTACTAAGCCTGGGGTAAGCCCTGTCTGTGACATAGAGACTGCACCCGGATTTCCGCTGTGCGGGCCTTCCGTAGGCACGTATTGTAGTAGACTTTTAGATTAAGGCCTGCATCCAGCCATAAACCTAGCTACCGGGTAACTTCTTGGTTGAATGAGACTCGGTACCTCTCGACCACTACGCGGGCTCGCTGAGTCTGGGCTCTAAGTTCCTGGCCCTGTTTTCGGGTAAAGAGGATCGCCTCTATTTTCTCTGCGTTAAGGTAGACTTTATGCATCTGGTTTTAGCTGATCGCTACTTCTGCTGCCCGCTGTAGCATTTCGCATGTTTCTCTCACTGAATAACTGAATACCCTGGGACTAGAAGACCTACATTATCTGCAAATGATAAGGCCTGAACCCCTGGTACTGCTGTTTCTATAGCCTCAAAGACCCCGCTGAGATAGATGATAAAGAGGATTGGGGACACTGGTGATCCCTAGAGGACAGCTGAATTGATTGGCTGTTCCGAACACTGAATATTATCGATAACTAGCTGAACCCTTCGATCAGTTAGAAAGGATTGTATCCAGCGTATCAGGTCTCTATCTAGATTGAGCTCTATCATCCGGGCTATCAGTCTGGCCGGGTTAACATAATCAAACGCTCCCTTTACATCGAGAAAGAGGGCTCTTATTAGCTGTTTCAGGTCTTACCCCTGATGCGTTCGTTGTATCAGACAGGCTATAACGTCTATAGCATTTCAGCCCTTTCTAGATCCCATTTGACCCGAGTGTAAGCTCTGGGTAATTTTACAATAATTAGTTATAACTTCTGCTGCCACCTTTTTTACTACCTTTTTTAGGCAGTTAAGTAAACTAAATACCCGGTAAACCTTAACTTTTATATAGTCTGGCTTATTCGGCTTCCGCAGCAGAATACCTTTGGCTTTTTTCTATGTTTCCGGATGAACGCCTAGCCTGAAACACTGCTTTACCAGAGCTATTAGCCGGGGACTGTCTCAGTCCTATAGTAGCCGTAGAGCTCTAAAATTCAGCTTATCGATACCAGAGGCCTTTTGAATAGCTTGGTGAAACAGTGCCTGTTTGACCTTTGCTTCATCAACCTGGGTGTGCCAGGTCCCTGGTGGTAGTCGCTCGGGGTCTTCTCCTTCCGGGGCCGGTGGGAATGCTGTTCCTCGTACCAAGGCCTCTTTTTACAGCATTAGAAGCTTTTCGGTTCCGTAGTAGGGCCCCGGGGGGTCCTATACTCTTCCATATCTATATCATCTCTGCGGCTGGCTGTTGGGGTTTGCATCAACTGAGTTTCTCTTCCCGTCGGGGTTCGCGGGCTGGCCGGTACTGAGCTACTTCTTGTTTGTTTAGGCTGTTAGTTTTTGTTAACTTCCGCAACACCAGGGTTCTGTGAGCTTTGGCTAGCTTGGGCGTAGTGTTGCTTCAGGTTATCTTTTTGATCTTTTCTATCCCTTTTCTGTTTTCTGGTTGCTCGTTTTGCTGGACAGTTTTCTGTAGTGGCCATATGCGGGCCCTGGCAGTTTCCGCATTTCGCTAGTGTATGCTGGCAGGCAGTTCCTAGTCTTGCTATACAGTTTATTATTTTATATATATGCTCTGCTCCTTCGTGAGATCCCGCACATTTAAATTAACATAGTTCTCGATCTTTACAGGCTCTAAAGCATCGATAACCCAGACTACAGTATCGGGAGCAGACTGTGTCTGGTTTTATCTTTCAGTACTGCTCTACTCGATATCGGGTTCTAACCAAACGGATTCCGTTGGTAAGAAACTTGCGAGCTTCTTCTAAAGATCCTACAGTAATTACTATTGTAGAATCCTTTTGATCTTTAAATTCTTTAGAGCTCCTAAACTATGTAAGATCTCGTTTTAACTGAAAGACAGTTTCTAGTTTAATCTTTTTCCGGGTTAGGCTGAGCCCGCAGCTCAGATATCGTTTGACCGGGATTCTATGGATCTTTAACCGATACTATTGCTCCGGAAGTTTCATTGAGATTACTGTTGGATCAGCTTGACGTACTGCTGTTACTAGTAGTTCTCGATAGCTTAGCAGTATTGATCCAGTAGATCCTTTTTCTAGTAGGATACTGATTGTTCCTGTATTGGTATAACCCGTATCGACTACTGGTATAAAGCTTGGAAAACTTGCATTTGCAAGTGCCTGGTTGATTCCTAGAATTACGTCTTCTCTTTCAGCTCTTGGGGCTTCTATTCTACTTTCTCTGCGAAATAGTAGTCTTCGGGCTTCTTTCGGGCTATTTTTCACTGGCCTAATATCCCCTAAGTTTGGCTGTTCTGGCTGTTTTTGTAGTTGTCTCTTCTGTTTCCTTGTAACTTCCTGGCATTCTTGGCGTCCTGTTTTGGTTGCTAACAGAGCTGCCAGATCTGCATATGTTGTCTTCCTTTGAGCTTGAGTGAATTGATTATTCGCAGGCTTCTGGTTTGAGTACTGGGCTGGTACAGCCCGTTTTTCGTTTTGAGGTAGTTGGACTGTTGTAAGCTCTGACCGGAGCTTGCTAACCTCTATTTCTGGGAGATAAATGCGTTCGAGATAAAGGTCTTCTCGGATCTGTTGTTGGGCTTTTCAGCTGTTTAGCTCTTCGGCTAGCTGCGATCGTATACATTCCAGGCCTTCATGTTGGGCCAGCTCGAGAGCTCCTGCTAAGGCATTTATTTGCTTGATCGACTTCTGTATAAGTCTATATCCGTTTGTTAGCTCTCTTTGCAGAGCTTTCTGTCGTTTAGTTGCATTGTACATTTTGCCTGCTCGGCTGGATAATTTGCTCGAGCCCCTGGTTTCTAGGGACCCTTGGCTCCCTGATTGGGGTAGCCCTAGCTGTTCTAGCTTATTTAGAGCTGTATGAGGCCTTGGGAGTGTCGGTAGCTGGGTGTTGGGGTATCTGGTGCCCCCAGGATCTCTGGGGGTTGAGAGGCCACGTGTCGCGCTCGCGGAGTTGACGCGTGTGAAACACCACCACCATGAAGTTCCAGGGCCTCCATGGCGGTCTTTTAGGGCCTAGAGGCCTCTGCGATTCGAATGACGCGAGAAAAAGACGTGTTTTCGATGGTTGCTGATTTTGATGTTCTCCGGGACGCGTTTAACACAGCGTTAATGCTCGCTTTTACTTTCAGTTATTTTTGTCATATGTACAATATTGAGTTTATTAGTGAATGAGAAATTTAAAAACAAAATGAGAAGTTAAGATTGAACGGCCATTTTTGCAATAGGCCTCACATTGCTTACATTGCTCGACATGTTAGCCTTCTCTACTTCGCGACTACTAATATTTGAGTGCCTGAGGCAACACTTTCTGCAGCCCACCCCTTCATACCAACAGATAGGAGAGGCTCATGATGGCGAAAGAAGCCACCACATAACCCACCATAACCCCAAAATCCTACAGCTATGCAAATTCTATGCTGGTATCTAGAAAGTAACCCAGGCGTCCAGCCATCTCCTGACTCATTAACGTTCAAACGAATCCCATCAAGTATTGACTAGTGATTCTATAATGGGGATTTCACCAACCGAACGATCCCTAGCTTCATGAAAGCTGAGCGAAGACTATATTGACTTACCGTAAACCTTTGTAAATCGGGCTTTTGCATTTAATTACTCAGGACTTGAACTCTACCCCGTACTCTGCCTGACATGGCCTCAAATATAGAATTTCCGATAACAAGATACGAAAGGTCGTGGTTCAGGTACCTACCCAATGAAGCTGGCTTCTTTCAGAGCTTATTCATGCCTGATTTCGAACATGCGGTGGCTTCGGAGTGTTTTTCTACCTCCCAACACTGAGTGTCTCATGTGAAGAATCACCCGTCATATGTACAGCAGGGCAATTTCGAACAAGGAACAGATTAATTATTTCCGGACCGTCGATAATACTGTAACATCTGAGCCATGTCGGTCGGCCTTTTCCCAGCAACAAAAATGAATAAGAGGGCAAAATCAAGTTTATCAGGAAAGAGACAAACGGAATCGTTATTGAGAAGAGCTACCCGAAGCGCTTTCGTGGGAAATCGTGCTTCCACCATTGTGCGATGCCGCTTTAAGATTCTTTGAGAGAATAAAAGCATGATCGCTTTGGTTGTAGGTGTGCAGCAGTAGATCTACTCGCCTTTTGCACATATGTTTGGGGGAGATGGGTTAGGCCAGCCGGGCATGGTGATGGTGGCAGAAGCATTCCACTCTGAGGAGAATCAATTGTCATGCGTTGCGACACAAATTAGGTGAGTGGCCTCTCTTGAAATGGATCACGGGAAAGAGGATCTGCAATTTTCAGCAAAGAAATGTAGGAACCTACGGAAGGAAGATTCACTTGTTCACAAACAAGATCTGCCTGATGTTCGGGGCGTTTTTTGGTATATCGAGCAATTCCATGAGAGAGACTGATCGGTTACTATTCTCGTCGAGAGCCTTTAGCACCGGGAGAAAGCCTTGTTGGAAGGAAAGCAGGATATTGAACAAGGTTCAAACCAAGCTAAAATATACGAAACATCGGTAGAGCCGATAGTCGTCTTACCTACTCGCACCGACAAATAAAATCGAGGAAACGGTGATTTGTAATGTTTCAGAGTAAGAGAACACCGGTGATCCTGGTGAAGCCGTTTAGGAAAGGCTAGAGACTAGCTGCATGGTGATGCTTGCTCGTTCTCACTGCAGCGTGGCTGATGACGGCCCGTCGATCACCCCTGCCTGGGGTCCAAGGCCACGCGGCCGTCAAACCGCGACCCAACCACGAGTCTGGCATTTGTTGGATATTCTTGGTATATTGAAGATTTAGCATGCTTGGGATGAAATTCGAAAGTCTTTCTCTGGGGTAGTTAGAAATCTGAGATCGGAAATGGGAGACAATGGTAGTCTGGGAAGCCCTCAGATCTAATTAATGGTCCCAGAGAGTGATTGAAAATCAATGGAGTAGTTCGTGGAATCGGCCATTAGACAAAGGTGTGCTGGATAAGATCGCCCGCCGATTGCAGATACTGCATGTCCACTGCGCATGTCAAGTCGCAAGTGTGAAGTGACTAAGTGAGGCAGTGTCAAAGGGTCGTGCCATACTGAGCCGCACACGTAGAAGGATTTAGAACTGAAAGCGTTAGAATATGGGGAAATGGCATGATAGCCCCCCCACCACAGCCAATCGAAAAAGAAATTCGGCCAACCCGTATCTACAGTGTTGCATCCAGAGAAATAGACGACCGGGTTGGGGCCAAAAACCAGGGCTTTGCGGCCCCAAACCTGCAGATTCGAAAGGCGCTAGAACCCGCTTCCGCCCCGACGGCCCCAGAGAACTGTCAGCCAAGAGAACCACGAATCCGTTAAGAATCTCAGCGGATTGGATACGTTGACTGGGGCTGGGAAACCGTGCCCTATTCTGGTCCAGGCGCTCTGACCAACGTGCCGCCATGAGTCTTTACATTGAACAAAGACGGCAAGTCCTGCAAAACCAGCATATAGAGGAAGAAATCATAATACCCTTCTTCGAACTTGAACACCTTACCCATGGGGCTGCTCAGAGCAGCATTTGAAAAACGATAAACAGTAAATTATCCGTTGTTGAACTTTTAACTCAACAGTGTGCTCGATAATAATTGGCTTGCTTGGCTACTCCTGTAATCTTGAGCATAGGGTCCATGTTACTGTGCAGGGATCTGAATATGCTTGTTCTCCACTAGACCATGCAGGGGCGTGGCTCCTTGGGGCTATTCAAGATTGATTGACATCATTAATCTGACATGCATAGCGGGCTGGGGTCAACAATCAGAGCTTGTTTCCAACAACACCATCTCTAGAATGCAGTGTATTGGATCTGCCCTGGAAGCCAAGCCGGACAAGGAATGAGAATGTCTATCCATCCATTCTCATCTTGGAATGGTTTAGCATAGCCCTTTGTTTCGGCCCCTGCTCAACAAGTGTGATGCGCCAGAAACATCGCTGCGGCCGACGTATCCTATGTGTCTCAAAGTATGGGCCGAGAAAAAGAAGACAATCTAGAGTGAGGGAAATACAGGGTGTATAGAGGCACGGAAAGACATAAATAAGACTATCCTCTCGCCTCAAATCAGAACATATTCAACTCACAATCACTCTCTACAACAGCCTCCAGATTCTCTATCCATTCTTTCAATCTACATTTCTTTGATCGGAATTCCCAGGCGGAAAACCCAAAACAGTCAATCATTCAAAATGCAGTTCCTTACCCTCTTCTCTGCTATTGCCCTCATCTCTGGCGCCATTGCCGGCCCCGTCGTCCAGGCTCGCGACGAGAACACTGTCCTCGCCTACAAGGACGAGTGTGCTACCGACGGAAGCTACGGATACTGTGACGAAGGCCTCTACTGCAAGGTATTTAGACTCTCCATTGAATACAAGCGGCCTCCTGGTGGTATATCAAAGAATTCTACTAACAATCTGTCTAGGCCGATGTCACCGAGGACGTCGGCAAGTGCTGCGACGCGGACGCTGGCTGGGCCATGTGCTAGACGCCTCGACCGATATGCGATCGAAAGCTCGAAATTTGGTCACCGGATCTAATCTCGGCGACAATAGGAGGAAGATTTTCAGAGACGGAGTTGTTGTTTGAAAGTGATCAGTGAAGGAAGATGTATCTAGCTTTTGGCCGCGTTCTCAATTAAAGAAGCCTTTTGTCTTCACATCTATTTTCCTTCGTATTATCACAAAGCAGTGGCTCCTGAGCTAAAGAAATGCTTGTCAATATTCACCGACAACACCGCCACTCCCTGCCTGTATCAACCTTCAGAGACACAAATTTAAAAGGTTTTCTCTCTATTCGATAAATCCTAGCAGGATCCTCCCCGATTCCAACAAACACTTCAAATACATGGGTCTGTTGTATGTAATGCAACGGCTTCAATACCTCATGAATCTGATAGTCTAGCTGTGAGCCCCCAAGATGCACGTATAATTCACGGAGATTGGACATATTCGATAGAAGACGGCAGACTTCATCCCACGTAGCGGAATCATAAGGCGGAACTACCCTTGCGTCCTTATGCTCACCGTACATGATAAATGGAAACACATGCTCAAAATGAATTGTACGGAGAAGATTCAAACGTGAAGGGGGAATAATTTGAGAAAGATTTATGATGGTGTCGATATGATTGAATCGGAAAGTGTTGCTTTGGTAAAGAAGTGGGATGGCTTCCGAATATCTGATCTTCACGTTAGCAATGGCACAATACCTCCTGTCGTCGACATATACCAGAAAAAAGCAGAGCAGAGATTGAAATTGGAAAAGTCTTACATCATGCAACAATTGGATCTGGAAACAAATAGCAGCTGTCGGTGTCAAACAAATACCCGGGACAAACGCCATGATACCCGGGGAAAGCCTTTGTAGAGCGACCCCAGCACCAATGTCCGCAAGGCGGCCACGCAGCCTCCTCCTCTTCCCCAAGACACTGGATAGCGACGAGTTTCTTAGAGCCCCTGACAAGGTGGAGATCGATGGAGCCAACGAGGTATTCCCAGATCTTCTGGCGGACCTCCAGCGGAAGCGAAGTAAGTAGACCCGATTGCCGTTGTGTACAAAAGCATTGTTTTCCAGGAACTTTCCTTTCAGCATTGAATTGGATGCCAACAAATGAAGACCTATTGACTCCATCACAGATGCTTAGTCTTCGGGGGCGATTTAATGGGAGAGGCTTTGAGAATTTCTGCTTTCGTTTCTTTCTAATGGCTCCAGGGATGTTTTCGCTCGGTAAGAAAAACGATGCTAACATGAAAGTCTTCTGAATAAGACGCATTATGAAAAGGCTTCTGCTCAAAAAAAAAGAAGAAATTGAGTGTTTGAGGAAGACAGTTGTTTCTTGGCTCCGTATTTGCCTTTGGAAAGAACATACTTCCATTTGGCGAATTTTTCAAGCTAATGTGATAAACAACAACGCGGGCTCAGATGACAACAGAACTGAGGCTGATGGGGAAGATCCTATAAGACTCAAGAGACATGCCAGTATAAGCGCCGAATGAAAATTAAGTTAGGTCGAAATATCCCGATCGTGGTGCACACTTAAGAAAATAGGTTGGGCGCTTAGAGAATCGACCAGGTCGAATCGAAGGCTAGTTTCCAGCCGGCCGTGGATGGACATGTGTAAAGCAGCGAATCAGTTAGATGTTCGAAAAGGACACAAAGCTCAGCCTTTCGCGTATCCTCTCAGCCTGCGCTCAGATGTCTCATCTTGGAACTATCAATATGTTTACCTTTTGGCTGAGCCTGACAACACAGACGATCGGCCAAGTGGGCACTTAGATTCCACGACATTTTGACGCTACTCGATAAATATGGCTACGCTGGAGCCTGGCTCAATTGTGTTTGCGTTTCATAATCCCGATCACTACTACTAGACTGCTCATTAAACTTTAATGGTATTGTTGGAACGATGTTATCAACCAGACCAGAGAGGTGGAGTATCTTGACCTAATCCACATACCGTATAGCACCTTGCTTGGCCTAGACTTGGCCTACCATTCCAAATGGCATACCAAGGGATCAGGAATGCATAGGTGTAAACAAGTGGAACTATAAATAGCTAGGCAGATTGTAGTTTAGAAATGACACTTCACTTTTACCTACCGAGCATATACCTATATTCAGTTGAATCGATAGGATATCTGCTTAGGGCAATGACCAAGTCAACCGACAGGTATAATTCCGGGCCAGTTAAGATGGCTGACGGGTTTTTTCCGCGGAAGTGACTCGCAATTATGTGATGCTATTATTAGTAATATGCCAAATGAACACGCTTAGGTGGGACGCATGGCTCTAATCAGTCCTAGATATTCCTGGACAAGGGATAGTATTTATTGGAAGACCTTTGAAACCGACGTTCAGCAAGCTTCAATGAATGGTGGCACGCCCGACTCAATGCCTTGTTCGGTAGTCTAGACTCGAAGGCAACTCAAAGAGCTTTCGTGTGAAAATTCTTTCCCAAAAAATTATTTTCCTCCATATGAAATACACGTTCGATGTTTTCTCTGGATAATTGAAGTAACCCAAGACATACATGTGAAAGCCTTTCAGTCTGGGTGCTACGCCGATGGCCGAAGGATATTCTAAAAACAAGGTACATGCTGGTAACTCTAGACCGACGGCCCGTACTTCAATGTTAGCCCTTAAGTTCCCAGCCTGACACAAACAAAGAAAGAAGAAAGAGCTGCCGTTACCTCTCTCCCCGTTACACGCTCCATTACACGTTGCAATTGTCCCGATTTAACGGAACTGATGCTGAGTACTAGGGGTAAATAGTGGCTGGCTTCTAACGGCGCTAATTTGTAGAATATGAGCGGTTACCAATTCCCTAGAACTGCCTGGTAATTGTGGCGATAGAGAAGTTTTTCAAATTCAATGGGATCATCATATCATAGTCCTTGAGAGAAGGACTTATAAATGGTCAATGGTAACCGAACAAAAGACCGTAGATATGTGGATGATACATTCTAATTGAACTACTTCTTCCTACCCAACCAAGTCATATCAAACATGATATCTGCTCTCACCTACTTTTTAGCTTTGTTGGTGGCTATTTTGACTCTGTTGCAACATGCCGGTGCTTGGATCCTGGACAAGATGAGTTAGGTATGCTCTTTAAAAACCAAATACCCCAGAAAGAATTCTTCTGACCAGCCATCTCAGGCTATGGAGACCTCGTACGGCAAGGTGTAGTTAGGGCCCTCGACTTCGCCCAAGCGGCTGAAGATACATTGTAGGCTCTGAAAGATGGTACCCATAGTGAGGCTCAGATGGATATTTTTGAGTACATGTTTGGATTTGCCGTCGAGAACGTCGCCAATAACAGACGTGTTAGGATCCACTGATTGGGGGAATATTCACTATGTGTACACTGAGGTCTTGAAATTTGCCCCTCTACAGCAGCCCATTGGCGACATATCTGACACTGAAGTTATAATCTACTGTGACTATTCGCGGTACATTGAAGGGCAAGGTTGCAACGGCAAAAAAAGTAAAAAGCTTGTCTGGGTAGGATACTTTGCGACCAAATTGAAATACTCTTCTAATCCAATAGTGATGATCACAAGCCCTTACGTCGTCGAATGGAAGCCGGAGATTCGCTCAAATGGATCTATACGGTTGGTATCTGAAGTTTGTCTCATCGTCCAAGAAACAATTTTGGGTAGGTCACATGCTGAATCTGATTATTCGACGTTTTCCTGATAAAGATAGAGTGATGTCAGTAAGAAATCAATTGTGGCGAGACCTGTGCATGGAGCCTTCAACGGATGATATCTCCGCAGTCAAATGGATGCTAGTGCGCTGCTCGACCATGAAATTCTACATGAATTAACGCATGCACTGTCGCAAGATGATACGGATGACGTCAATGGCATGCGAAGCTATGGTAGATGCCATAAGAAACCTGCTGTTTTGGAATAGCAATACTGACAGTCACAGGTTGGAAACGTTCTACGGTGATAGGTCAAACCCCTCACGATGGGAAGAATGCGGAAAACTATGCCTATTTCGGTCTTGGTAGGAGAGCCGCATTTACCACGCAGAACTAGCTGCCAGAATGATTAGTCCACGAGATGGAATGTCGGCTGTACGGCCAAATCGAGATGGGTCGATCTCTGCTATCTCGATCTCAAACAAGTAGCGTGTCTAAGTTATAAGCTGGAGATATTAAGATTTTCAAGGAGACCCTAATTGTAGTTACAAGAATGCGAACAAAGAAGGATAAACGAATACATACATTATCAAATTGCCTTGTGACGATAGCCGCCCTACAGCATGTGTTTAGTAAACCACAGCACTTGAAAGTTGCCAAAAGACGCTTTACACAATATCAAACGCCAGTAATAAATATATCCTGCGTATTAGGGATAATTATATCTTATACAACTTCTGGAGGCTGTTCAATTTTTGAAAAAAGTTCAGGATTGCATCGCTTTTGATTGCCCAATTTCTGAACATGGATAGCCGAGCCTTATTTGTTACCCTATGGAACTTGTGCTTTCAACAACTGGGACGGTGGGTTTCATTACTCGATGAGCTGGACTCCGACCATGTCTGAATTGAAGACTTCTTGAATTCCTCTGAAACATTCCGTAATCCCTAGGGCACCCGCATTCGGTAGGATCATAAGAATGCTGAGAGGGTCGGGATTGTTTCGACCCACTCAACCGACAAACCAAGGATCCTGCCTCTCCCGCGATGCTAGCATGTCTTTCGACAAAAATCGGCTACACTTAATAACGCCCGGGCGGCTCAAATGTCTCAAAAATAGTCATGAAGGCATTGGCCTCGCTCGAAACATAATCCATCGATCTAGCTGACCTGTGACATAAGCAAGGAAAGGCCCACACACGGACATTTACTGTGCAATGAAATGACATGCTTCTCTTGATCGATCGTCGATCTGTCAAGGAGGGTACGGATGTATTTTGGAAATCTATGAATTGCGAGCAGAATTGATCAGAAAATAAGGTTATCGATATGCCCCGTCCGCCTGCAAGATACGATACTGACCACTATGCATGCATTTAAGTGTTGCTCATACCAACGAAAATCTAGCTGATGCACTTCCTCAAATAAATGTAGCAATAATCTAACCGGTCCGATACGTAAGCCGGTCCGAAATTCGAGCAAAGTACTTCAGAAGGATCACGACCTAAGTGTTTTCCAGGAGGGTCTCCTTATTCAATGAACCTTATAAGATGCGATGGAGTGGTGCTTACCCAGTCGGGTGCCTCGGGCGCGCTCCACACCTGTTCCTGCCCCCCACAGAGACGCCATTTTGGCTGGATTGAGCAAGTCTGACGATAAGGATGCAGAGGTAATAGTGAGCAATGAAGAACCCACGATTGCGGTGTACAAAGGAGGGATGAATCAGGAGAGTGGATCAACTACGACATGCAGTTCTGTATGAAGGACTTAGGCTAGCCGTTGCCCGTCTGATGTGCAGGTTAAATCTCAAGGTTTCTTCTTAGATGCGCGCAGAGGATAATTCCATGATTTGAAGCTTCAAGGCACGAATAGGCTCTTACAAGACCTGCATCGTAGGTCCCTTGTAAGGCCTGACCAGTACATGTCGTCGCACAATGCCGCGGTCTATGAAGATCAGGGCGTGACCCTCTGGGCTGTGAATAGTGTCTTCATTGCGCTAGCTATCGTGGCTGTCATCGGAAGATTCTATGCGAGAAAGTTGCGGAAGCTATGTCTCGGCGTCGATGACTGGGCAATATTTATGGCTCTGGTTAGAAAAATTCTCCCTGCTCGATGTGTCCAAACTAATGATCACAGCTCTTCGACGTGGTCCTATACGGCACGTTCGCCGCATGTAAGTGCACCAAATCTCGCCTGCAGCTTGCATCCAAATATTAATTAGTCGTCACCGACATAGGTCGAAAACATGGTCTAGGAAAGCATCGAGATATCGTCCCCGAGCCCGAAGTAATACGGATGAAGGAGTTTCTATACGTCTTCTTTATCTTTTATCTTCTCGCTCCCCCAGCCGTGAAGCTGTGTCTTCTAACTCTCTACAAACGAATATTCGTCTCCTCACGCTTCCTGATTTTGGTGTACTGTATGGTCATCACCATCTCAGTTTGGGCAACCATTACGGTTATTATGGGTATATTTTTATGCAACCCCGTTAGTGCTTTCTGGACCGAAAATGGGCAATGCATGTCCCTTGAAACGCTTTCTCTCGGATACGGCGTCGTGAATATAGTTACCTCTCTGGTAGTCTGGATGATGCCGATTCCGAACATGTGGAGGTTACAGCTACCGATGGCACAAAAGATTGCTTTAACTTTCACATTTGCATTGGGCCTTTTGTACGCCTTCCCTTCTCAAATCCAACCCTCTTGATTCAAAGCTACTTGAATTCACGCTGACGGAATGACAAATCTCGAATCTAGTGACGTAGTTGTCGCCATCGTCCGTCTAATTTCCCTCATGGCAGCCTTCGGCCATTGGGACCTCACATACGACTATGCGCAGGGATTTATGTGGTCAATTATTGAAGTCTCGGTCGGAATCATTTGTACCTGTCTCCCCACGATGTTCATTATCTTGCGGACGGCCTTGAACGGGAGATTAGGTCGGATGCTGGGGCTCCCAAGCTCAACGCCTCGTCGACAGACCTCAGGTCTGCGGGCGTGGAATCGGTCTGAGGAATACGATGAGATCTTAAGTTCCTGGATGATTCGCGATGGAGGAGTTCATCAACATAACAGTGATGTTACGGCGGGGAGTGCTACGATAATGAAAACGGAATCGCTGGAACGAGAGGCAGGAGAGAGTGGGATTCGTGTTCTAGAGGAGGTCAAGGTTGAACTACAAGAGATGAAGCCTGCTGTCTATATTGCAAGAAATAGATGAACGAGCTTTCTTTATTGAAGTTGAATATGGCTTTACGGTACTTTGTATCCATCATGGGCCTGTAGCTTGAGCATAACAAACATGCACTGTGTCTAAAAGGTCCACAGAACCGATTCAAGAATTGCAGAATGTTAATTAAATTGCAACAATATGTTAGAGTTCGTGATCGGCGGCCTCAGCCTCTCGTGCCACTTTAAGTACTTTTGGTCCTTGTCCGCATCCCGACTCTGGTCAATCCTGTCATAAATTCATCATAATTGGACACGGAAATACCTCGGAGAATCGGCTGGCGTCACTATTAGCCCTAACCCCCAGGGGGTTAAACTGATAGACATATCGGACCCATGTAAAGACCCAATCAGCGATGACTGCATGGAGTTTTTTTAAATCAAGCGCAATTAAAAATAAGAATAGTTTAATGTGCGCAAGAACCTCATCCTCGGTCAAATCAAAGGATTCGCCAAGTTTGGGATCTGCATGATTCCTTCCGGGTTGGTGATGAGCGCCGCTTTACTTCGAATCCTACAATCTGCTAAGGGTAAGTTCATCTCCCCGATTTGTGCGCCTTGCCGCCTACGGAGTAGCCTCTAGCAAGAAATAGTTGAGAGCGTGAAAATATTCAATTTCTTCATTAAGTTATGTTATTTCTTAAAGCATTAAGCCGTCGCTTTGAGGAGCAGAGTGAGCACTGCGTAAATCTACTCCATCAGCCTCCAAACAGCAATATCAGCGGATGCAATTTTCGAGTCCTTTCCTCCAATCAACAATTTAGAGCCCTCAATCTCAGGAATTTTTGCAGACTCCAGGCCGTAATTAAATCCCCAAAGCAAGGACCCCCGTTTAGCAAACCGCAAAGTGGGCCCAAGGTCATTCTTGCTATCGGCACGTCGCCCCGCAAAATCAGTAATATTCGCGTTCTTAGCAACATCACCGAGGTATGAAACAAGCAGGTCCACGGAAGGATTGAACCCAAGGTAGTGGAACCCATTCCTCGAGCAGGCCGCCGGCTTGCCAGGACGATGTGGCGAGCTGTATTTCAATGTTGCAGTACTTGTGCGGTTCTGGCGCTCGCAGAACACCCACTCTTCCCAGCCGGAAATATTGTACGTCTTTCCTGCGTAGACGACGCCGCTGCCTGCGTAGTCAGGCGGTGTTTCTATGCGAGTGACTCTCATCGGTAGACGACTGCGGAGCGGGCCTTCCGTGGGGTTGAGCCCGGGGGTGTAGCTGAATTCAGGTGTCCTGGAGCCAGTGTTAGGTCCGAAGACAACGGCTCCTTTATAGTTGGCCAGTGCTTTGTTAAATGCGTCGAGAATGATGGGTAGACTTGGCACAACAACAAGCTTGTAACCGTCAATTGGTTGATCAGGGCCGATTATATCGACAGAAAGGCCGAGACGGCGAAGAGACGAATAGAACTTGTACACGACGTCCATGTATTTCACCGCGGGATCAGTGTAGGCTGTGTCTTTAGGACTCCAGGCTCCGCTGTACGGCTCGATAGCCCAGACCCGAGCGGCAACGTAGTCAAATACTAGAGCCACGTCTGCTTGTGACTCCTGTTGTTTGTCGCTTTGCAGGGCTTCCTTCAACCTTGGTAGATCTTCGTCTACCACGGTCTGAAGTTCCAGGAAGCCTTCGTCCGCGGCGTCGTCTGAAGTGAAAAGACCAGAGAGCGTCTGCTCTTGTCCGAAGGGAGGCTGACGCCAACGAAAGTATGACACCAGGTCGCCTTGGTCCGCAAAGGTCTCGTGCGTCCAAAGTCGCACCATGCCGCTCAGTGGGGACACCCGGTAGGCATTCCAGTTGAGAACGCCGGTTTGCATCTCCATGATTCCGAACGGACCGGATGTTTTGTTGTATGCTGCGCCTGACACTCCACGATAGAGGGCATGGTGCAAGGCCTGCCAATCGGGTGGCCCGGTGCGCAGGTATTCAGTCTGTTCGTCCTGAGAGAGCGACGAAAGAGTTTCCAGCCCGGCAAGAGCATACTGGTCAAATGTTGCGAGGTCCAGTCCGACCTCACGCGAGAACTTGTAGTGATCGAAGTCGGTGAAGCCCATCATGAAATTGTGTGTGATGAATTTGGTTGGCGCAAGATCCCTCAGGATTTCCGATTGCTCTCGCGCAAATTCGATCACCATATCCGAGCTGAATAGATACCAATCGAGAACATGGACCGGCTGCGGTGTGTAAACCTCCAGAAACGGTGGGTGAATTGCATCAAAGCTGACATATTGATTTGACCAAAATACTCGGCCCTGCTGGGCGTTGAAGTTCTCGATCGTTTCGTATTTCTTCTCCAACCATGTCCGGAAGCGCTTGATTGCATTATGGTCGTAACTCTGCACAGTGTCATGACATCCAAATTCGTTGTCCAATTGCCAACCCGCGACGGCGGAATGGTTGCCGTACCGCTCTGCAAGCTTTCGGGTAATCTTTTGGCTCAGGCGACGATAGTCAAACGAAGAGGGGCTATACCCACGACGAGACCCAAAGAGCAATGTGGTGTTCGTCTTATCAACGAAGCTGATGTCGTATTTTTCGTAAACCCAGTTGGGCGGAGTTGCTGTGGGTGTACCAACAATCGCTTTGAGGTTATACCGACCGAGAATCTCGAGTGTCTTATCGAGAAGAGTGAAGTTGTAGTGCCCTTCAGTTGGCTCTAAGACGCTCCAATCGAACTCGTTTACTCGCACATACGATAGGTTGGCATCTCGCATCTGAGCCATGTCAGACTCCCACATTTCTTCTGGCCATTGCGACGGATAATAGTCAACAGCGACGTGAGTGCCATGTGACCAACGATCAAGGGAGGGTGCGAGTGATGTCTCTCCCTTTGATAACAAAGGTGATCGAGGATGCGGCGTGGCAGCACAAACAGCCCCAAGGGCAGCACAGGCCACTGCCTGGCGGAGAAGCATAGTGGCAGAAGAGCAAATGTAGTTAGAACCCTGACCTGACTGTTAGAATCCGTACGGCCACGACGCTTAAATACTACTCCCGGCCTAGAGCATCTTATTAGGGTTTCAGTGGATAATGCGGCATTTTCGAGATTGGGGACATAGTTTCCTGTTCAGTTTTGTTGACTCGCATGCACTACTACTACTCTATGGTACGATACTACTACTCCGGAGTAGCCAGATGATTCTGCGGGGCTATATCACCAGAATCGTCGGAAACCGGCCGCGTTGTAATAGAAAGACGTCATACCATTTGCTCTGTACGCTTTTCACGGTTAATACTGCCCAATCGGATAAAACCGGTGCCTCGGTTAATAGAGCCGAGTCATGGGTACCCCGCTCTCCGCATCCCGCTTCCCCATGTTTGCTGGGGATCTTCAGCACACGGGATTTGAGCGGACAGTAACAAGATTATGGATGATGCCGGCTGAGAAAGAAAAACGCCCAATTAGATTATGATATAAAGATGACATGATCCAGATGTCTAGTCACTATAGAAGTATTAATCTAACCCAAATCATGTGACATAACAGATTCCTCGATGTGTCTCATTCAACAGGGTCAAAGTTAGGCCCATATCCCACAGAAAAGAGCAGACGTGATCACTCGTCTTGAGAAGATAGATCTGCATCTGTCCTATTTGAGCTCAATAACAATTCTTGAATAGTCACTTGCTCGTGCGTGGTTGCCCACGATAAGGCAGTCCTTCCCCTCTTGTCTTTGACATTTGGGTCAACCTTAATCGACTGCAACAAAAGTCTCACAACGACCATCTCATCCTGGACAACCGCCCAGAATAACGGTGTCTTCCCATTCCTGTCCGCTACATTTGGATCCACATCGTCGCACGCCAAAAGGTATTGCACGATAGAAACACAACCCCGCATAGCAGCCCATGACAAGACTGATCGGCCGGTTTCATCTCTCGCACCAAGATCAATGTCACTTGCCCTCAGGAGCTCTTTTGCGACGGCCTCTTTCTGTCCCTTGATAGCAAGCATAACGGGTGTCTGTCTGTGTGCCACTCGCGCGTTTGTGCGAACTCTTCCGGATGCAAGTAGGATTCTAACAATATCCTCATAGCCCTCCTTTGCAGCATATGCCAAAGGCGTGCACTCCCCGAAGTGTTTTGATTCAAGTTTCACATCTTCGTTCTTGACAAGCATTTCGACAACATTACCAAGGCGAAGGCACACAGCTGTCCATAAAGGGTCCTTGTTGCAGAGAGGAGCCAAATCGCCCATGAGCCCAGGCCAGCGTATATGGATATCTGAACTTGGATCGCAGAGCTGGAGCACCGAAGACTCTAGCTCGTCCTGCGGTACTATATGTGATTCACGTAGATGATGTATCCAGTTTCGTACAGCATATTGAGAGAATTGGCGATGCTCCAGGGCCATGTCCGAGTCGAGGTAGAAAATACAACTCTCTGCAAGGGCAAGATGGGCATTCTGCAAGTTGAGCGTGCCGTTCCAGTAACGGCGACCGGTCTTGGATGTTTCGGGTTGTTTCTTCACCAGGAAGTCCCGAGCCGTTTGGTGAATGAAATGGACTTTGTCGTCATATATCGAAATGAAGAGCCCGCACATGTCCCTCAGCCTGGCCTTGAAGTCTTTGTCATCTTCAAGATCCAGATCATCCAGGCTTTTTGTCGATCCATCAACACTCATAGCAATGTTCATCTCTGTGAGGCTTAGGGGAGTGACCGCGGCTAGAACCAGATTTAGGGCCTTGGAAGCCTCGTCCCCGCCAGCACATTTGCTGAGAATGCTCTCGTATGCATCATTGACACTCGTTGGAAGTATATTGAGAGCCCTGCGGACTCCATCCTTGGTGCTTGGAACGCTCGAAGTCTCGATGTATTTGATTACCAGACTCACCCAGAGGTACGTGCGGTTTTCAATGGCGAGCAACCTTTCCATAAGGTACTCCCTGGCTTTTGGACGGAGCTTCGTCAGCTGACTGACCTTCCGGCCAATGGCACGATTCACCTCCTCGCTAATCATCTCGGATTGGCTTTCCCCTGGTATGTGGACATGAGGGAACTTGTCCACGAGTTCGTCGAATTTTGATGTTATCTGCGAGTATGGTCGGGTAGTTAAAAGGAATTTTGCCTTCCCAGTCAGGCCAGTGTTCTCCCTGAACGTGCGGTTTAACTTGTCAATCATGTCAAAACTTTCTTCAGTGATGCACTCATCTAGCGCATCGAGAACAATAACCACCGAACGTGCATCCGGGTCATTTGTTGCTTTCCACAGAATGTCCCATAATGCCGATGTTACTTTCACAAGGTTCTGACCATTATGCCGATATTCGGACATTGCATGTCGGATGAGTTCAGGCCTCTGCGAAAAGAGTTGATGCAATAAAGCGCATAATGCCTGGTTTTCCCTGTTCTGTAATTGATCCTTGAAGAAGAAGTAGCAGATAGTTGATGATCCAGCCAGTCTTTTGTCGATTAGGTGCTTGGCAAGAACAGACTTCCCGCATCCAGGATCGGCAGAGACTATCAAAATTCCCGTCTGTCCCTGTTCCCAGGATTGAAACTCTTCCCTTGAAAGGAACCATTCGCACGTGCCCTCTATAGCATCTTCTACCAGATTTTTGTACCACTCGTACGAGCTATCCCTGTCATCACGGGCCAGTCGGAACAGTTGGTGGCATTCGGACTCCTTCTCGGACTGGTTTCTTCTCTCGGCCCGTTCGTGGAATGTGAGTTGTTCCTTGTTGACTGCAAGCTGTTCCTTGTTGATTTCGAGTTGCTTCTCAGACAAACTTTGCAGGTTCTCCATGAGTGAAGTGTATTTGCTCATAGATTCTTCCATACTCTCAAAGAGCATCCTAGATGTATTGACGTTGAGCTGTTTGGAATCACTTTCCACACGCTTTTCAAGATTCGTGATTCCAGTCTTCATCCCTTCCCAGTCATCATACTGCACCAAGTCGCGAAGGAAGATAAAACCACGTCTTTCGTAGCAGCGCAAGACGGTTTTCATTTGAAAGTTGAGGATGTGCTTATAAAGATTCACAATGGTTGCCTCGAGCTCTGTTCTCACTTGCTCTAAGCCAGCTAAATCGGCTTTACGGTTGCTCGGCCACAGTAATTTCTCTAAAGCGATATAGAACCTCATCCGGGACGTGACATATGTGAAACCTTCCTCGTTTGCTTGTTTGGCCGCGATAGGGTTCGTGATGATCGGCAAGACAAGGCAAACGCCGGCCCAGGCAACTGATGCCTCCGGGGACGCTTTGACTGCTTCGTCAATGAAACCTTTCATGTTCTGTATCACCCGAACGGTGTTGGCGACTTGATCTTCCAGAACATATTCGCGGCTGCCAATGTGGTATTTCATGCTTTGTTCATCAAAACGTTGCAAGCAGGTGTCAGTCACCTTCTTCATCTGGTCGTGACGGGTGTTTGCATTTTGACGCTCGATCTTGTTGACGACGTCATCCAAGTTAAAGTTTTCCTCGGCAGTATCACCTAAGCCAGTCAATACTATAGGCCGCTGGGGTCGCTGGCTTCATGCCAATACTCACCAGGGGTCTGCAACTTTGTAGAAAGTAATTTCTCGTACTTTTGGACCAGTTTCGAATCCACAGAGTCATACGCCCGGTCCCAGAGTGAGGGCGGAACCGATCCACGTGCTCTGGGAGCCCTACTTTCCTCCTCATTATCTGACGATAGATGTGTCTCCCGACACCTACTGTCATTCACAACCACTGGCTGCGACGCTGGCTGCGACGCTGGCTTTTGAGCCAGGGCGGTCGGCGATATCGAAGTGGAACCATTCTCAGTTCCCTTGACCGACCGATCTGATCGGAACCATCTTCTTAACACTGTTCGAAGACCCATGTCTCAGAGATGTTCACAGCAAGCCGATCGGAACATCACTTTGGGATGCCTTCATGTACGGAGTAGAGGATGAGCCGGGAGGCCGAGTAGCTGACATGCTGAATTATTAAATCTTGCCCCGCAGCAGCTGTGCTTTCTTTTTCCGGGCTCGTTCCTCGGGATCCATGCGCTGGTTCGGGGAACTGAAGGGTGCATGTGGATGACCACGTAGATTGGCTCCGCAATCATGCATAACGAAGCGATTGGCGGTCGGGTGCCCCTTTTCTCGGGTTCTTGAGCTGTGATGCTGTCTGGTTAGTGCTTGCAAATAGCGGCAAATTGCACGCTAATGGAGAAATTGAAATAAAGATCAGCGTAAATTTGTTAAAATATGTATTCGAAGACCGGCGGATGATGCTTCCGAGAATGCTTAGAATATATGGTTGTTTCCACCCTAGGGAGTACTATTCCGATGTTTCCTGGGCCTCTCCACATACCGTGACAAATAAGCTTTTCCAAGCAAAGGCCCGATTCATTGATTTGGAATTGCCCTCAGATCTATACAAATTCCGGATTATTCACGTTCACCGTACGGAGTATATCCCATATCTGATGTGTGATATTGCTACAGCCTGTTTGTTATGTGGAAGCATGGAGGAGTCGGGTATTCAGGGGTGCCAATGCACACCGGAGGCTAGGCTAAATAGCTAGTTACTAATGAGATGCTGACTAACCTTCATCTTTCTGGGACAACTTCATACCTAGTCATACCTATTGTCATCAGAGTTACAGAGTTACAGAGTTACAGAGTTACATTGAAAAATCCCGCAAATCCGAGCCGTCAGGCACCAATGGCCGCGACTTTCCTATCAGCGTTAGCGCGTTACCGGGTTTGGCAGGTGTAGGTGCAACGCGTCGCTGGGAAACTTCCTTCTGGTCTTCCTTCTGGTCTTCCTTCTGTCTTCCATATTCCTTCCATCCGTGGGGGCGATTGTGATTGTATTTCTATCACGGGTCGGCACTCTGCCTGGTCTTCACTGAATACATGGAAGCACCTGCTATTCACTTTCCACCGCACTAATTCCCGTCCACCTCTTCGATAACTCGGTTGCTTCTATCTGACTCGTCATTTTCTCTTCTTAGTTGGTGACAAAGAAACTCGTGCTGCCGTCAACACTTCTATTTCAATGTGATTTTCATCCTTTAGGGCGATCTACTCGGTCGGTCTTCATTTTGGTGAACCGATCTTTAGCCTTTCTTACTTCTCTTACATTCACTTGATCGGAGGGACCGACCGCAGCGATGGTGGAAACAGATATGAGCTCGATCTTGGCGGGAGTGCGCGAGGGGCTGAAGTCAAAGCAGAAGAGGGACCAAGAAGAAGCATCCGACGAGATTCGTGACAGAATGGCTCTCATCATCAGAGGTAAGCCTGAAAACGCCATTGATCACCCCGTTACTGACCCAATTGTCACAGACAAACCTAGTGAGCAGCTGAAAGAAGACTGCGATACACTTTGTCGATTTCTCGGTCAACAGATCCTGCACGGCGATTTGAACAGAAGACTCGGAGGACTTCTAGCACTTGATCGACTGATCGATGTTCTTGCCGGCAGCGCGACCCAGATAGTCCCTCGATTCGTCAGCTATCTGAATAAAGCCCTGCAAAGTGAGGATATTCACACCCTTGTCTGCGCTTCAAAGTCGTTGGGGCGTCTCGTACCCCAAAGCGGATTTCTAGCGAAAGAATTGGTGAAGAGTGAGGTGCGGTCGGCTTTGGAACGTATACATGCTGGAAATCTCGGCAGCAAGCGTCTGTTAGCAGCATTCCTGACTATCAAGGAGCTTGCGACAAACGCTCCATCCTTTATGCTTTTCTATGCGGCTGAAATATTTGGAGTAGCATGGATTGGACTTCGCGATTGTGATCCGCTCCTATGTGCGACGGCTGGAGAAGCCATTGGTGAGTGCATGAAGCTAACAACTGCGCGAGACCAACGCCTTGCCCAGCAGTGGTGCATGCGGTTTCATGAAGAAATTCTCTTGGGACTCGGCTCCAATGATAATCAATGGATATTTGGATCTCTACTGCTCCGGAAGGAATTGGCACTTTACTGTGGCATGCTCACGATCAAGCAACAAAAACAGACCTGCGACTTCATATTCCGGCTCAGCAGCCATCGAAGTTCCCGAATCCAGGCGCAGATAATCACCATTTTACCCTCTCTTGCTAGCCATTCTCCACGAATGTTTGCCCAGACCTACCTAGGCCCGTCCATGGTCTTTCTAAAGGCTCACTTGGAGAAGGGCAAGGAGCGTGACACTGTCTTCCGTACCATCGGGGAAATGGCAATTGCTATGGACGACAGCATGACTCCTTACTTGGGGGACATCACATGTTGCATTCAAGAAGACCTTCAGATGAAGGAGAAAGGTCGAACTCACGTCAACGAAGCATCAATTCTGGACTGTATCCGCATGCTGTCCCTCGCTTTGGGTCCAACCTTCTCAACCTACGCACAGAAACTTCTTGGATTGATGTTGACTTGTAATATAACTAGGGAGCTCCGAGATTCCCTCCAAACAACAGCGGAGAAAATCCCGTCTTTAGGACCAAGTATACAGACCGACTTTCTTGCTCTTCTGGAACGGTTCCTCCTTGTCCCGGGCCCTGACGCATGCACTAATCCGGATACCCACCTTCCAGCGAGAACTACCAACAAAGACCATGATATTCCCACACATCACCGAAACGATACTTTTGCTTTTGCTCTCAACGTGCTAGGAGACTTTGATTTTGGGTTTCTCCCGACCAGTGCTATCGTCCAACAGGCCATGTTCAAATACGTGGAGCACGAAAGTCCAGAGGTTCGAAAGACCGCCGCATTAACTTGTTGTCGATACTTTTTACGTGATCTCAAGCTGAAGCGCCCGGGGTGTAAATTTCCTCGAATTCCTCCCGACGTTCTCAGAAGGCTTCTATCACTCGGCATAGGAGACCCTGACGCGAGCATTCGAGAAGCCGTGTTGTCCGCATTTAGCTCTGAATTCGACCGTCTTCTTGCACAGCCAGATCATATCCGGTGCCTCTTCCTTGGCGCCAACGACGAAGTCTTCCAAGTTAAGATTGCAGCGATGTGCATAATTGGGCGCCTATCAAGCGTTAACCCTGCTTACGTCCTTCCATCACTCAGAAAGTTGCTTCTTAATTTACTGACAGGTCTTGCTTTCGCCAAAGGCGTTCCTGAAAAGTTAGAGACGCTTCGGATGATCAATGTCTTTGCCTCAAATAGTACATCGCTGCTAGAAGCATATGTCGCCCCGATATTGGATATCTTGCTCCCGAAAGCTACGGATGAGAGCCAGGCTGTCGCAACTGCAACTCTCAACGCTATTGCGAACCTTTTCAAATTCGCCGGGCCCTCGGTGCAGGGTTACGGAGCAAGACTAATGCCCTCCTTATTGACTTCTCTTGCAAGCCTGACCTCTAATACTCGGCGGGAAGCGGCCCTTGAAGCAATTAGTCAACTTGCGCAGAATGCAGGATGTGCAACCTCTCCATATATCGAGTTTCCAGAGCTCCTGCCTGCTCTCATCAAGATGGTAAAGGTCGAGGAAGTGGAGTCTATTCGGTTGTCCACGACTAGGCTCCTTGGAACTCTGGGCGCTCTGGACCCAGTTAAATGTCTTGGGCCAAATGATTCCACCTTGGAGCTGCATCGCGTAAATCAGGTCCCCAAGGAATCGGGGATGGACGAACACATGCGCCGCCTGGACCTTACTGACGTGGAGGTTTTCCGATCCGAGGTCTTCAATTCCATATTGGACAATGTCTTGTCCCAGCCTTCCTTGAAAATGCTTCACCCATCTGCCATCGACGCCACAATCATGGTCTGCAAAGTCACCGGAATGGAGTGCACATCCTTCCTCGACAAGATTATCCCAACCTTTTTGTCAATAATTCAAGCATCCTCGGAAAACAATTTCGGATACTACTTTAGCCAACTAAGTGCTCTGATTGATGTCATCAGTCAACATATTCGCCCTTACCTAACAGAAATTATGGGTATTATTCGAATGTTCTGGCACAAGATGAAACAGGCCCCTCTCATATCATTGATAGAAACACTGTCAGTACACATGGGCGATGAATTGAAGAGATACATTAGCAGCTTGCTTCCCATGATAGTTGCTACCTTGGAGGATGGGACTTCGTCCGCGGCGCAGCGCATCCTTCGTCTTCTAGTTGTGCTAGGTAACACCGTCGAGGAGTACATGCATGTTATCGTTCCTTCTTTGATACGACTCCTTTCCGGTCCTATCTACTCGACGAAGGTCCGCAGGTCAGCCATTGATTGCATTACAGACCTGTCAGAGGAAGTCGATTTGTCCGATCTCTCCTCTCCCCTGGTCCAGTCCCTTGCGGATGTTCTGTCTGGCAATGAGCATGATCTAGTGCAGGCGAGTATGAATTGCCTCTGCGCACTCATGCGGTTGCTAGGACAAGACTTTATTTGCTACACTCGGACTATCAACAAAGCGCTAGCTAGTTACAATATCACTCACGATGGGTACTCGACACTTCTGTGCAAGCTTCAAAAAGGAGAAAGCCTACCCCCACGTCTAGACACTACCGCTCGAGATGAACGCAACGAAAACATGTACGAGCGTCCTCTCATGCGGCAAAGAGATCTGAACGTTAACCTGGAACGCCTCAAGAACGCCTGGGATACTTCTAGGATATTCACCACGCGAGAATGGCAGCAGTGGATTCAGGAGCTAACGCTCCACCTCCTAGAAGAATCACCATGCGCGAATGTTCGGGCCTGTGCAAGCCTGGCAGAGCTATATCACCCCTTTGCAAAAAGTCTATTCAACACGGCCTTTGCGTCATGTTGGGCTGCGCTTCCCGAACAATATCAACAAAGCCTTTGTGAATCTCTGGTGGACGCCCTTTCGTCCCCAAATTCTTCCTATAACATTACCTCAACAGTTCTCAACCTGGCCGAGTTCATGGACAGGTGCCACAAGCATCTTCCCATCGACACCGGGATGATGGCATACCACGCAAAAAAGTCACATATTTATGCCAAGGCTCTGCGCTATGAAGAGTTACACTTTGATGAAGATCAGAACATGAGCACACTGGAGACTCTTATGTCAATCAACAACCACCTTCAACAGCCCGACTCCGCACATGGAATTCTTCGTACGTCCCATGAGCTTGGGAAAAGTGGTATCCAGGAAAACTGGCTGGAGAACCTGCATTACTGGAAAGCTGCTCTTACCTCATACGTCAAGCGCGAGAGAGACTGTGAGAGCGCCGAAAATTACGAAGACTGGAGTATCACTTTGGGGAAAATACGTTGCTTGCATGCTCTCGAGGACTGGAAGGCGCTTTCCGAAATCGCGAATGAGAAGTGGAGCCGCGCATCTCCAGAGCACCAGCGTGCCATTGCGCCCTTAGCTGCTACCGCTGCTTGGCGACTCAAGAATTGGGAGCTGATGCAAACCCTCTTTGGTGGAATCAAGCGGGGAACAGCAGATCGGAGCTTCTTCGGTGCTGTGCTAGCTGTTCATAATGATCGGTTTGAGATTGCTGCAGCGCATATTCAGGATGCGCAGAAAAAACTGGACCCCGAGCTCACTGTCATGCTGGATGATTCCTACGGTCGCTCTTATGAGGTCATTGTGCGTCTACAGATGCTCGCTGAATTGGAAGAGATCATCATTTACAAGAAGTCTGGCGACTCGGAAAGGCGGCGACAAATCCATGAGATGTGGAATCAGCGGCTGCTTGGGTGTCAGCGGAGTGTTGAAGTTTGGCAACGTATATTGAATCTCCGGACTCTATCTGGCTGTTCAGTCAGAGATGACATGGGGATCTGGATCAAGTTTGCTAACATGTGTCGGAAAGAGAACCGTTTGGACATGGCTGTGGAGACGATAGTCTCCGTTGAGGGAGCTGCGTCAAATATTCAAGAGTCACCACTGACGGAGATCACACTTGCTCGTCTCAAAATTGACTGGAAGCTGGGGCGTCGACAGGAGGCATTTGATGGGCTGAAAACGCTCACGAGAAGCTTGGAGCAGCAACTTTACCAGAGCAATCGATCGAAGCGTTCTCTCAGTGAGAATGACAAGCTTCCGGGCTTCAGAAGTACTCGAAAGGTCATTTCAAAGTGCTATCGAAGTCTGGCGGACTGGCAGATGGCCCTCCACGAAGGCGCCTGGAATGAAAGGCATATCCAAGCGATCCTCGATGCCTACCACGCTTCCATGCAGCACAACAAAGATTCCTACAAGACATGCCATATCTGGGCCCTCGCCGCCTACAAGACAGCACGCGTGATTGGCAGAGACACATCCTTGAAGTTGAAGATCCCCGAGAGTACGCTGCGCGGCTACATAATATCGGCTATAGAGGCGCTGTTCCAGTCGATCTCCTTGTCACCTAACTCGCCTCTTCAAGATATCCTCAGGGTTTTGACGCTCTGGTTCACGCATGGCAACGAAAAGGAAGTCAACATGACGGTAAATGGAGGAATCTCGCTTATCAGCCTAGATGCATGGCTTGCAGTAAGTCCTCAGCTGGTAGCTCGTATCACCAGCCCCAGTAAGTTCGTGAGAGCTACTGTGCAGCGATTACTTACGGAGGTGGCCAAGACCCACCCGCAGGCTTTGGTCTACCCGTTGACCGTCGCGATGAAATCACAGATTGCTCGGCGTTCCCAGTCCGCATGTGATATAATTGGTGACATGAAGCGACATAGCCCCAATCTTGTTCTACAGGCAGACACCATCAGTCAGGAGCTTATCCGCGTCGCCGCTCTGTGGCATGAGCTCTGGCATGAGGCGCTCGAGGAGGCTTCTAGGGTGTGTTTTGTGCGCAATGATATTGAAGGGATGATCAACATGCTCAAGCCATTACATGCGATGATAGAGGCTGGTCCTGTGACACTGAATGAGATTGCATTTCTTCAGGCCTTCGGTCGCTATCTAAACGAGGCGAAGCAATACTGCCAGGCGTATTTGGCGAGCCGCGCAGTCGGCGACATCAACCACGCATGGGGCTTGTACACTCTTGTCTATCGGCGGATTGGCACCCAACTGCCGCTTATGCTGCAGCTTGAGATGGGGTCAATCTCGCCGAAGCTCAAGAACTGCGTAAATCTTGACATTGCCGTTCCCGGTACCTATCGCAACCACGCCAGCCCCGTGATTAAAGTCGCGCACTTTGATCCTAATCTGCCTGTCATCGAAAGCAGGAAGCGACCGCGAAGACTGAGAATTTTTGGTGACGACGGGAATGTCTACATGTACCTCCTGAAAGGCCAGGAAGATATCCGCCAGGACGAGCGTGTAATGCAGCTATTTGGTCTCGTCAACACCCTCTTCGCAGGCGATTCGGAAAGCGTTCGGCGGCAGCTCGCGGTTCAACCGTTCCAAGCCATCCCTCTATCCCAAAGCTCCGGTCTTCTCGGGTGGGTCTCGAACAGTGATACCCTTCACTCCTATATTAAGGAGCACCGCGAAGCCCGCGAGACAAAACTCAACATCGAGTTAAACCTAATGTTGCGGATGTCGCCCAACTACGATAAGCTCCCTTTACTCGCCAAAGTTGAGACATTCAAAGATGCTATGGCCAAAACGACCGGCAAGGACCTCTACCAGGTGCTCTGGCTGAAGAGCCCCAGTTCCGAAGCTTGGCTGGTCCATCGAACGCACTACACGCGCTCGCTGGCCGTGATGTCAATCGTGGGGTATATCCTCGGCCTAGGCGATCGCCACCCATCGAACTTGCTCCTGCATCGCGACACTGGGAACATTGTGCATGTCGATTTCGGCGATTGTTTTGAAGTCTCTTTACAGCGGAGTCAATTTCCCGAGAAGGTCCCGTTCCGCCTCACGCGCATGATGGTGGTCGCTATGGGGATTGGGAACTTGGAAGGGAACTTTCGCGCCGCATGTGAAATTGTGGTGAGGGTTCTCAGGACTCATAAGGAGGCTATCATGACTATTCTTGAGGCGGTATGTTTTTCACCCTTATCCTCGACTTGGTTTCGAGAACCCTGTTAACTTTTGGTGCCGATCATTTACTAATCGTTTTACAGTTCCTCCACGATCCTGTCTTAACCTGGCAGGGCTCCCAACCTCCTGGTCCTCAACAACAAAAGCCCGGCGAGATCGACGGTCTAGAGGATATTGGCCACATTGGCCAAGTAACTGAATCACCTTCCTTCCGTCGGTCCTCTGTCCTGGGCGCCGGCGTCCTTGATCCCCAGCAAGGAGACGAAAAAAACAGCGTCGGCGGTGAAGAAATCCTCAATGTCCGCGCCGTCGAGGTTCTCGCTCGAGTGGAGCAGAAACTTACCGGTTTTGACTTTCGAAAGGCGAAGATGGGTGTTGAAGAGCAGGTCAGGAAACTGGTTGAGGAGGCCACTAACATCGAGAATCTCTGTCAGCATTATGTTGGATGGTGTCCGTTTTGGTGATCGGATGAGGTTGGTTTACTGGAATGGATTGGATGGTGGCAGGTATTTTGCTCTGTATTCTGGATGGAATGATTTTATGAAGATATGATGGCGTTAGATTGTTGATTTAGGCTCAGGTCAGGCTTTGGGTTCATTTCGCGGTGTTCATATGGTTGATTCCCTGGGAGGGTGGTTATCTGGGTCTTGGTCTTGTTTGTGTCGTGCTGGTATCATGCAAAGTACATCGGAGTTATCGAGAAATTCATGGCCCTTTGGCTCATCTATTATGAAATGGAACTGTACATCTTGTTTTTGCAACAATCTAGTAGTGATGTGTCTTCCACCAAATCGTATATTCACAACTTATGCATCTGCATAAATATTTATGCCATATAATTATCCATGCATAAATCTAAATATAGTACATCCGCATATCTACTCTATCCCCTTCCACCCCTTATAGTATATCAAAATTATAACATTATATCGCCCTCAGTCCATCCTGCACATCCGGCCTATCCTTCTCTTCTTTTGCATTTGCATCCCCACTCCTATTCTCATCCCCATCCCGACTGATACTCTCACCTCCCATCTCCTTCTCCGCCTTCTCAGCCTTCGTCAACTCCTCCCACCGTCGTATCACTATCGCCCTCTCCTCCGTCGACGCAAGACACATCTCTTCCATGCCCTGCGCGATGCGAGATTTTAGGATGTCTTTTGTTTTTGATTTCGAGAGGGATTTTCGGAGGCTTTTGTGCATCCCGTCGAGGGGGTAGCCCGCTAGGCCCCATACTCCTGTTAGATTTGGTTAGCATTGCACTTCCACTTGTGAATGTGAATGTTGGGGGGGGTGAGAATTAGAATCTGAGTGAAGATGTGGATAAGAAGAGGAGGGTTGGTCAAGATAAAAACTAATCAACGTAGAAGTGAAAAAAAAAAAGGACAGAAAAAGAAAAGAAAGGGGGGACTACTCACCAGCAACAGGCTTAAACACGACCCCGCCCATTCCCTTTCCGATGCCTTTGATGAATCCGCGAGGTCCGGTCTTTTTGGCGCCGTTGAAGGGCTGCGTCACGAGGCCTGTTATGCCGTTGTAGAAGCCTTCGGTGAATTCCTATTGTTGAGTGGGGGAGGTAGTTAGCTAGCTGATTTTCTTCTTCCTTCTTTTAAGTCCCTGGTTTGGCAATGGCAACTAGGTAATCCATTCCTTCCATAGGAAAATAATTTCCTTTTCCGGTAGAGCGAAATCGGTAGATAGAGATAAGATATAAGAGAAATAGAAAACATACCGTCCCCGCAGCGCGAAACCCACTCTTCACGCCCAACACGCGCGGCGTCTCCTTGACCGTCCGATCATGGTAGAGTTTCGGCGCATTGTGAAATCCCTTGGACAGGGACAGGGTGAGGTCGTGGGGGAGGAGGATGGCGAAGTCGAGAGCGTGTTTGGCGATTTTGGTCATGTGGTAGCTTGTTTCGAGGAACATTTCATGTAGCGAGGAGCGCGTCTCTGTGGCGGTTTGTTGGCGCGTGAGGGTTTGCTCGAGGTCCAGCTCTGCGCCGAGAGAGGAGTTTGAGGTTGTGGATATTGAGGCGGTGTCGGAGTCGGAGTCTGCGTCTGAGTTGGTGTTGTTGGATTCGGCAGTAGGAATAGGTTGGGTGGTGGTGGTGGTGGTGTTGCGATGCGCAGACGAAGCAGATGCTGGGTCAGGTTCTGGTTCTGGTGTGGATTGACTGGTTCTCGTGGTTTCTTCGTTCGAGTTGATCGATTCTTCGGGCGTGTTGTATTCTGTGGATTCAGCTGAGTTGGATGTTGAGGGTGACTTGGAATGCGATTTCGAGTACGAGTGCGTGTTGGATTCCAGTTGAGATTGCATAGTAGGCTCCGATCGCGATCGAGCCCGTGAGTTCCTCGAGCGAGTCCGAGAATGTCGTTCGCTCTGCGTACTCTTCCGAGAGGATTTCCTGCTCGTCTTGCAGGTCGGCGGGAATTCTTCGTGCGGTTCGTGGGAGAACATGTCGACGACATTGCCCGGTAGAGTGGCCACGCCCGCGATCAAGTCGGTGACGATGCCGTAGAGGACTTCTGCGCCGGCGGTTAACGGGCCCTGGGGGTCGCGATTCGTGTCGTATTCTTGGGATCGGTACCTAGATTCAGAAAATTGTGTTAGTATTCGCTGGGAGGTCATCTAGGTTGTAAGGAGGCGTACAAAACTACATCGCTCGTATTCACCAGCCCCGTCTCGACCAACACGGCCGCAGCAAACGTACTCAACCTGATCCTCGACTGTCGAATGAACCATACAGCCGGTCGCTTCGGACAGATCGAACATCGCAGACTGTCCACGTCCAGATGGTTATGGAAACTAGCCACCGCGTCCCGCACCCCGTCTTCCTGACGCATGTCCTTTCCGATCTTCTCCGCTTTCTCGCGCGTCTCGGGCTTCAAGGCGATCTGAATCGCCTCGGTCAGCTTATCCGCCGTCAACTGCTTGTACGGCACGGGCGGCGGACCAGCACCGGCTCGCGCCACAATCGACCCCCAGAACGGCTGGTCGCCGAAGAAGGGCACGATGACGGTGGGTCGGCCCAGCAGGAGTCCTGCAGCAGTGGTCCCCGCGCCGCCGTGATGTACAACCGCGGCAACGTGCTGGAAGAGCCAGTCGTGGGGACATTTTCCGAGCAGGAGCACGTTGTCCGGGGGATTGTCGCCGCCGATGTTACCCCAGCCTTTCGAGATGAGGGCGCGTTGGCCCGTTTGGCGCACCGCGTCGAACACGATCTGTGTTAGTTTCCCAGGGTTGTCGACGACGATGGACCCGAAGCCGATGTAGATGGGCGGGGGCCCGGATTCGAGGAATTTGGCCAGGTCGTCCGGGGGCTGGTAGCTTGATTCGTGGGGGAGAGTGCTGAAGCCGCAGACGTCGATAGTGTCGGCCCAGTCGGCGGGTTTGGGGAGGAGAGAGGGGGACCTTATTCATGTTAGCTGTACGTTCGTTTATCTTCCGTTCGACAGAGTAGCTGGCTAAAGGGGGGGGGGGGATACCAAAGATAGGTATACGGAATCCGCAATCTCGACGGAATACTCGGTGCCCGAATCGCATCCAATGGATCCAAGCCCAACTCTCTCTTCCGAAACCGATTGATTAAATCCCCTAACCCTTCCCACATCATCACCTCGACGATGGCATACGACGCGAAATTCGCCGCCGAGGGCTTCGTCGACTGACTGCGCACGTTCGCCAGCGGATGCGGAAACGCCTGCGTCGCACTCCACGGCATCGTGAACATCAAGTTGACCGGCACCCCCAATTTCTCCGCGCAGCTGAGATGCACAAAACTCGGCGGATTCGCAATGATCGCATCCGCGACGAACGGACGATTCTCGGCATCCACGGTCCCACTCCATGGATCGTCGGGAACATGATGCAGCCCCGTTCCATCCCCCGTCTCGAAGCACGAGCGCCAGCATCCCGAGAAGATAGCTTTCATCTCGCGACGGCGCTTCCGGATAGCTCCGCTCCGAATGGTGCTCATGTCAGGCATCAGGCCCGGATTCTTGACCATGAAAGCCATCAACTCGGCCGGGTCGCCGCCAATATTAAAGAATTCGAGACCCTGCGCGAGGACGTCATCGCGGAAGGCGAGATGCGTGGCGAGTCGGACGCGGTGGCCGTGCGACCGGAGCCGTTTGCCCAGGGCCAGGAAGGGTTGGACATCTCCGCGCGATCCGACGACCTGGATGACGATGTTCAGGCGTAGAGGGAAGGGCGCGTCGGTGGTGGAGAGCACGGAGGCCTTGCGCGACGGTTCTTGCGGTCGGCGGCGGTCGATCAGATGGACGAGTTTGGTCAGCCAGGGTTTATGCGATCGGAATTTGATGTCGAGGCGACCGTCATCTTGCGAGTCGATAATTAGCAATCATTGTCTATCGTTAACATCTTCAACAAGAGAGACAATGTACGTACCCATGACTCGGACGCCCGTGTTCAACCCCCGTTCGCGCACGGTGTGTCCGTGTCGGTGTGGATTGCCATGATCGACGCTGGGATGTTCGTGGGCGACATTCTCAGGCCAGTCGCCCGACTGGATCGGTATCCCCTGCTCGGACATTCTGGGGATAGATAGAGAGAAAGAAGAAGATCAACGGGCACGGGTGATCACCAACGAAGTGGAGAGAGAAGCTGTTCCTCCCACCGGGTTTTCGCGCGGTGATCGGAGTCCAAGGGTCTGCGATGATGTCACCGCGCCCAACCGGGCAGACCTGTTTGGACTCGGATCCACGGTTCCATTACTCCGTATTCTAATCAGAGATCACTAATCAGAGACTCGGGTTCTTGTTAGGGTCTAGAATTGGCCGAAGAGGAAGATTCGCGAGGTTTGGGTTGACAGGCTGCATCTCGGATTTTCACTATATATAAGTAACTATGTATCTTCACCTACAGCAGTTCACCAACCACTTGCTCTCTGGAGTCACATAACACAATATACACTAATCATTTTAATTTAGTCGCTGGGGTAAATGATAAAGAACACACCTTCGTCTTCCTCAACCTCTCCCTCAACCTAGAGGACTCTCAATGGGGAGTTTGTACATCGGTGGTGAGATGCCTAAGGCAGCATGCCAAGCATTCTGTCACCTCTAGGCACAGGTCTCACTACAATTATGTTCATGATGTTGTTAAGTTGGTAAAATTGACCGATTCCGTCGAAGAATCTTAAAGGATTGCAATGTATACACCTCAGGACTACACCGTGTTGAGGAAAATGCAGCTTCATTTTTTAGAGGTTGAACACTAGATAGGTAGTTAGAGATTTACTACGGCAAAAGGGGCAAACCAAAACCAAGATGAAAGATTACTCAATAAAATTAATCAAATACATGTATAGAGAAGGATATATATATGGACAGCAAAAAAGTTTGAATATAGAGGCATTCCCAGCTAGTGAGAAACACTCCCCGATCGAAATCTAAACTACAAGTCTATCTTTCGCTTCATTCTCCCAAACCAAGCCAGCAACTCATACCAACTAGGTCAGACTCATTTAAGCCTGAATGCACTGGTGGTAGTAGGGGTTCCACTTCTTGCAGATCAGGCCGCTGTCGCAGCCGGTGGAGCCGGTGAAGTTAAGACCACCGCACTGCTGGTAGATCTTGCCGGAGCCGGCGCCGGGGGCACCGGAGCTGGAGGGAGCAGCGGAGGAGGTGGTGGCGCGGACGGACGTGGTGAAGCTGCTGGGGGCAGGGGCAGGGACCTCAGGGGCGGACGAGGACTCAACGGGGGCAGGGGCGGCGGTCACGACGGCCTCCTGGGTGGTGGGGGCAGCGGTGATAGCGGCCTCCTGGGTGGTGGCAGCGGCAGCGGTGGTCGAGACGGCGGCGGGGGCGGTGGTGGAGGCGGCAGCAGCGGACGAAGAGCCCGAGCCGGAGGAGCCGGAGGAGGCACCGTCCCAGACGGCGGGGCCGGGGATGGGGTACGAGTCGAAGTCGCTGTACATGTCGAAGAGGATACCCTTGTCGTCGGCCTTGTAGGCACCGGGGATAGAGACACCGGCGGGGAGGGTCTTGGAGCCGTCGGAGGTGATCTTGACCTGGACACACTCCATGTAGAACTGAGCACCGCCCTCGCGGTTACCCTCGTGGAGGGCAATGATCTCGGGACGGAGCAGGTACTCGCCGGCCTCGAGGTCGGGGATGGTGACGGAGTGCTTGCCCTTGTTGGCAATCAGGTTGTCGACGGCCCACTTGTCGGAGGACTTGTCGTAGCCCTCCTCGGCGAGCTTAACCCAGCCGGAGCCGGCGGCGCCCTTCTTGGTGGGGGCGATGTAGGTCATGACTGGACCCTCGTGGGACGAGGCGATGATGTCGTCGCTGGCATCACGGCTGCTGTGGTGCCACTCGAAGGTGACCTTGTCGCCCGACTTGACGGAGATGGTCTTCGCGGCGGCCTTGTCACCGTTGACGTTGCAGGTCATGTCGGTGGAGGTGACATCGGTGACGGGGGAGTTGCTGGGGGGAGAACGGATGTAGCCAGAATCGGTGTTACCCAGGCCCTGGTCCTCGCCGTTAATCCAGACGGCGAAGACGGTGGCGTGGGCGTTGGCCATCTTAGCAGCCGCTGCCAGAGCGAGCAATCCAGCGGTGGTCTTCATTTTGAAGGTAAAAAAGAATGTAATGTCCGTAGGACGGTGGGTAAAAAAAGAGAGGAAGGGGTGAAAAAGAGAACGTAAAAAGAGAGAATGAATGCAGCTGTCCAGGCTTGAGAAACGAAAGAGAAGAACTGGTCAGAGGAGGCATCGAGCAGAGCCGTCTTTATACAAGTTCAGCTGGTGGACTCTCGTAAGATAGGGAAGCCCTGCCAAGCATCGGAGCAAGAAACAACGTTTCATCTAGAGCAATTGGCTTCATTTCGACGTCTTGGCATCTCCTCTGGCGGCGGAGACAGTCGAAGGCCAGACCTGCCCGAGCGAACGAGTGTAAGCGCCGTTATTAGACATTGGCTCCTGCCCTGGAGCCATTTCAACGGCTATATCCACCTGAGGGAGAGTGAACTCCGGTGGTTCCTGCGATGGTGTTGCGCCGGCGGGCTTGGCAGAGGGCCGTGTTTCAGCTTCATTTCACCTCGCCCGTCATGGCGAGGGAAACCCGCCGATCAGATCGACCCACGCGATCTGCCGTCACAGATTGTCTCTGCCGGCCGTCTCTTTGGTGGGAAAACTCCGATTTCCGAACGGTTCCTCTTTTCATTTCTTGCTTCCCCCTGCCGTCTCACGGAGTCAGGGTTCTGTTTTCAGGGTTTGAGGGTTTCGCATGGAGGCCCGAACTGGAGATGGATTGCGAATGCTTGTCCTGGACTGGGTAAATTAATTCGGCCCCAGTCCGAGTAAGACATTCAACAGGGAGTGGCCTCAGTCCAGTATTATCCGGATATTAGCAATTTAGCATAATCCACCCACTTTGCCTCCGCCAACTTTTGCCCGGCTGGTCGGCGGCAAACAAAGTACGGAGGAATACTGCGCCGTAGTCAGTTAGTCGGCCCGATGGCGGTTCGTAGATTAATTCAGATGAAGGGATTCATATAATCCATCACACCGCAAAGTGTTCGATCAATGAGGTGGCCTGACGCGCCCTGGTGCCTGTTGATCGTTGGCCAGAAATTAATCCCAGGGTCGCTCGCTCGGACGATCATGGCTGACCTGTCCATTTCTCCCATCAGCGGCGTTTACCCGTATATTGCACTGGTCGACGGCTTATGCCAAGGCAATCTACTACTGAGAGAAAGCAATATCGAGCATCGAATGGTCGCATGGGCTGACCGTTGACGGTGTCCTCCGTAGTGGTTAGCGAAATGATGGCGGCGTCCACAAGCGCCCACAAAGTCCTCTATCATCCCCTGCGAACCCCCTTTTTCTGGTGGAATCCTCCGGGTGGAATCCCCAGATGGAAGACGATGGAAGGCCAGGCAGGGACTTTCTTCCGCTCGGTCGGTCCTCGGTCCCCCGTATCCGTATGGACTATGGAGATGGAAGGCAGCAAAGATGAATGGCTCCTTCTATTCCCGTTCGCCTCGAGGACTCGGTTTCCCTAGTTTCCTGACTATTGCCTATGGCTTGACTGACCGCTGCTTTTTCTTAAAATAGGTTGCCTGATTCTAGACCTCGGACGTGGTGTGGTGCCAGATCTAATCGACTCGACCGACTGCTTTCAGGACCGACCGATGGCCGAACTTCTGCGTTGATGCTGGACTTTCGCGGTCGCTGCACAGCGTTGCGGTGATCGTCAATATATTGAAGTCACGAACCGAAAAAGAATTCACGAGCGGATCCAAGCCACGCGGTCGGTCGGTCTGGCATGACATGCATGGCCGGCTGCAGTCGAGTCAATAGCGGATAACAGCACACGTCGTTCTGATATTCCCTCCCCGACCGACCGACAAACAGACCGACCATAAAGGTAGGTTACACTGATGGTCTGAAAGAGAATTGAGATCCATGTGTGACGCGGCGAAAATAGAAGCATGGGAAATCACAATGATCTGTCCGATCGCATATCGGCGGCAATCACCGCCGCCGCAGCTCAACCCAACGCGATCGGCGAGAGTTCCTCGTGAAGCGTGTGACCTGACGAGCTAGTCAGGTCTGCGAGGCTGAAAGTCGAGTTTGCGTGCAAGACGATCCTGGTCAACCCGGCCATGGAGTGCCGGTCAGGACGAGGGCCTTTGGGTGGAATGCTGGCACCGACCGCCAGTGAACTGAACCTTGACGTGGACCAGCGTGCGAGGCCATGTGAGCGGAATTTCATCCCTTGAGTTTGATACATTCCTGGCGTGTCCGTGCCTGTCTTTGCGTCCACTTGCACTCCACGGTCTGCCAGGGCCTGGGGGGGCTACACCGCATCAGCGACCGGCTTGAGCCGGGACGTTGACCTCCTGGCAGTAAGGGATCAGATACGTCCACTGAGTACACAGTAATGCACCAAGCAGCGAGAAGACTCGAATGCGACCGGAGCCAAGTTCTGCAGGGCGCAAGGACAACGGCGGCCCCTTGCCATGTGCGTCAGCCGTGGATACGACGGCAGCCAGTCACGTTGCAGCCAAGATGCCCTAATGCGAGCTGCGACCACTTGGTGACTTTGTGTGCCCTGCGATTTCTGGCGGTCAACCCACGCATTGGACGAGCTTTCACCCGGAATGTTCGACGACTCGACCTTGCAGCGAGGTCTGTCCTGGGATTATTGTGTGGCATTGGGGTTTGAATGGTTGGTGATGGCCGGCTCTTCGTTGTATGGGCGGGCCATCCGCCGGTCGGTATGTAGGAGAGATCAAGATGCGATGTGTCGATCGTGGATGTGAATTGGGACCCTGAATTGACCAAACTAACCTGTTCCTTTTCGCTAGCGAGGCCAGTCACTTAGGTTTTTAGTCTTTAGTTAATGCATCTGGAATTCACTTCCTTACTCATCGCTCGACCGGCTCATTCTGCCTGCGTAACCTTATAAGTCGCTCTGTCCGTTTCCGTTTTTACGTTGATTTTCTCCTGTCGTGTTATCTGTATACCCCACTCCCTTTGTCCCTCATTCCCTCTTTCTTTGTCTTGTACATTGATCCTCCTAATTCACCATGGGTGAACCTACCGCCATCTCTGTGTGCCGCGATCCGGGCTGCTCCCCCGTGGAGTCCGGTTACACGGCGTCCGTGCTGGCCTCGTGTCAACGACTCGGCGCCCTCAAGGCCACCGAGGGTTTCATGCTGGACGGCAGCTCGCTGGACCTCAGCTCGGTCTACGCCGTCGCTCGGTACGTGTGGCTTTCCTGCTGGCGTCATGAAAATCTAGACCAGTGATCGTCTAGACCCGCTGCCTGAACTCCCCCAGACTCAGAGAATGAAACCGAGTGACTGACCAGACTAAAACCCACCCAGCCACGACGTGCCTGCCACCATCACCGGAAACCAACGTGTGCTGGACCAGATGACCCGCAGTGTGGATCTGTTGGGCCAGAAACTGTCCGCCGGTGAGACTATCTACGGCGTCAACACCGGCTTCGGCGGCAGCGCGGATACTCGCACCAACGACTATCCCGCCCTGCAGAAGGCCCTCATCCAGCACCACAATGCTGCCGTCGTGCTGCCCAGCGACCGCGGGGGTGCGGCTATCCCGGGCCTCAAGAGCCACAGCATGCCCGTGCCCGTCGTCAAGGCCGCCATGCTGACCCGCTGCAACTCGCTGCTGCGCGGCCACTCCGCCGTGCGTCCCGAGGTCGTGCAGCACATCCTGGCCCTGCTGGCCAACGGCATGACCCCCGTTGTGCCTCTGCGTGGTAGCATCTCCGCCTCGGGTGACCTGACGCCGCTGGCCTACATCGCCGGCGCCCTGGAGGGCAACCCGGACATCGGCATCTACAAGGACGCCACGGGCGAGGTGGTCCCCTCGAACCAGGCGCTGCACGAGCTGGGCCTGTTGCCGCTGGAGTTCGGTCCCAAGGAGGGTCTGGGCCTGTTGAACGGCACCGCGTTCAGCGCCGGCGCCGCCAGTCTCGTCCTGTTCGAGGCCAACCAGCTCGTCCTACTCTCGCAGGTCCTTACGGCCATGGGCACCGAGGCCCTCCTGGGTACTCGCTTCAACTACCACCCGTTCATCGCCGAGGCCCGTCCCCACGAAGGCCAGCGCGAAGCCGCCGCCAACATCTTCGGCTTCCTGACCGACTCCAAGCTTGCCACCACCGCCCACCCCGGCGACGACGACGGGAACGAAGGGCTCGCCCAGGACCGCTACGCCCTCCGCACCTCCAGCCAATGGATCGGCCCTCAGATCGAGAACATGGCACTCTCCCTCCGCCAGATCGAAGTCGAGCTGAACTCTACGACCGATAACCCCCTCCTGGACCCCGTGGAGCAGCTCATCCACCACGGCGGCAACTTCCAAGCCGCGGCCGTCACCTCCGCCATGGAGAAGACCTCCTCCGCCATGCAAATGCTCGGCAAGATGTTCTTCGCCCAATGCTCCGAGATCATCAACCCGATGCTCTCGAACGGCCTCCCCCCCAACCTCGCCCTCGACGACCCCAGCCTCTCCTTCGCCTTCAAGGGCGTCGACATCAACATGGCCTCCTACATCTCCGAACTCGGCTACCTGAACCACCCGGTCAGCAACCACGTCCAGTCCGCCGAGATGCACAACCAAGCCCTCAACTCCCTCGCCTTCATCGCCGCCCGCTACGCCTCCGACTCCGTCGACATCCTCTCCCTCATGGCAGCCACCTACCTCTACGTGCTCTGCCAAGCGCTGGACCTGCGCGCCCTGCACGTCGAATTCGTCAAGGCCGCCCGCCCGCAGATCGACGCCGTCAGCGCCGCCGTCGGCGCCACCGACCCATCCACCCAGACCAAAGTCTGGGACCAGCTCATGCACCACTGGGCGCGCAACAGCACGCACGATCTCTCCGACCGCGCCCGCGTCGCGGCCACATACACCCTCGGCAGCCTGGTGTCCCTCATCACGGCGAACGGGGGCGCCCTGCAACCCAACGCCGTCCCCGACTGGCAATCTCAAGTGACAGAGATCTTGACGACCAGCTACGCGACAGCCCGGGAACAGTTCCTGGCCACCCCGACGACGAAGGGATATCTATGCAAGGCGTCGCTGAAGTTCTATTCGTTTGTGCGGGAGACGCTGAACGTGCCCCTTCATCGGGGGATTGTCGATCATCCGACCGTTGAGACTGGGGAGACGGATAAGAAGACGATTGGGTCGCGAATTGGGGAGGTTTATGCGGCGTTGAGGAAGGGAGATGTGAGGGATGTGTTGGTGGATTGTTTTTAGGGGATTGGTTTTGGTTTAGAGGAGACATGCATGGCATGGATGATGGGGGTGTGAGGTGAGGTGGGGTGAGATAATGGTAATAATCTGGTTACGAATGGAGACGATGAGAGGGAAGAAGATGAGAGATGGATAGAACGATGGTCTGCGGAATATTTCTAATTTTCTTTTTTCTCTTATTACTACTGGCAATAGAAACTGCAAAACCGAGGTCGAGGACTCTGACCTGAGTGTTGATATAGTCGGTTAGGTTCATTACGAGGATGAGAACGACAAGCTCATTGGCGTGACATGGGGCGCAGCGTTTGCCCGGGGTCTGCGCGAGGGTTGGCTCACAGGCCATCCTTACACTGTAGGCAAAAACGGTCTTGAGGGATTGTCTGAAGGCCTAATGGGCCTTGAAGACGGAAAGAAGCAGAAGTTCTTGACATGTTTTAGCAAGGAGAAACCAGAATCATAGACCTTCTTACTATGGTGGAAGGTTCAATAGACACATCTTAAGTGCGTTGGGATGCATATTCTAGGGGTAAGACATTGTGGTCAATATTAACTTCTTTGCTGATTGATTACTGGGTCTTTCAAATTGCGGTCTCCGCCCCCCCCCAACAACCTCTTCTTGTATTCATTGTCTCAGTATCACATGTAGGTTGGCTAAATACAGGATTGTCGCTGATTTCAATCAAAATTGGATATGTGGGAGTTTTGAACAAGATTGCCCGATGGTGTTAGTTCGTTGCAAACATTCTGTTGACACGTCATGAGATCCAGAACCTCGGAAGAGGTGTAGATTATTCATCTTTAAATATTTGCTAACTATGTACTAGGAAGAGAGTACTGTAACTTAATTACGGGGATGTTCAGTAATCAAGGCCGATCGATCGATAGTTACGTTAGCGGCAAATTGATTAACGTAATCGGACACCGAACCGCCGGTGGTCCGCCGCCTCCCTCACCGCTTCAAATCGCTAGAATTCAACCTTTTATAATTCATTCAAAATTGAAGCTATTCAATCATATGGAAGGCCTATCTCGAGATAGGAGACTGGTCCTCGCTTGTGAGGCCTTTTATAAGGGCCAATTTGATTCTAAGCAGGCGTGTGCGACTGCTTTTGACGTCAAGATAAGCACCTTGAAAGGACGGCTGAAAGGAGTCAAATCTCGCACTGAGATAGATGCCAATTGCAGAAAGCTATCTAAAAATGAAGAATTGGTATTGAAGCGAACGATCCTAGATATGGATTCACGCGGCTATCCTCTTACTATCGCGAAGGTCCGCTATCTCGCTGAGCTTCTCCTATCTTCAAAATTGAAGCCGAAGCGACAAAATGAGGCCTTTATTAGCGAGCGCTGGGTTCACCGATTTACTCTTCGACATGAAGCCGAATTAAAGTCAAGATATACACAGCGTTTTGATTATCAACGTGCAAAGTGCGAGGATCCCAAGATTATAAAGCGGTGGTTCGAATTAGTGCAGAACACTATACAAAAATATGGGATTCTTGAACAGGATACTTATAATATGGATGAGACAGGGTTCCAAATGGGAGTTGTTTTAACTGCGAAGGTTATATGCGGCACTGAATCCCGTCAGACGAATGCAAGATCAATCCAACCTGGAAATCGCGAATGGGTCATTTCTATTGTTACAATTAACGCTACGGGTAGCGTACTACCTCCGCAGATTATCTTCGCTGGTAAAATGCAACAGGAGAAGTGGTTTGAAGCCCTGCCTGATGACTGGCGGATTAGCCTAAGCGAGAATGGGTGGACAAATGATAAACTCGGTTTTGAATGGCTTCAATTCTTCGACCAATATAGTTAGTTACTATCGCATCCGACGTACATAACCCGAGTACCAATAACTTAGCTATGAACTAAGATGAAAGGATTTCCAACATGGTGTGCGCGAAAGTCAGTGAGTGCCGGTAATCTATTTATAAAATGGATGATCTTCGGAGCACATTACTTTATTGTAATTTCTACACTCCAGCCTCACTTGTCTCACTTCAAAATTATCTAGCATCTTTGCTGTGCCACTCAAGGCTCACACAGTATTCTGATCACTGGGTTCGTTGCAAAAAGCGGTTCTCCCCTACCTTTCCCTCCCCACAGCAATATGGGCTGACAAGTGCTGCACTGTGTAGCTGCTCACCAGGTGGGGTTGGTCATGCTCTCGCCCTTGATTTGCCTCTCATGGCATGCGTGTTTTCGCGACTGCTCGTTCCACCAATTCTCTCTCCACATTAGCAGAGAAAGGTATTGAGACACATATGAACTAGACGTGATGAATGCGGATAGCATCACAGCGTTGAGGGATGAGATTTCTAAGCGGACTGGCGGAAAAGTAGATATGCTGTTTGACAATGCTGGGTCAAGTATATGTCACGTTCCATTTACCCTCATATATTCCTTCGACACTCTGTCAATTGATTCATTGTTTCACCTACGTTGACCACATTTTTCTGTCGCATTGTATGAAGCTCCAGCAATCGAAGCCGATCCTGCCCGTATACGTGAAATGCTCGATACCAACGTATTTGACCTGTTCAATATGGTCTCAGCATTTACTCCTCTTCTCCTAGCCTCCACTACAAAGCCAGCCATGCTGCAAGTCATCATTAATACCTCATCAGTCCTGGTACGACTGCAATTTGCCTTTTCGGCCGCATATAACGCCTCGAAAGCAGCCGTGACTTCTTACAGCGATACTCTCTGGATCGAACTTGGCCCACTCGGTATCAAAATTGTTACGCTCTTTATGGGTGAAGTCTCAACAAATCTCATGTCTCCTGAAAATATCTCCTTTGATCCCGTGAGTATCTACACCGTTGCTTTAGAGGGAGCCAAGGAGCGAAGTCGAAATCATGCCAAAAACAGTATGAAGCCAGAAGTGTTTGCCAAAAAAGTTGTTCAAGCTATCTTGGACAAACATTATAGGTATGGAAAGGGACCAATGCTTGGGTGATTTGGTTTTTGAATATCATGAGGCGGAGATACATGCTAGACAACGTCGTCAAAAAGAAGACTGGCTTTGAAAAAAAAAAAAAAAAGAAGTCCGAAAGTCTATTCTTGACAAAGCGAGAAATCTTTAGACGAAGGAGAATGTGTAGGTAACCCAATAATATGTTAATGTATCATCATCTGTGACATTTAGTCTAATCCTCTTAGGTTGCTTGTTTGGTATATGGGTAATTAGTCGGAGCGGGAAACAATAGATATCAAGGATAGTTTTTTGTTTTGGATCTCAACCCATTTGATTACAATGATATATGATTATTGCTTGTTTCTCTAGTCTACTGTTGAGAAAAACTACCCTCATCATAGCGTAATCGCCGGTCGTGGTGGTGGCCGTTGTGGCTTTCCCGCAGGATGGCTGGCCTTTTGCCCAGTATGAACGCAAAAAAAAAAAAAAAAAAAAAAAAAAAAAAGAAAAGAAATAGAAATCCTTCGGAGATCCAAAAGTGTCTGCAGCAGCAAAAATGGTAATCATGAGTTACTCAGTGATGAGGGATGCTGCATACGATGAAGCACTCTCACGCGCCATGATAGGAAAGCAATTTCAATGTGTGAAATCTTCAAGTCATTTAAACAAAATACAATACTCCCACCTAACTATAAAAAGCGTTTACCAATGCAATCGACCTACCCTTTTTTGACGTTTGATAGACTTGAACGGTACTCTCGAATTTGATCAGCCAAATGCTAGTCCCACGATGGATTTCATTATCAATAATATAAACAGGGTTAACAGCCTGCCGGCTTAAGAACAAACCATTCCTGAAATTATGCAGATGGGTACAAGAAGCTTCATAGTTTTTCTGCGAGGCACAATGCAGCCTCAACAGTTTGGCGTCGAAACACCGGACCATGTCCGAAGCAAATGCACTCAGTCGCGAGGTCTATATTCATTAGTTTTCTTTTTGAAGCCAATGTATCCCTCGCCAGATACTCACACTGAACAATGGCCGCAAGGTGAAGCGACGAAATAAGGCCTGAGTTATATAATGGGCGGCGATTCTCCTGGGTGTAAAATTCCCTCTCGCTGAGATATTTCTGTACATCACTGGCATCCAGCCACTCGCCGGCCTCGGGTGTGACAGTCGATTTCATCCCCTCAATCTGGGTCGCAAGCTCTTTTGGGGCATAGTAATCTCCCTTGGAACCCAACGGGGCAAGTACAGTGGCCATGAGATCAATAAGGCCTCCAGTTTTGTCATGCATTCCAGCGTTGAAACAGGAAATGAGATAATTACGCTCGGTTGGAGGCATGAACGGCCCGAAAACTTCTTGAATCTTCACGAAGTCGGTCGGAGTGTTGACAAGGAGTTGGTACCCATTGTGACAGCACGCTTTTACTAGATACTGTGCGAAATTCCACTTCTCTTCCTGGATCGAGCTAGCAAGAACAATGGCTGGGGAGTGACCAGGTAATGATAGTTTCGGAGTAAGTGACTTATTAGCGAGCGGAGCTATGGCAGCACTGATTGGGGGCATTGGTTGGCCTTGATTAAAGGATGACTGTGTGTATAAGGGCGGCGGCTCAGCCCATTCCATCGGGGTTGGTGAGTTTCCGGCAAGAGCCCTTTCATTTGACACCACTCTTGCGCGACTATCGCCGCATCTTTCGTCCTTATCAAAAGCAGTGGATGAAGTGGCACTAAGAGCCTTGACGAGAGCCCCTTCATGAGGACTTGCACATCCAGTCTCCGCAAGCGAAAGGTGTTGCTGGGTTATATTACGGAGGGCTGACATGGCGTGCGAATGCTTTCCAAGCAGACCAGTTTCCAAAAGGAGGTTACTGAAGGTGAGAAAGGACTGGCTGAGCTGCTCAATGCCACCCTCAAGCTCGTGGACACGATCCTGCAGGTTGCCAATGGTGTTCTCCTTTCGCCTGCGATACGCTTGCTGTGCGATGCGTAGCTGTTCGCGACGCCTCTAAACGGGAATCAGTCATCAAATATCTTTTTTTTTTAAAAAAAAAAAGAATTTCACCCACCTCTTGTGCTTGTTGGCGGTTAGGTTTCCGATGACACCCTTCCTTCCGCACCCCGTCTGCTTTGTGTTGTTCTTCCATGATTTGGTGGATTGTGCTGGCCTGGCTGATAAGGTCAAGTGGATCTAGTGTTCGTTAATAAAAGTAGTTAAAAGGCCATAAGGGGCTCATTAGACCTACTAATTTTGATTATTCATTATCCCGAGCCGCCTCAGATCCTCGGGCCCTGATAAGTTAACATTTGGTGGCAATGCGATAATGTTGAGTAATCAGAAATACCTCCCTCGCACGTCAACCCCGAGACTCCTAATGCGCTTCAGCATACACACGGAAGAGATAATCTCTTTTCGACATTGACCGTCGGCGAGACCAGTATATTGAAGTGTAAACAGGTCTTGTCAATAAGACTTGGTATAGATTCTAGATAAGTGTGTAGTTCTAAGACCGGAGTTAGCTAAACAGCCGGGCGGTTGAGTAATCGTCAGCCCTTGAAAGGGGTCCACATGGATCCTCATTCCTATGGTTTGCTCATAATTCTGCGGAATTCAAAGGCTAAGTAACTAACCCATATCATTCTGTGAGGTTGAGTAATAGTGACCCATTTTCTAGACGGAATGATTACAGTGGATCAACTTAAGCTAAAATTCATGCAGAACTGGCTGGACGTGTCCGAACGAAGTTATTTGAACAGCTTTAGCCCTTAGCCTCATGTATCCTACTTCCTTTTCTGATCGTGTCGCAATTTGCTTGTAGGTTTCTTGCTTCGTACAGCTGCGGACCTAGTGGCTCAGTTCGTACAGATCTCCTTGGGCCCCTCCCCCTATTCTTGCGTTGACAAGAACTGCAAGGTCTCCAAATGGCTCTCTCCACGTCAAGCACCGACAGCAATTTGGAAAAATCCTCCAACCCGGACAAAACGACAGATCAAACAAAAAACATGGATGTCGCGCACATGTCGACAGAAGAGGTGTCGCCCAGAACCCAAACAACATGGCACATGACCGACGAACTTCAGGGCTTGAAAGAGCGAGATGCGCAAAATGGCGAGAAAGCCCGGAAACTTGGGGTCACCTGGCAGAACCTCACTGCCAAAGGTCTCAGCAGCGACGCCACATTCAACGAGAATGTCCTCTCACAATTCAACCTCATCGGAAATCGCGGTAGAAAAGCTCCCATGAAAACAATCATCGACAACTCCTATGGCTGTGTTAAGCCCGGAGAGATGCTGCTCGTCCTCGGCCGCCCCGGATCAGGGTGCACAACTTTGCTCAACATGCTCTCGAACAACCGTCGTGGCTATGCAGAGGTGAGCGGCGACGTTGTCTTTGGAAACATGTCTGCCGAGGAAGCCAAGAATTATCGTGGCCAGATTATCATGAACACGGAAGAGGAAATATTCTTTCCGACATTGACCGTCGGCGAGACCATCGACTTCGCCGCCCGTATGAAGGTTCCATATCACCTACCACCAGGAATGAAGTCGGCGGAGGAGTACGCTCAACTCAATAAGGATTTTCTTCTACGGTCGGTGGGCATCTCGCACACTGAATCCACCAAAGTGGGCGACGCGTTCACTCGAGGAGTCTCCGGAGGAGAGAGAAAACGTGTTTCCATCCTCGAGTGCCTGACAACCCGAGCAAGCGTCTTCTGTTGGGACAATTCCACGCGTGGTCTCGACGCCAGCACAGCTCTAGAGTGGACTAAGGCAATTAGGACGATGACCGACGTCCTTGGACTGACCACTATCGTTACCCTCTATCAGGCTGGCAACGGCATCTACGAGCATTTTGACAAGGTGCTCGTCCTTGATGAGGGCAAGCAGATCTTCTATGGTCCACAAAGGGATGCAGTACCTTTCATGGAAAATCTTGGGTTTAGGCGCGACTCTGGTTCTAACCGAGCAGATTTCCTGACAGGCGTGACCGTTCCAACAGAGCGCATGATTGCGCCAGGCTATGAAAACAAATTTCCTCGGACTTCTGACGCAATCCGTGCCGCCTACGAATCGTCCGTTTTGAAATCCAAAATGCTAGCCGAATGCTCCTATTCAGAAAGCAAAGAGGCGGCGGAGAACACAACCATTTTTAAGGAGATGGTGGCTCGGGAAAAGCATCGCGGAGTGCCCGAAAAGTCACCTGTCACCACAGACTTCGTTTCTCAGATCAAAGCCTCCGTCACTCGGCAATACCAAATCATGTGGGGCGATAAGGCAACGCTGATCATGAAGCAAGGCGCCACAGTCATTCAGGCTCTGCTAGGCGGATCGCTTTTCTATAATGCCCCAGATGACTCCGTTGGTCTGTTCCTCAAGGGTGGTGCTCTATTCTTCTCTATCCTATACAACGCCCTTATCGCTCTCTCGGAAGTCACCGACTCGTTTACTGGTAGACCTATTCTAGCCAAGCATCGTTCATTCGCTCTTTATCATCCCGCGGCCATCTGCATTTCCCAGATCGTCGCAGATATTCCCGTTCTTTTGTTCCAAGTGTCGCACTTCGGCCTCGTTCTCTATTTCATGGTCGGCTTGAACCGCACTGCCGAAGCCTTCTTCACCTACTGGATCACCAATTTCATGACCGCCATGTCCATGACGGCCTTCTTTCGACTAATTGGTGCCGCTTTCCCGACCTTTGACGCCGCAACCAAGGTCTCTGGTCTTATGATTGTCGCTTGTTTTGTCTACATGGGGTACATGATCATAAAACCCGAGATGCATCCTTGGTTTGTGTGGCTCTTTTGGATCAACCCTATGGCATATGCATTTGAAGCTCTTCTTGGTAACGAGTTCCATACGTCAACTATCCCCTGCGTTGGACCAAATCTCATACCCAACGGCCCTGGTTATACCAATGGGGAAGGTGGCCAATCATGTGCTGGTGTTGGCGGCGCTTTGCCTGGCGCAACTAGTGTCACCGGTCCTGAATACCTCGCATCCATGTCATTCAGCCATAGCCATGTCTGGCGCAATTTCGGCATCATCTGCGCGTGGTGGGTGCTATTTGTTGCGCTTACCATCTTCTTCACCTCCCGGTGGAAGTTACCCGGGGAGGGTGCTCGGAGCCTACTCATTCCCCGAGAGCAGCAGTATAAGTCGCAGGGTGTGATTCTCGGTGATGAGGAATCGCAAATTTCCCTGAAGAGTCTGCCAGACTCTGGAGTAAACACCTCCCAAGAGACTCTCGGAAAGGAACTCAACGAGAACCGAAGCATCTTCACCTGGAAGAATCTTACCTATACTGTCAAGACACCTTCGGGGGATCGAGTTCTCCTTGATAACGTGCAAGGATATGTGAAGCCAGGCATGCTCGGTGCGCTTATGGGGTCTTCTGGTGCTGGCAAGACCACTCTGCTCGACGTCCTTGCCCAACGCAAGACTGACGGAACCATCCACGGATCGGTGTTGGTTGATGGCCGACCTATCCCAATCTCTTTTCAACGTTCCGCTGGGTATGTCGAACAGTTGGACGTGCACGAGCCTTTGGCAACCGTCCGTGAGGCCCTCGAGTTCTCTGCCCTTCTACGTCAGCCCCGCGACACACCTACTAATGAGAAATTACGCTACGTGGACACTATTATTGACCTCCTAGAGCTACGGGACCTCGAGTTCACGCTCGTTGGTCGTCCGGGTGCTGGTTTGTCCGTTGAACAGCGCAAACGTCTTACTATTGCGGTCGAGCTCGTCGCAAAACCTAGCATTCTTATTTTCCTAGATGAACCTACGTCCGGCCTTGACGGCCAGGCCGCATTCAATATCGTCCGATTCTTACGCAAACTTGCCGGGGCCGGACAAGCCATTTTGGTTACCATTCATCAACCATCGGCCCAGCTCTTCGCGCAATTCAATACACTCCTCTTGCTCGCCAAGGGTGGGAAAACGGTTTACTTCGGCGATATTGGAGATAACGCAAGCACTATCAAGACCTATTTTGCCCGGCATGGAGCACCCTGTCCGCCCGAAGCTAACCCTGCCGAGCATATGATTGACGTGGTATCAGGTGCTGCCTCTGAAAATACTGATTGGAACAAGATTTGGCTAGAGTCGCCGGAGCATGACCGGCTCTCAACCGAGCTAGATGCTATGACTACGCAAGCGGCTGCTAGAGCGTCAGGAACCGTTGACGATGGGCACGAGTTTGCAGCTTCGATGTGGACTCAGGTCAAACTCGTAACCCACCGTATGAACATTTCACTGTTCCGAAACACCGAATATATCGACAACAAGTTCGCCATGCATATAAGTCTAGCGCTACTCAACGGCTTCTCATTCTGGATGATTGGGGATCGCCTCACAGATCTACAGAAAAACCTCTTCACCGTCTTTAATTTCATTTTTGTGGCGCCCGGAGTGATCTCCCAACTGCAGCCTCTTTTCATCGACCGCCGCGATATTTATGAGACGCGTGAGAAGAAAAGCAAGATGTACCACTGGGCTCCCTTCGTTGCAGGTCTTATCATCTCGGAGATCCCATACCTGATTGCTTGCGCCTTACTCTATTATGTTTGTTGGTATTTTACCTGTGGACTGCCTACTGCACCCGGAAATGCCGGTAGTGTCTTTTTCGTGGTGGTAAGTCTTTCTCCGTGTTGCTGACCGCGGTGTTTGAGCTAGACAACTGATATGGAAAACTTATAGATAATGTACGAGTGCCTTTACACTGGTATAGGTCAGATGATTGCCGCCTACGCTCCTAATGCGGTCTTCGCATCGCTTGTCAACCCGCTCGTCATCACGACCCTTGTCTCGTTTTGTGGTGTCATGGTGCCATATAGCCAGATTGAACCGTTTTGGAAATATTGGTACGCATTACTTGCCTTCGTTAGCACCCGAAATTATCATTCCTAGTTTAGTTTCTAACCGCAGTCGCTACAGGATGTACTATATCGACCCTTTCAATTATCTCATGAGCTCGCTGCTTATTTTTACCACGTGGTCCAAAACCGTCACATGCACTCCTGATGAGATCGCCTTGTTCGACCCACCAGTCAATCAAACCTGTGCTGAATACCTTGCCACCTACCAGCAAGGCATGGGGGTAGGAACGAACCTCCTCAATCCCAGCGCGAATTCCGATTGCCGCGTTTGCCAGTACACCACCGGTGGAGACTACCTCAAGACTCTGAACCTCGCAGATGAGTACTTTGGCTGGAGGAATGCCGGCCTTGTTGTCGTTTTCGTACTTGGTATCTACGGATTAGTGTTCTTCATGATGAAGCTGAGGACGAAGGCTACCAAGAAGGCCGAGAACTAGGTTGCCAGGATGCTAGGGCGACAAAAACGTGACTGCATAGTCCGGCGGGTCGCCTACCCATGCCACTCTCGCCTAGCTTGCTTATTCTTTTTTCTTTCTGACTGGGGGCCTTTGAATTGCCTTTTTGAGTGAGCTTCACCCTTTTTTAGGTTCAGGGCCCCAATACGTCGTCAGTTGTGGAGTGCTGGCTTAGCATGAGAATGACGACGGATGCGTTAGTATTTCGGCCCACGTTTATTATTAATATTATGAGAGTAATTTAGCTACCAACAGCGCAAATAATATACTCATGAGAATTTCAACGGTAGTCAGGTTCTGAGATAAAAGTAGACCGGTAGATGGACACCTGAATTAGTGTAGTCGACTAGTGATGTCAAGCTCCTTGGAGTACATCTCTGACGGCGCTCTCAATATTTTCTTTGGGTAGTCCCATCCGGTCATTCCAAAGCTGACCATGCTGTCTTGAATCGCCCAGACCTGGTTTACCGAAAGCCCCACCCCTGGTCAAATCCATGATCCCTGCGAAATCCCCGGATGCGAGCCTCTTTCTACCATTCGCAATAACCTCCTCGGATGTCGTGTGCGTTAGAGTCCATTTCTGACCGTCGACCTTTTCAACTACCTCAAGGATATCTTGCTGAGAGACGTTGAAGGACGAAACGAAGACATGCTTGTTCTCTGTCTCATCTGGGTTTTCAAGCATTGAAGCCAGCGCCTTGCCGACTGTGGACAACGTGGTGGCAGTGAACACCGAAGTGCCATCATCGATGAGAGTGACAGACTTAGAAGCGAGCTCAAAACCGAAAAACCCGACTTTCATAGACCAGTCAAACCATGCGCCAGTCACAAGGCTCGACCAGGACATTTTAGACTCTTTTGACCGGAGATAGTCGACTGTACCTGCTTTAGCCGGTAAAACAACTGGGTTTAGCTCCGCAAATTTGGGGTCCCGCGAAAATGGCCCGAACTCGCTGGGGACAAATCTCTTCACTCCGGCAGCGAGGGCGGCATCAATAAACTTGTTTTGGTCCCCGGCTACGTGACCACCAACCATACTAATCACGACATCGTGGCCTTGCATGGCAGATATGAGCGAGTCTGGGTCGTTGTAATCGGCCCTGACGACAGGCACGCCTTCGAGAACTTTGGGTGTAGATTCCTGGCGGGAGAGAACGGTGACTTCAAATGAAGACTTGAGGAGTGCATGGATGGCCGGAGGCCCAAGATTTCCGCCTGACTGTAATGTGTTGTGAGCAAGATGTCCATCGGCCGAGTTTCTTGATGGACCGAGCGAGTAGCAGAAATGAAACTTACTCCAATAAGCAAAACAGTCTCGAATCGGACCATGATGGATAGAGCTGGCGTTGTAATGGTGATGAACCGAATGTAAGATATACCAGTATAAGATAAAACTATTCCACTGAGCAGGAAAATAAATGGTATTTTGTGCACGGCGTCCGTGCTATCTATGCCATTGAACCTCCATTAGCTCGGACAACGCCCCATCGTGCTGGTATTGCTGTGTCTTTATTCTGAGATGAGAAATCATTGTCATGGAATTAGCCTTGAGGTTAAATGGCTGCAATCAAGCTCCAATGGCAGTTAATCAATCGGCACTTGTTGAATAATCACACTATCTTGATTTCTAACCACAGGTCCAATGACCATTGGCTTGTCCTTATAAGATAGTGAGTCGATGATGTCACGTCCTTCCACTTCGACTGTTTCGGGCTGATGTTACTTCCTCCGTAAGGTCTTTCCGCGACAGTCGATTTCATGTCATACTCCACTTCTTAATATTTATCCCAACTTCACTGACGTATTTCACCACCGAGTCGGCCACACTACCGGTCCTCGCCCATTCAAAAATTATCAATTAGCATATATCAGCAAAAAAGAACTCAATTCAACCTAAGCAGCGATTCTTCCACCGATTGATTTTATAGCCAGACTTCTAACACCCACTGCACCTTAGCGGGTCCCCCTTTACCAATCATGAATTTTAATAGGGCCTGGAGGCGATTCAACGGTTACTATAGTAGATAATCGCTTGTAAAGCTAAATGACGATCTTAGGAAAAAGTGAAGTTACCACTTCACTAGTCAGTGCTCTCGCGCCAAGACAAGTTTGTATGGAAAGGAGCATTGCGAATGTCGGAGTACGTTGTGCTCTGATTCGAGCGTACTTTTCGGCCCACAGCTAGCATTATTGATTTTTCATCACTCCGCTAGCCGCGATAAGGGAAAATTGCAAAGTTGGTCCTTTAAATTTGGCGCCCGTATTGATTGTTTCAACTCAAGAACAATGAACATGTCGCCTCTTGCCTACTAGCTCTTTCATTGAAGTTTACTAGGTTAAATCTACGTGTAGCCTGGCTACTGTAGCATTAGGGGCCATCTAGCAACTTGTGGGAGGAGGCATGTCCGTTACATCATCTTCATTAGGGCTCCGAAAGGAATACAGTTCACGCGAGTTTATCGATAAGCTCGCGTGAACCGTTCTGGGTGTGGTAGTGTCCATCAAGACTGATTAATAAGCCGAATTATTCGCATGACCCACTTCCAAGAGGTCAGGTCACCTGTATTCACGCTACTTCGCCAAGCCATACACCGCTTCATGAGCACTCATTATGTTAAATATCGCAGCATCAGCAAGTTCTAGGAATTACACTCATTCTATGATCTCAGGCCGACCATTGACCTATTGTAGAACTAGCGCATACCGTATCTCTTGGAATCGACATTATTCGCCAACACCTGCCCCAACGCGTATTGAACAAACTTATATATACACAACGTGTAAAACAGGCCAGGTAGCAATATCGTGGCCGAATTCATGGTCAAGTCTGGTCTTCTAGGCCAGTTTCAGGGAGCCGATCCAACGGCATTAGACGCGGAGGAAGGGGGTGACGAAGAGGCGGAGATATTGATCTCCGAGGACAGTGTGACGGAAGAGGAAGAATGGCGCCCAGTAGGAGTGCCGTGCCAGGTCTAGTGTTACCCCTTGATCCAAGCGTGCGCGTGAGCGGCAGCCGACGGATTGGACGTTGGAGAGAAGAGGGTGTGAAAATGGGGTGTACCTTGTGAAGCGGGACCCGTGTCCTACCTGCGACAAGGGGTAAGTGACGTTCATTTTGGCTTTCCTTTGTTTTTTCATTCTGTTTGCATCTGTGCATTCTCTTTGTTCCTCTACAGCGAACGATTCTGAAATCACTTTGCGGATTTCGAATCAATCGTCCAGTGGGGCTGGGGGCCACTTCGCAGCTGTCGGCAGGCCTGACAGCACTCCCGCATAGCAGCATATATATAGAGCAAGATACATCGGGCAAATGAATACGTCATCATCATAGAAATGTGTTGTGACGGTAAATGCGCACCACTTGTAATTTTATGGTCAATATATGTTGGGATATCAGCATGAATGTACGGCTTATAGAAGCTGAACATTTCAAGGCATGAATCGGTCAGCGTAGATCCTTCCATCTAGAGCGTAGTACAGGCAATATTTTCAGCTATATAGGGGATTTCTCAGTGTAGTGAGGAAGACCACACTTAAACAATCTCAGCGGTCTATGGCGTATTTGCACCAGCATCATCGTACCCTTGATATTCAACAACATATATTTCTACTACTAGATAATATGTTATCGAGGACTCCTGCCACCACCGCCCACCTCGACATTTGGATAGTTTAAAGAATGATAAGATGCAATCTCAAACTCACGTTCTACTCGATACAACCAAGTTTCCTAAAAATTTCTTGCGATGATACATGAATATCACCGGGAATATTGTGTTGACCCTTGGAACCCAAAACAGTTGTAAATAATAGTAATTTATTAGTATGAAACAGCAAGTTTATGCAGCTTGGCATGGCCTAATTAGGTCAGTTATGCAGAACGGTTTTTCTGCGGTTGACCGCGATCTAACCATGCGGGTTTGCGGTGCGGTGCGGTTGGGCTTTGCCTACCCATGAACCGGTTGTGGCGAGGTCTAATCTTCGTCTACTTCCTCTTCATCACCTTCCGTATCGTTCGTTCGGTAGTGCAATGACGGCCAGCCTGTCTCTGCTGTCTCCGCTAGCATACCTTGTGATTGGTATATGGTCTCAGATACAATAATACCTTCGACATCTTCACCCTCTTCCACCTTTTCATCATCGCTGATTGGTGAGGCTTACTCTTCATTTACTTTCAGCGCTTCACCCTCTTCAAGTGCCTCTTGACTCGCTCTTCGTCGTCTTTTCCAGGCGACACCACTGCTGTCCCTCTAAATTGACTTCTCTGAGCACATATACATCATCAATTCTTGAATAGTCGCTTCATGAAGAGACCCTCGACGAGAATGACAGAGATCTCGAGCACTATTGGAAAGCCTTTCTACACCCGCGCCGGTGGCCGGAACCGAAAGGAAGTCGCGTGCAAGCCGAGACACAAGGAGGAATTCACGCTCGTATTCTCTCCAATATAGTCGAGATGGAAAGGGAATATTCGCTATCAGAAGTCAGTTGGTCGCCTGATTGTAGCAAGCCAGTTACCCTTACCTTCTCTGAGGTACTGATTCATCTCGTCATGCTCTGCACCTTTGTGAGGCATAGATTCATCGACTGCTTCAAGGAGCCGAACAAGTTCCGAACCTTGCAGCGCCGAAGAGCGATGGACCATCCGAAACAAAGTCTCGGGATTTTGCTGTTGATACTGCATAAAACATGTTCTTCGGTATTCACAGTACCTCTGTGAATTACTCTAGGGGCAAGTAGAATACTCCCTGTCACCAAAGGCGGCGACTTTTTTTGGGGAGCAAGTAGAGTTCTTGTACCGTAAAGAAAGCCATCGTCACGATACGTCTTCTCGTAGTATTCTTCCAAAGATTATCATTCGGCTGTCGAAACTGTGGCAGTCATACCCTTGCCGGTTCTTTGATAAGGGTGGCCATTACTCAGCACCAAATACTAAGCAGACCCTGAGGCATGAGCTCAATATTCCAAATAAAAGATAAATCTGCTGTTACCTATCTCGTCGAGTCACCACTCCACTCTCCCACTTATGCAATTTGTTTAAAGGCCTTCAGTACAGTACCGGTACCCGAAATTTCACATCGCAGATCTTGCCCTTTTGTTGTCCAGTCACTGTATGGTGGCGACTTCAAACAGAGGCAGAAATGACTGTTATACATATGGATGTTGTCTAATTAAACATAGGAGTCAACTTCAATAATCAATATATTGCTGATACATTGTCCAATAAACAGAGCTGCTGAGTTGAACCTCCAATCAGGTTACTTCAGAACAATCATGTTACTTAAAGTTCTGAAGACTCAGTAGCCTTTGGAATATACTTCGATCCCTCCACCTGCTCAACGCCGTTCGCACCACAGAGCCATCCCACCCGATCCTTCGTATACACCTCAAACCTAGGCTTCAATTTTGTTTCATGCAGATTGAAATCATCCACTGTGCCGGTACGCAAGATACTGTGTCCCGGGAAAGCATTACTGACACGGTACATGAGCGTACCGCACGTGGAACAGAAACAGTTTGTCATAGGCTTGCCAGAAGCAATAGTTTTCGACTGTTTAAACTTCTTGAGTGTTTCTTCACCTCGTATATGTTTGAGGTACGTGTCTGCGACGATGAAATTGGTTGCGAACATAGACGCGGTGATTTTGCGGCAGTCTGTGCAGTGGCAGGTGAACGTGTCGATTAGGCCTGGGCCTTGCGTTGGCTGAAATTTGTTCGTGACATGAGTGGGATATAGGTGATTGTATTTGTAAATTTGGAGACACTTACAAATGCCAACTGCACTCCACCACAGTAACATGTGGCTGTCGCCTGATCTTCTTTTGTCCAGCCATCGTCGGCGCACCCGGCAAGAGGTATGTAAGGTTCGGCTCCCCCAGCTGCAGCTGCCATGACCGTATCTCGCTAATAAATGTCAAACAGAGTATTATATGATATAGTCAAGACCGAGGAAGGGAACAACAGGGAAAATATGGGCTAATATACGTGTACATTACGTTCCCGTTCCGTTCCGCTCGGTCTGCATCGGCCGAATTAATTATTAATCCGGCATCCCACCGGGGTGCTAAGTAACATCCAAATCAGTTTTCATCGACAATCTCTCATAGTTGGATTCCGAACATGACTCCGGCAGGCGCCCATCAGTTCAACGTCCCCAAGTGGTAATGTAGAATTTGTAATTCATCCTCCACCAATCTGAGGGAGACATCGCAGTTCTATGCGTCTGCGGCGAAATTCCAAGCGGAGATGATGAAGATTAGGGCTCCGAAAGGAATAAATGAATGCGAATATAGGGTGAATACAGGTGACCTGACCTCTTGGAAGTGGGTCATGCGAATCATTCGGCTTATTAATCAGCCTTGACGGACTCTAGTTATACCCAGAACGGTTCACGCGAGCTTATCGATGAACTCGCGTGAACTGTATCCACTATGACCTATTCATATTCATATTCGCATTCATATTATTCATATTACCCATTTTGCACGCACTAATGGTTCATGTTCGACTTGAATTTTGCACGGGATATCATCACAGTCTCAGTTACGCAGGAAAATATAAGAACCCATCACCGCCACATGCTGATATGCTATACCTGAGGCTAATAATAACAATAGAATGCATACCGCCCCGTACCACTGAGTCGCGGGTAACCGGAAGCTTCCAAGCGAGCTTGGCCAATTGATCATCTTTATATTCGGGAGGATATCAGGAAACGTAATTATCTTGATATAGTTACCTGTCATGAGAAACTTCGTGGTTTATTCTAGCTATGCAAGCTAAAGGGCAAACGGGTGAGTTATAAAGGTGCAACCTTTCATTTGCGATTTTCGGTTGCATTCTAGAATCAATCCCTTGATTCATGGAAATGGAGTGCTGGTGGGAGACTCCGGTGGGAGCTCCGTAGGTGTCTGGCTACAACTATAATAATTAATATTTCATCATATTTGTCATCACATTGATGTTATAAAATGATGACGTTCGTCCAGTAGAGCAGAACACAACTCATCTTCAGAGCAAAACCTATCTTTAAAACAAACCACCACTACCACCCCCATGTCTATTCCTCAATCATACAAAGCATTTCGGCGGACTGCCGATGGCTCGACTGTTGAGATGACAGAGGAGAAGCTGCCATCATCTCTTGGGCCCACTCAAGTTTTGCTTCGCATCTATGCTGTCTCCCTCAATTACAGGGATGTTGCAATGATGAACGGAAAGTATCCAGTCCAGGTAATTGACCGAGGTATTCCAGCCTCCGACTGTGCTGCAGAAGTTACAGCGGTTGGGTCTGGAGTGAAGGATTTTAGTCCTGGAGATCATGTTGCGCCTATTTTTGATTTAAATTGCATCAACGGAACCGAGGACGCAACAAAGGTTTTAGGTGGGGATGTTGATGGTGTCCTACGACAGTACGCTATTTTCGACCAAAATGTGTTGGTTCAGTTGCCCAAGCATCTTGCTTGGGAGGAGGTAGGTTTCTCTCCTTTTCTTTCTTTCTTTTTTCTTTCTTCCTCAAATAGCCTTAGTCCAAGATGAATGTATACTGAACTTTTGATGCTTCCTCATAGGCGGCCTGCATTGTTTGCGCAGGAACAACTGCATGGCTAGCACTTGATATGCCGCGATCTAGTGGCACTGCGCTGCTTCAAGGTAAACCTTCTTGTTATGCCTTTGGATGAAGCAAAGAAAGCTAATTTGGAGAAGGGACGGGGGGAGTCAGCATGTTTGCGCTACTTATCTGCCTGGCAGCTGGCATCCAACCGATTCTAACATCTTCGTCTGACAGAAAGTTAGAAAAGGCACAGGCTCTAGGGGACGCAGGGGTAGTGCAAGGCATCAATTATAAAACCCACCCTAACTGGGACGAGCAAGCACGAGAACTTACTGGCGGACGAGGTGTTGATATTGTGGTTGACAATATAGGCCCTACCGCTATGAAACGGAATCTCTCTTGCCTCGCTCGAAGAGGTTTTGTTTCTCTTGTCGGGTTTCTAGGAGGGTTCAAGACGGACGAGCGTCCTGATGTACTTGGGCCTGTGCTACTAAAGAGCGCGACAGTAAAGTTTGTTTCTGCCCACCCCTACCTGACTCCTGATCATGGCTGCTTGTAATGATACTAATCTATTTCTTTAGGGGGATGAACCCGGGCTCAAAGTCTGACCTACAGGACCTTTGCAAGTTTCTGGAAGAAAAGGCAGTTCGACTAGGGCCTTTACTGGATGATACTATCTTTTCTTTTGATTGTTCGAAGGCTGCATTCGACCACCTCTATGGTGGAAAACATATCGGCAAGGTTGTTATCCGAATTTGAAATCGGGCGATTACCACATATGCCATTTATACAAAAGCGTTGGATAAAGAAATTCCTGTTTGAACGATGTTCCGTCTTTGTGTTGTACAAATCACTTCTCGTGCTGTCAGTGACTATGTCAATATATTCATCCATGCGGCATCCTCCCTTACTCTCAGGTCTCACTTGAGTAATACCTTCGATTCGATATTGGAAGCAAGCAAGGAAATTGCAGAGTGCACAGTACAATGTCCAAAGCTTAATTCGATTTGTGTATATCTCAACAGCCTATGCAAACGCTTTCTTATATAAGGAGAGAGACCAGGTCGATGTACATATCGATGAAACGGTCTACGGGCTAGGACAGGGGTGGAAGACTACGATGAGCGGAAGCAAGTTCAGCACCCTGGCACTACGATGGAGTTCCAAGCGCAAGACTTTCCGTGGCCATGTGCCTATGCTAAACGTTTAACAGAGCGAGTACTCCTGCGAGTTTTCGCTGAAGATGGTAAATTTGAAGGGCTTCTGATTCTGAGGCCATCAATCATTGCTCCCACGCAAACGTTTCCGTATCCCGGGTTCAACATCTTCAAATCCACTTCGTCCACCATGCTAGCAGCTTCATTGATACTGGCTCGTCTAGAGCAACGCTTTTCTACCGTTCATTTCTCCGACTAATGAGCGTCACTGAGCATTGCCCGTTTCTTACGCGCTGGGTTGTCCTGAATGGTAGAGATCTGCCTTTCCTTGCACAAGTCATCTAGGCGAGCTTTCATACTGTATTTTTATGAGCGTGGCTCTGATATGGCTAGAAAATCGGATGTAAACGCTTGATTATCTCTCATACTGCAACTACAGGGGTTCTAGAAATGCAGCGGCCCAGTGTGGGTCAGCTGACTGACTGACTACGTGCAGGCTAGCGCCGCAAGCCATACCAGCAGGCTCCAACAATGTCTCTTCCAGATCGTGTAAACCGAGCTGTTCTGTGGTTGTAATCAACCACTGATCAATGTTGGTATCACCAGCTAGGCACTGTGTACACAGTTAAGTGAACAGGTTGTTTCTGAAACAAAAGTATAGATTGTAAATAGATAGATAGATGTATGTTCCCAGGTCAGGTTCCAAGATACCCCTTTTATCCTGTACGCGGATACTCGACGGTCACAATACCGGAGCCGTAGCCTCACGCAAGAATGCATACGTACACCGAGCAAGGGATATAATGTGTCAGTCGCTAGCGGTGAGTTACCGCTAATCTGTTACGACCGGAGGATATATCCCGACAATAAGCGGACTTGTCAGACACATTTTCATCTCCGAAGGTTGGATATACTTCCATATGCACAAAATGGTGTACCTTCAGTACCGTCTCTACACCACTATTATCGTAATCAGCTTTTATAGATATCTTACAGATTGTTAATTTCTATTGAACAAGTTATGCTCCTGAGAGTCAATGGAATGGAATTCACAGACAAGAATGCCGACAACTCATACTAAATGTCTCTAAGATTCCTTCAGCGGGAATTAGGGCGCTTGGTATGTCAACGATGGCTGGTGAATTGACCGTTCTCAAAATCGAGTGCCTGATCCCGCAGACCCAATATATCAGCTAAGAATCTTTTCTATTACGACAATTATGCCTCAACTAATTGTCACTCTGCAACGGAATATGTCTAAAGCTAGAAAATCACTCAAAGCTTTAGACATTGTTGATGTTAGCTAGGGGGTTAGTGGATAGTTTATTCTTCCACATGAACCAAAAAGTCCAACATCGAATCCTGCAGGGATTCCACTATCCAGCCTGCCATATGTAGTACTATACGAACTTAGGCCGAGCCCGCCCACTGCTCAACCTCCTTGGTCGCAGTATGGGACGCCTCTGCGTCCGGTGGCAGTTGATGAGAAATTTGTCAAGCCACCACATCGCTGAGTCTTTCACAAACATCTCTTCGAAATCTCTTGTGCGAGGGTCAGAATGGTTCATCGCCATCATAAGTGGAAGCCCTTGATCGTCTTGACGCTTGAGACAGCCTACCAAAGCTTTGATGACACTTAGGGCTCAACTTCAGCTCTTTCACGATAATAGATGGATGAGATATGAATGCATTTAGATATTTGGTTCTTTTAATTAAAGATATTAGGTGTTTAGAAGTAAGTCTAGTTTAACTCACATAAAAAACATGCCAAAGTATGCCAGAATCCGTTTGGCATTACTACGTAGAGAAGGGGTGGTGCATATCACACTATTCCTATTCAGGCAAAGTACACGCGCGCTGACTCATCCCACCATCCACAAGTCACCGCCGACCACATGTGGCTGGGCGCCCCACCACTGCCCCACCAGACCTAGACCCATGACGAAACACCGCCACAGCCCCTCCTTCACACCTGAGGCACCGAGCTGAGCTACGAAGCTCTCCTGGTTAAATACCTCTCTCTTTCTCTCTTCATCTTCCTCCTACTAATCCTCTCCCTCATCAACCCTTCCCATACCTATCCATATTCATCTTCCATATACCCACACACCCAAAATCTCTACCAAAATGGGCTTCTCCAACCTCATCCAAGACACCCTCAAGCACGCAGCCGGCGGCGGCGACAACAACAACAACAGCAGCAACCAGAACTCCTCCTACGGCGGTGGTGCTCCCCCCAGCTACGGTAACGAAGGCGGCTACAGCGCCGGCGGCAGCAGCCAGTTCAACACCCCTCACGGCGGAAACCCTTCCTACGGCGGCGGTCCCCCCAGCTACGGTAACGACGGTGGCTACGGCGGCGGTGCCCCTCCCAGCTACGGCAACGACGGCGGCTACAGCGCCGGCGGCAGCAGCCACTACAACACCCCCCACGGCGGTAACCCCTCCTACGGCGGCGGCGGCGGCTACGGCTCGGACGACGACTTCAGCCCCGCGGTCTCGCACGCCCAGGCGGAGCACAGCAGCGAAGATAAATCCCTGTTCAGCACGGCGCTGAACTTCATCAAGGATCGGAAGTCGCAGTCCTCGCAGAACGATATCGATGAGTCGCAGATGGTGCAGTCGCATCAGGCGCTGTACGGTGGCGGCGGAGATGACAGCCGGGCTCATGATTCGAACTCCCTCGGTGCCGGGGCTGCCATGCAGGCGTTAAAGATGTTTACGTCGGGTGGTGGGTCCTCGTCTAGTGAGAGCAGTGGTGGCATGGATAAGAACAAGTTTATTGGAATTGCCATGGCTCAGGCGAGTAAGTTGTGGGAGGAGAAGAATTCGAGCGGGGGTGGTGTGGTAAGTTTGAGCTCTCTTTTCCTCTTTTTTTTGACATCAATGAGGCTAATATTTTTTGTTTCTTCCTCTATATAGTCCGAAGATAAGCAGTCTGCTGTGAACAAGGCTGCCGAGATGGCGCTGAAGATGTACATGAAGAACGGGGGCAGTGGATCGTCCGGCACTGGAGGACCCGGTGGTCTGATGAGCTTGGCCAGCAAGTTCTTGCACTAAGCTGGGGTAAACATCGGGTGGATTGAATTGGATTGAAGCATAGTTTATTTCAGGGAAATTCATTTATGTATGTTCGTGCAACCTTGTATGTAGCATGCGGGCCATGTTTTTACACACCATAGCCGACAGCTCAAGCATATATAGTATAGCAAACTCTATTTATACCAAACATTTCTACCTACAAATTCAACAATGTCAACATCCACCGAGGGTATGCCAGCGCCAAGCAATGTAGGTCCACTTTTTGGGGTTGGTATCAGGTAGACCGGAAACACTCAATAAACGGAATGACACTCTAAGGCTGAGCAAAAATAAAAGGGAAAAGAATAAAGGAAAAGGAAAAAGACCAATGGGTGTGTGCTAAATCAGAGAAAGAAAAGAAAAAAAAAAAAAGGAAGGGAAACGAGGCAATCACCAGTCATCGTCGTCGTCTTGCTGATGCTTCCCTTGCATAGCGCTTTGTCTTGCCCTCAATGCCTCGGCAAGGCCACCAGCCAAACTTGCGTTCGAGGCGCTGTTAGGGGTGGCACGTCCACTGCCGCCGGACGAGTCTTGCGACTGCATGCTCACAGCACTGTCACGAGGGGCCGGTGGAGGGGCCGGTGCTGTCCTCTTACCCGCCATGTTAGGCCGCTTGGCGGGTGGTGCAGGGGGCGCTGGCTTGGCCTTGGCGGCGGCAGCCGTGGCAGCTCCGTTGGTCGCGGGGCCTGGGCTAGCTCGAGGTGCCGCTGGGGGCGGAGGCGGGGGGGTAGGTCTCGGTGCCGGTGCAGGGGCAGCTTGCTCTTCCAGATATGCTTCGGGAGTCCAGCCCTGCACGGATGTTGCAGTATTCATACACAACCACCAACCTACCCAGATCAATTAGCAAGGTCTAAGATACGGGATCATGACAGAAAAGACTTACCATTTCCTTCCTTGGAAACAATCTGCACAATCTCACCCGCTCGGATAGAAAGCTCGTTAGACTGGGCGCTGCTAAAATCGTACAGCACCTTGGCGGTCGGTTTCCTTTGTGCCGGAGGACTCGAAGGTGGAGGAGGTGGGGGAGCTCTCATTGATCCAGACGACGCAGTCCGTGTATGAGAAGCGGCGACAGCTGCAACGGGTTGCGGGACCGGCCTGGGTGCCGGCGGTGGTGCAGGTTGAGCGGCAGCTGGTTGGGGAGCCGGTGGTGGAGGTTGCACAGCGGCCGGCTGTGGGGTGGCCTGGGGCATGGGCTGACGTGGAGGCACAGGTCGAGAAGCCAATTTCGAAGGACCACCGCCGGGGCCTCCAGGACGAAGCAGTTTGCCTGTGGTGACGGGTCGCGCGGCTACCTGCTTAGGTCGAGGGGTTGGTTTGGAAACAGAACTGGCAGGTTCTCCGGCACTGGTATGGATAGTGCTACTCTTGTAACTGTCCACATTGGAAGCAGCGGGATCCTTGACGACCTTCACGGTGGCCAGCTTTCCTGGTTTCTTGTTATACTCGATACTATTCCTTTATTAGTCATCAGGTCGCCAAACTATTTCAGCCAAACTTACTGGTCGCCGATCTTCAAGTTCAACTGTCCGCGCAAGGCAGTGGAAAGATGAGTAAAGAACTCCGTCTTGAAAACACAGTTCACGAGAGGATCGGGCTCCTGTGCGCCAATGACAAGGGAGAACCAGTCGTCTTTCAGGTTCGATGTGCTAACGGCTTTGATAGCTCCAATCGGGATCGTTCGCTCGGACGAGATAGTCAACTGATTGTTAACGATAGTTTGCGCTACAATATATACATGGCGGCTCGTCTATAGACGTTAGTTAGACCAAAATTCTCTTCGGGCGCCAAGTTTAACTCACCAAAATCAAGATTCGAGCAGAGGGCTTGCTGGAGCGACCGAATTTAGATACTAGCACCTCACCACGGCAAGAGAAAAGCACATTTTCCGATCCTATAAGTAATCCAAGTCAGTGGAAGAAGCATTGTAAATTTTGAGTAGAAACGTACCGCTAATGCCTGCACCGTCACGGATCATTTCACCAGGACCGCCCTTGTTGCCCACGCCAATGTAATCACCGAGGAATCGTCGGGAACCGAGCAAACTCATACGTCGACGTTCCTTCTGGCCCTGGAGTAGCTGGTGACCCTTATCGCGCACCTTAATGAGCTCAAGGCCGCCAGTGCAGCGACGCCAGAATCGTTGGATACGGATCGCACATTCAATGCGGTAGCGCAGGTAGTTACGCCAAGCGCGCTGGATTCGGATAGCCATGTTATGCCAGTACCGATCACGCATGGCCTCCAGCGCGAACAGCGTCTCTGGAGTCTTGACGAAAACCTTTGTGATACCCATCTGGAACTCCTCTGCCGGAATGCTGGTATCCTTCAAGATCTGGCGGGCACCAGATTCGACGTCACCCGTCCAGGTGTATTCACCAGCATAGGACGTCTTGGGCGAAAGCAGGTAAAAACGTTCCACGAATTTGTCGAAAGTTTGACGGTAGGCGAAACCAGCACGTCGAATACGCACGTTCTCCTGAAGACCAAGGTATTTGATTTGGTGCAGCACGTTGCCGACGTTGTATTCCCTGGGGGCCTTGTTGTCATTGGGTTTGATGGTTCGAATGTAAGAGGGCTGAGCCTTCATCAACGTCGCCACCAAGTCGTTGGCGGAAGCTTTGATCTTGTCGCTTGCCGTGGGGGGTCGTCTCTTGTCGTCCTGGTTGACCTGGTTGGGGAAGAGCGTGTGAACAAAGTTGTTGCTCGAGTGGCCGACGAGGTTCAGCAGATCCTTGAGCAGCTGGTCCTTGTTCTTGTCCGTCATGCCCTCGATCGCATAGCTGACATCACCAGCGTAATGCTTCACGATGAATTGACCCTGTCGGCTTTCGAAATTGGGGTTCTGGCCGAGGAAGTTCAGTCTGCCGACGAAGGTGTTGTCCGCAGCACCAGAGTCAGCATGGGCCGTTGCGCACGCATCGTTCAGTGCGGCAAAGACACCTGGCGGGCGCTTGTCCTCGATCAGCGAGCACACAACCTTGTTGTCAAAGTATTTAATCGGAGTCCACTGGATTTGCTCGCGGGCATATTCATCCTGCTCCGCCTTCAACGTCAACTGAATGAAGATCTGCTGAAGCTTCTCGTTGACATAGTTGATACACAGCTGCTCGAAGGAATTCTTATCGAAAATCTCGAATCCGTAAATATCCAGGATACCGATGGAGTTGGTGATAGACTCCCGAGCAGTCAAAGAAGCGTTGACGCGCTCCACAATCCAGTCGAAAAGGTTGAAATAGATCGCCTTCGAAAGCGCATCGCGCACAGCCAAGGCCTGGGTCGTGTTCAAGGGCACCTCGTAAACAGATCCCCTACGACCTCCCCGAGACGTCTCCATGATACGGATGGTCATCGCCTTGTTCACCTCGGCCGGATCGACCTCTAAAAGGTAGGCGACGAAGTTCACGACCGATTGGTCCGCGATGGCGGCGTTGCCGGAGTCGTCCTCCGTGAACTGGATATTTCCGATCCACAGAATCGTCGCCAACATGCGGAAAACATCGTCCTGCTCGGCCTCGGTCATACCAATAACCCCCATTGCGTTGATCGTATCCTGGAACTCGGCAGCGTCGTCGACACCGGGCACATCGAAGCATTTAGATCGGCTAGTGTAGACGTAGGACTGGGGTTGTTGCAAACCGAACATGTCTAGTTTGTTGAGTTAGTGTAAGACATTACGACACAAGACCAGCCCATTCATACCTCGATACTTCTGCGGCGCAGCTTTCGTAAACTGGTAGAAGATGTGGAAGTTACGCTCGTTCGTAATCTGCCCCACAACTCGCGACTTCTCCAGCAGATAATTGGTGATGTTGGCACCGACCGGCTCTCCATTGGCGTTGAACTCCAATTCCAAGTATTTTCCGAAACGGGACGAGTTGTTGTTACGCAGCGTCTTCGCGTTACCGAACGATTCCAGGAGCGGGTTTGTTGCGAGGACCATGTCCTTCGTTTGTTGGATGGACGAGTCCGTGCCCCCCGATACACTCGCGATATACTGCATGATCCGCTTCGCAGCCTCGGTCTTTCCAGCACCGGACTCTCCGGAGATGATCACACACTGGTTGTCTTTATAGGATTTCATGTTATAGTAGGAGGATTCGGCGACCGCGAAGACATGGGGCGGGGTTTCCAGTCGATTCTTCCCCCGGTAGGATTCGAGAACGCTATCGGTATAGATGCCCACTAATCAAAAACAAAACGTAGTCAGTCACAAGTCCCGATACCCCTTATACCAGAACAAGCGCACTTACAGTCTCGGAAAGGGTTAACAGACACCAGCACGTGTCCAATATAAGTCTAGAAACACACCAGTTAGCCGTCATCTGTCAGCCTTGACCGCGCGATCCGAAGCTTACGTAGATTTCGTCATGTTCAAAGCGCAGCTTCAAGTTATCGTTGATGGCTTCGTTCGAGATCTTGCTCAGCAATGTCAAATCGGAAACACCAATCTCCTTCTTTTTCGTGCTTTCGAATGCGGCCTTGCGAACTTGGGGCTTGCCGCCCGCTTGCCGCCCATCGCCGACATCAGCGACCTTGGAGCGACCAAAACCTCGACTCTTCTTCTCCCCGCCGACCGGACGTCGTGAGTGTCCCTGGAATTGGAATATAGGTTAATGGATTTTCTTGCCAGTAATATTACCCATTGCTCGTCTCCCGGTCCAGAATATCAACCAAACAAGTCAACTCACCATGGTTGTTGCTACCGATCGCCCCCGGATCTGGCGCAGGCGTCAAGATATCCGACGTATCAGTTGCGGAATACCGGTCGATCACCGATTACAGAGGAAGAAAGGGAATGAGCGTAAAAGACAGGATGCTCATTCCAGGGATTGGGTAGTGAATGGTCAAGAATAACTCCGATAGAGGAGTATGCGGAACGAATGGAGGTGGAAGTGGAGGAGTTAGAGGGAAGAGGGAGGGAGAGAGGGAGAGGGAGAGAGGGAGGGACCAGAATGACGACGGTTGCTTGTGGAGGACAGATGGGATTTCTGCCTAAGGCCGCTGATCCCCCCTTCTGCGCCACACCGCCGCACGTGTGGCACGCCCGCCGGCAAAGCACAACGCGCAATCTTTCGCCTCCACGGTTGGGTCGGCCACTCGTTCCTTCCTTCCCGTCCTCAAGTCTGGCCCAATTTCCTGGTGCCTGACGCGCCGCTCGTAGGTGTGCACGTGCCATGGTCTTGGTTCTCACAATCCCATTTGCTTATGGCATCGCTACGGTGTAGTTACAAAAATTCTTTTTTTGAAACATTTTTATAAATATCAAGTCCCTGAAGATAGTAAATGTGGTTCGTTTAAGGAATCCCGCTAATTCCTGACTCGTTCTCTGGCAATTCATGGAATACATATGCTCCAAAAGGAGCCCTAGGCATCAGTTTCTCGTGGTCTGCGCCTGTTCCATGTATGAAAGTCGTAGGCAGTCCTTTTCCCATTAATTAGCTAAATCGAGGGGGATTCTTTCTGCCTTATTTAACTCGCCAGAGCGTTGATGTGTCAGGTCGATAAATGCCCGATAATGGCACACATGGTTTCTATTATTACAGAGTAAGCTCTGGCGTGTCTTGCATTCTCCTCTCCAGATTGGCCTAGTTTCGACTTTCGAAGAGATCTTGCTCCACAGTCCACCTCGGTGTCGGTTCCCATTCGTATCCCTATTCGTATGGCTCTGACCCCTTGAATGGCCTGGGGCAGCCAAGTCCCTAATGACGTCATATCCTCTGGCCCACCGTGAACACGCGGCAATGGCAATACAATTCACCTGGACTTCAGGTACAGTGTAGATCAATTACAGCGTAGAAGTAGCTTGATTGGTATCTTTCATAGGATTCTGGGCTGTTAGTGTTGGTTCAATTGCTCTGGTCTTGGGTTCCATTGTTGGATTCATCGTATGGAGTCTTGGATATATATCCCGCAAGGTGGGACCAGAAACGCTCAACCACAACGGCAAGAGTAGAATGAAAATCAATGATCCATCACCCCGAACTACGCAATCTGCTCACTCATACACCATGTCATCTTTCCAGAAGTTTATTATGCCTCTTGCCTTTCTTTCACCCAGATAATCATACAGAATCTCCTGCCCCTCATGTGTGCGCACAGCCTGACCCATGGTCTTCAGGGATGGGAACAAATCGCTTAGGATGTTAATGTCGTTCTCTGACAAATTTTCAGCGTTGTCGGAGTGGGCATGGGCCAAGAGGTTGATAGAATCTGCCACAGAAGGGTCCTGCGCCGGGATGTCCACGAGGTTACCCATGTATTCTTTTATACTCGCAAGGAAGCTAGATGAGTCGGGAATAGGAAGTATGGAGACGGATATGGATAGAGTTTCCATCGTTCTAGGAGTGTTAATTATGAGCGATATTGGAATGGCTGTGGATGGCGTACAGGATTTGGAGGGACAATAGTGCGTCTAGATTACAATTCCCCGTTGCGCTGTTGAATGGTTGTTCGGAAAGAAGGAGAGCGATGATGCATCTTCCAGGCGACGACAGCATGGATGTAGAGAGATCCTTTAATTGAGAAATTGTTTGTTCCTTGCCGTCGGAGTCGAGAGAAGAGGGTATTAGGAGAAGGACGCGTAAAGGTTGCGGATTAGTCCCCAGGTAGAAATTGAAGTCGTGTCCTGGTAAGTGGGATTCTATGAAGACATTGGTGAGGTTTTGGATGAGAATTTGGATGGTCAATTGATGCAGAAAGAGTACCGTGAAGAACAGCTGCTTGAGTCGTCAGCACTGGCCCTATGACTTTCCATACGGAACGCGTTCGAAGAGATGAGGAGAATTGTCCACGAATGGAATCCATATCAAATGGATGGTTCATAGTAGATTATAATTTCTTGGTGCTCTATAATGTGCAGGCGAAGAGAGGAGCAAGAGAAGAGAAGGATAAGTATGTACAGTGGGAGAGAGGAGATTGTTCACCCCGCTCAACGTCATTCGGTAACAGAGAAGGGTATCCCAAACAGAAAAACAGGTATAACATCACCTGTGTACAAAACAACCTCTATGACCAAACAAGACTTTACACGAAGCCAAACGTCTATTAGCAGTAAAACTCAATTCGATTTCGATGGCGGACCCTGGTTAGTTGGATTCGTGGGAACCGCGGTCTTGTCTTCGGTCTTCTTGGCCTGCTCTTCGCCGACAACAGCTTCAGCCGTCTGTTCTGGACTTTGACCAAATGTGAAATAAGACGTGACGCGCGACCACCAACTGGGCTCTTCAGCCTCCACTTCCTCCTGCTTTTCCACCTCCCAAACTTCGCGGGGGAGAATCCTGGGTGAGGACTTTGACAGCACCCCTTGCTTGGCCTTTTGTTGCAAAACCTCCTTCTCCAAGGCCACCAAGGCCTGCCGAGCGGCCTTCTCTGATTGTTCCAGCTCAGCTAACCGAGACTCAACGTCCTCTCTGCGCGTAGTTTCCTTCCTCCGTGACCTCCACGACTCGAAGACGATCAAACCACCCGCCACCAGAAACAGGAACGATTCGCTGATGAAGGTCGCACCCGACTCGATGGCTTTCGATTCCGACAGGGGTCGTATGTGAGGTTTTCGAGGGTTTGCTGCGTCTTGGGCGGCGGCTTTAGCCTTCGCGGCGGCTTCTTCTTCAGCTCTGGCCTCGGCGTGCGTTTTCGCCGTCGGGGAGGTCGGTTTGTGTTTTCGCAGTTCGGCTTCGGCGACCGCTTGTCTTTGTGAGGCGGCGTTATCGCGGAGGGTCCCTAGACGGAGACGCATGTCGAGCCGGTGAAGAGATTGCGCCATGCCGATGCAGATTCGTCGGAACCGTTCATGTTCGCGGGCTTGTGCTTTAATTTGGTTCTTGGAGTAGTCAGCATTGATTGTTTGGTCGGGGTTGCTAACAGAATCGACTGGGTTGAGCATACGGCGATCGGCTTCGAAAGGGTGCGGATAGCCAGGGAGGAGAGCTTGAGTGTGAGGGACATGGTGAATTAGTGGCAGCTCAATCGTAGATGATGACCTTCGCTTCCTTTCCTTGCATTGAGTCCGTTGTCGCAACTGTAGGGGGTAAGAAGAATTTGGAATTACGGAGTAGGCACCACTCTGCGTCATCCATGCAGATGCACAAGTGGGATTTATCCAGGCTGAGTCATCAATGCATGGTTGTTACGGCATTCGGATCAATGTTTATCGATTGCCGGATTAGGCAGACCGTTTGGGGTCGCCCGTGATCAGATCCGTTGCCGTGTCATCCCTTTTACTTTGGCCCTACTGGACTTTGATTCCTCTTCCCTTGCTCCCCACCTGCTGGTGATTTCCGGGACCGAAGACTGTTTGACAGTCGTGTTGGGCGTTGGATGCATGTCATTGTTTTTGAGCGTCATTGTTATATCTTTTTTTGATTTATTCTGGTGAGTCCGCCCTTTTGTCCGAATTTTTCGCCCTTACGTGTTCCTCGGTGTTGATGCCCGCCTTCGATATGGGACGGTTTTATGCTTCACTTTGCCACGCCACTATACTCCCTGTCAACCATCGCTGGTTATAGGCCAGTAGATGGTCATCGCTGATTGCCATCTCGCCCCCCTCAATTGACTGACCGACCATTATCCAGGATAGCACCGGCTCGTCCATTATACCCCGTCCGCACCGTCTAGTATTTTCATATTGTATATTGCAATAACTCATGATTGTTACGACCGACTTAATCGATTCAAAGACCGTCAGCTTGCGCATCCGGCCCGCCAGCGACAATAATATTATAGCGAAAGCAACCCAGGAGACTCCAACGCGGAAGGAAAAACAAAGATGGAGGCTTTGTCACCCCGGTCAACAAATCAAATGATCAAACCGAAAGTCCCCATGGAACGGAAGGTACTCGATCGCAACGCCGCTGCAGCTGCGAATGCTGCACAAAAAGCTGCATCCTCGAAGAACCATGCGCCGCCGCCGCCCGCCCTCGTCACGGAGCCCACCGAGTATGGAGAGCGATACTCGACCGGCGCATTTCTGGGGAAAGGAGGGTTTGCTGTTTGTTACGAGGGCACATTGCTACGCAATAACCGAGTCTTCGCGATGAAGGTGGTAAAGTCGGAAATGACCCAGAAGAAGATGCAGGAGAAGGTACTTTGCGCTCCGGATCCTGGATGATTGAGCTGGACGAGGGGATTTTATTGTTTGCTAACCTGGGCTGTTGTGTAGTTTCGGACCGAACTTCAGATCCACTCGAAGATGCGACACCCTCATATCGTCGGCTTTCATCGCGCGTTCGCTTTCGATCAGAGCACCTACGTGATTCTCGAGCTTTGTCCCAATGGGTCGGTTATGGACATGGTCAGGAAAAGGAAGTGTTTGAGTTTGCCGGAAGTCCGACGATTGATGATCCAGCTTTGCGGTGCAGTGAAATATCTGCATAAGCGAAATGTTGCGCATCGTGATTTGAAGATGGGTAACTTGTTCCTGGATCAGAACATGGATATCAAAGTGGGAGATTTCGGGTTGGCGGCCATGATAATTTCAGAGCGGGACGAAAAACGGAGAAGGACGCTATGCGGAACGCCGAATTATATCGCACCGGAAGTTTTGGATAAGACTAAAGGGGGCCATACGCAAAAAGTCGACATCTGGTCCCTAGGTGTTATATGGTGAGAACGACATGGCCCACATTGACTGCCCTGGTGTGACTAACAATTTTTCATAGCTTTGCGATGCTCACAGGCTACCCTCCGTTTCAATCGAAAACCCAGGAAGAAATATACAAGAAAGTCAGAAACCTCACATACGTGTGGCCCAAAGGCCCAGACTGCGCCAACGACATTCCAGAAGAAGCGAAGTCGCTAGTCAGTTCTTGTTTGAATTTGGCAGAAGAGGAACGACCCGACCCCGACGATATTGTTGAGCACCCCTTCTTCAGCATGTACGACGGATGCATCCCGCGGAGATTGGAGCCTGAGTGCTGCCTTGCTAAGCCGTTCTGGCTTACAACGGATCAGCCTCGCGGCGACAACATTATGATTGGCCACAGCTTGGAGTATGACGAGAAACTTTCCGGCTATATAGATAACGTCGACGACCCGAGCCAGCGATACCACATTTGCAAAGCCGCCTTTTACACTTTCTGCGGCGTTGGGAGGAAGCCAGATGGGTCTGCGCGTAAGGCTGCTGGCAAGCACGGCTCCAAGTCTGCGTTCGCTGAATGCTTCGCGGAAGAGGAGAAGGGACTTCAACCCGTTATTCCTTTGCCGGAAGATATCGTCTACAGCTACCCCTACAATCCAGAGGGAGATTGGAGTGTTCCGGAGCTGTTGCTAACTAAGCGCAGAGACTGTTCGTCGCTAGAAAGCTCCGTTCTGTCTTCGAAGAGTACTGCACCAGCTCGCAGCAATGTTGTGTCACAATCGCGAACGCAGGCCGCATTAGCTGCAGCCCAGCAGCGCCGACAGGAATCTCAGAGCCATGCAGCCACTCTTCGACAGCAAGCGACCGGCCGAGGCTCGGTCAGAAAGGTTCCAACCCTTTGCGATCCCCCAGGCCCCGGACCACGACCGTTGGAAAACGTGCGCGTGGATGATGATGCGTTGTCAGTGCCGGGTGGACCAACAGGTGGTCTCGCGGATCGTCCCATTCGCGCGCGCCGTGGGGTGGCCGCTTCGTACTCAGGCTCAACGCGTGGCTCGGATAGAAACCTGGTACCACAGGTCTCCCGAATTACCAGTGATGCAGCGATGCTGACAGTTGGGAAGACTCGCTCGCAGTCTCGACGGCTAGAAGCCGCGAACAAGGGCGGACCAGGGCTTCCACTACCTAGAGAGCGAATCACCACAACAACAATTGACAGCGCTCCAATCCGGCCGCGACCCGCATCAATTCCGGTTGCCCCTAAGTTGGAGAAACCCGAGGCGCTGAAACCGGTCGAGCCATTGAAGCCAGAGCCTCGACCCACCCCAGCTGAAGAAGTTCACCGTCTACGACCGGAACCTCAATCTCAGCCTCAAGCGATACTTCGAACTGGCAGTAAGACGTCATTATCTTCCGCCAATAAGCCTCGCTCGTCTCTCGGAACGCACCCGCTTTTTCATCGCGATGACTCGTGCGAATCTCTCCCGGGGACTTCTATTGCCGATACCAATGCGGACCTACGACACATGCTTTCAAACCTGGTGCCAAACTCATCTGTTCGACGGCGTGCAGTCGCGAGGAGGGAACCGCATACGTACGTTATCAAATGGGTTGATTACACCAATCGATACGGTATCGGTTACGTCCTGGACGATGGGAGCGTCGGATGCGTCTTTAGAGCGGGAAATGGCAATCCGGCTACTGGTGTCGTCGTGCGTGAAGGGGAGAAGCACATCCGTCGCAAGGCGCGCAGCCATGAGAAACGGGAGGGAGACGTATTTACCTACTCGGAAGCCGACCAACTTGTGCCTCGCCAAGGGAAGCCGGTTGAATTCTACGAGAACTGTGACAACGACGCATCCGGATTCCACGGAGGTGTGCGGCGCGCAGCAGTCTCACCTTCGCTATTTGAAGTCAAACCATCATCGAATGGCTCATCTAGCTCGGGCGTCAAGGTTCGCACAAATTCTGGTATTGATTGCGCGCGAGCCGACGCTGAGAAGATTAAACGCGTCAAATTGGTGGATCAGTTTGGCAAGTACATGATCGGATCTCTGGGCCGACATGGCGACGAGGCATTCCTCGAGGACCAAGCCTCAACCGGGCCCCAAGGACAGTTCATCAAGTACTACCAGCGCCTAGGTAACGTCGGTGTGTGGGGCTTTGGGGATGGTGCTCTTCAGGTTTGTTTTCATCCCCCCTGTGGCTTTTTCACCACCATACTGACCGGTTTCTGAAAGTTCAACTTCCCCGACCACACCAAACTCGTTATCTCGCCAGGTCGCACCAGAAGTTCATCGCCCTGGATCGATTTCTACCACCTGTCGCCCTCGGCCGCTCGTTACTTGAGCGCCAAAGGAAAGATGCACCCCGCTGGATTCGACACGCGGGCGCTGGCATCGGACGAGGTCGGAACGTTCCTCAGCATTGCGTACGGAGCGACAGCTAGTCCGATGGATGAACGTATTCGCGACATCCTCGACGCCAACTCCTTCCTTCAAAAGATCGGATTCCTGAAAGACGTCTTGAAAGGATGGCTTAAACACGGCCGAGTCGGAGGCCGCCCATTCGACAAATCCCTGGGAGTAGAAGGGGGCCTACGATCGCTCGACATGTTCTGGGAGGGAGCCCAGGAGAGGGCACATGGGTCAAAGTTTGTTTGGGTTACAGTGGGGGCGCCTGGAGGGGACGGCGAGTACCGATCCATCACTCTTAGGGAAAAGGACAAAAAGGTGGAAGCAACCCATGAACAGGAGATGGGGATGCTGAGGGAGCGGTTGCGAATGCTGGGGGTACCGTCATAATCGACGGTCCCCGGAGGGATTTTACGATGTTATGATTTTGACTGTTTTGATTCATTGCAATGGTCGTTTTGGTGTGATTCTCGTGCTCATTCCCTTGCATTTGCTGCGTGTTGATTTATTGCATGACCATGCGTCTATTCCAGAGTTGCATATTTAGTATCCAATGTTCAGACCTACTCAGATAATGAATTGACTTTCTGCCAATCCAACCTGCCCCTTGTCCTCTCTAGTCGACGAGTCATCCACTTCATTTACAGGGTTCATGGCATGGCCCTGAGCGCATACCTCGTCCCTTCGATCGTCTCCCCCTCTCGTATTCCCCGCCCAACCAGCCGCTTTGGTGGTTGGGCAAGCGGCTTGCAAGTCTATATTCAGTTCCAAGACGCGAGCTAAGCCGCATCCTACGCTATCGCTACGGTGTGGGTGGTCCACATTACAACTTGGCCTGCAGGATATGGGTGCGAGGACTTCGTATTCCGGAAATTAGCCCCAATCGAGTCCAGGCACGGCACCCTCAATATGCGGAGACCAATCAGCTTAATGCTTGGGTATCTTGGCGGTAGAGGGGGCGACTTGGGGTATAAATATCTGGGTGTAGGTGAGCTCAGATGGTTTAGGTCCTCTCTCGAGATAAACTTCGTACCCAGGGCAAGAAGAAAAGCAGACAGATATACAGTCATTCGTTTTACTGTTCCCTGTGCCCATCCACTCACTTATTATACTCGCTTGTTATCGTGATTGACTGATCGAACTCGCCACGATGCTTTCCTCTCTTGTCCTCCTCACCCCCCTTCTCGCCGGCCAGGGCCTCGCCGCCCATTTCGGCTCTCATCTCGCCGAGATGGAAATCTTTAAGCGCCAGAGCGACAGCGAGGCTTTTGTGCCCGGCACTACCCCTGGCTGTCCTTCTAACTGGCCTATGTGCGGAACGAGCGGCATCTGCTACAACCCCAAACAAGGACAGACCTGCTGCCCGGGTGGAAAGTGTATGTTAGCATCCGCTGCTTTGTCTACGAGACCCCATTTATATCTCACTGTAGAGGGGCCTGAATGCTAACGCTTCATGTGTGATTGTGTTAGATGCCTGCCCGGCGAACTCGTTCTGTCTGCAGGCGCCGTACTGCTGTCCTGATGTATGTCTCATTCCCCCTTTGATGTGTTACACCTTAATTAGCGAATACATGTACATGAACGCTAACATAAGAAAAGGGTCTCGATCCCGAGACCTGCGCCCAACGATACGGCATCACCTTATCTCCAAGCTCAACTGAAGAGCCTGTCCCGGAACCCACCGACACCAGCGTGCCCACGGAGCCCACTCCAGAGCCAACCGACACCGTCGAGCCCACTGTTTCCCAGCCGACTGGCCCTGAACCCACCGATACCGTGACTGAGCCCACCGCGACTGAGCCAGAGCCTACCGAGACCGCTCCGGAGCCGACGACCTCGAACCCGGTGATTCCTAAGCCCCCGACTTCGACTGAACCGTCTGTGCCATCGAGTACAGCGAACCCTACCCAGTCGACTGCGACTCCTTCTACGCCGCTGTTCACTGGTGGCGCGAATGCCAAGGAGGTTGCTGGTGGCGTGGCGATTGCTCTCGGGGGCTTGGGACTATTGGGTAATTTGATTTAGGGAATGGATGAGGGAAGGTCAACGGGAATTTGATGATTTGTGGGATGGGATTGGAATTAATTTAATGGGGGTTCATGTTGATGGATATGAGTTCAAATTTATATGGGTTTTTGGTAGGATGTAATAATTATGAGATTGATTCACATTCAGGAAGCTTCTGCTAGGAATGGCCAATTGATGACTCAATATCCAAATAACACGTCAAACGATAGAGAGGATCGAATCCACCGCGGAGAATCTCTCGGAAAATCTCCAGGCTGCGCGGGGTAGAAAGACCCCATTAGCGTTCCTGCAGATCATCGATCCTATTCTCATTTCCTTCAATTGATTCAACTTCACCGGATATCATTCTACACCCTCATCGCTCTCTCACAGCGAACAACCAACTCCTCTACCCTCATTCTACCCACAAACCTACGCTAAAACAACCATCATGTCCACCTCGATATCCTCCATGCAAAACCCCTCCTGTCTTCTCTATGGCGCCGGCGACTGCCGCTACGAAGACCGACCCATTCCCACCATCGAAGACCCCAACGACGTGATAATCCGCATTGCGTACACCGGTGTCTGCGGAAGCGATGTACGTAACACACCTATTCCCAAGCTCCCCTCAACCACTGACACAGTATCAACAGGTGAGTTTCTGGGTCCATGGCGGCATCAAACGCCGCATCACGCCCGAAAACCCAGTCGTGATGGGCCACGAAGCATCCGGCACAGTGCATGCCATCGGATCTGGCACACACCATCTCAAACCGGGCGATCCGGTGGCCATCGAGCCCGGATATCCGTGTCGACGCTGCGAGCTGTGCAAAGCGGGTCGATACAATCTCTGTCCCAGGATGAAATTCGCCGCAGTCCCTAGTAGCTGTCATGGGACGTTGACGAGGTTTTTCAAGATCCCCGGGGATTATTGTCATTCGTTAGTACCAGCATCGGGATCGGGATCGGGATCGGGAACCGTAGACTCAGATCCTAAGTTGGGTCTAGGTCTCGACGAAGCCGTGCTGATGGAGCCATTAGCCGTGGCGATCCACTCCGTTCGCTCGGTAGGCGTCACGCCGGGGAGTCGGGTGGTAGTGTTCGGTGCCGGCACGGTGGGGTTGTTATGCGCGAGCGTGGCACGAGAGTTCGGCACGAAACAAATCATCATTGTGGATGTGAACGCGCAAAAGCTGGAGTTTGCGGAGAGTGTGGTTCCGAACCCGCATGTCTCTTTCGGCACATATATTCCCTCGTCGACGCTCTCGACAGAGGAAAATGCTAGTAAACTCCTGGAACAATTCGATTCTACGTCTCATAACATCGGGGAAACAGGAATTCCGGGCTTTGATGTCGTGATCGAAGCTACTGGCGCTGAACCCTGCGTGCAGATGGGCATTAATGTTCTCCGGGCTGGGGGTGCTTATATCCAGACGGGCAACGGGAAGAGGAAGGTGGAGTTTCCGATTTCCACGGTGGCAGAGAAGGAGATCACGGTGCGAGGGTGCTTTCGGTATGGACCAGGAGATTTTCAGCTGGGGGTGAAGATGGCGAGTGAGGGTAGGATTCAGGTGAAGAGGTTCATTACGAAGGTGGTGCCGTTTGAGAGCGCCGTGGAGGCGTGGGAGACGACGAGGAGGGGAGAAGGGATCAAGACTTTGATTAAGGGGGTTGAGGAGTAGGGTTGTTCAAGTAGATAGATGACTGCCGAGAATGCTAAAGGAAAAGACAATTTTTGCTATGAGGTAGTTGTATGCGGGTGAGCGTTAAGTCTTACTGCAAGGGAGGGTTTTGGCGAACTCGTTATTAATAGAATTAAATGGGCCATGATGGATAGCCCAGGTGCGAATGATGATAGGTGCAGCGATTAGATTGGTAAGAGATTCTTTTATGAAAGAGGAATGTGCAATGATGTATCAAGCTGGCCAAATTAAACAATATCTCATGTGAAAGGAACGCGTAACACAAATGGTATCGAATAAGACAGAGATCATAAGCAACACCCCCATGCAAGACTAATAGTAGTCAATTAAACATACCAATATGTGCAATTTGAATCCAAATCAGCGTAAATTAACCCATTAAATCCATCAGTGTTTCTCCATCGAGAAAGTCGGCTCCGGCATGGTCACCGAGCTCGCCCCCGACGGTTCCCGCATCGGTGGCATCGACATCGGCGGCCTAGTCTGCTCATGCCCTTGCATCTGCGTATGCATCTGCATCTGCATCGGCATTTGCGGTTGTGATTGCGGATGCGGATGCATAGGATAAGGTGACATTGGTGGCCGTGTCTGTCCATGTCCCTGCCCTTCTGTCTGCATCATCGGCGGTTGCATCGGCGGTTGCATTTGCAGCTGTGAATGCGACTGCATAGGATACAGCGACGAAGACGACTGCGGCGGTGGGAACGGACGACCAGGCAGGAACGATCTCCGATGACCCGGCTGCTGTGCTGCACGATTTTCACCGCCACTTTTCGTAGCCTCCAGCTCCCGCTTCACGCCTTCATACATATGCTCGATGATCTGGATCTCCTCCTGGATATCGAGCATGCAACCATCCAGACATAGCTCGCGCTCGCGCTGCTCAATATATTCGCGGATATTGCGCCACTCGTTCTGGTAGTGTTTTAGACGGTCCGGGAGGCCGGAGCCCTTGAGGTAGGTGAGAACGCCGGCCATGATGGTGTTGATTGCGCCGAAGGCCGTGACAGCGGAGTGGGGGCCCGAGGCGGCGCCGATGGCGGTCAATGCAGCAGCGACGACGATTTGGATGCCCAGGCAGGTGTTGATGAGAATGCTGAAGAAGCGGTAGCGTTGCGCGGAGGCTTGTTCGGCTTGGACGACTCGCGTGTAGATGCCGACGTTGGGGGCGGAGCGGGCGAATTGGTTCAGCGCTTCGAGGGCGGGGACGCTGTCGATGCCGGTGAGGGCGCGGAAGATGAGGAGTTTGTCATGGGAAGGGATGAGAGAGCCGGCTTCGGTGGTTGAGAGCGTGAGGCGTTTCGGTGGGAAGTCGCCCTGTCCTGGACCGCCAGGGCCCATGGGACCTGGGTGTTGTTGCTGACCGTCTGCCATCATGGGGTGGGGTGGAATAGCCTGCCCGCTCATCGGAGGAAAGCCTTGCTCCTCTCGATCAAAGGCAGAGAAAAGGAGACGGCGAGCGAAGGCGCCCAGCCTGCTGGGTTGATGGCCGGCCATGTCGTGTAGTGCTTGCAAGGTAGGGCAACGCACGTTATGGACAGACTTGGATGCGCAGGAGGTGGACCAACAGAAAAGAGAATGAGAAGGGCGATGGCTCTGCTTTAGTATTGAAGTGGCGTCGACTGACGGCAGCGACTATTCCCGTTTGATTGAATTTGTGTTTATTTATTTGCATGATGTTATCTTGTTTTATCCGGATAACTCTGCGCTAAATTCTCTCTGAAAGGCACGGACACCGGCACGTCAGTCCAAGATGCGCATGGATGATTGGATCATAGAGTGAACCTTCACGATACACCGATTGTCGATCCTCATCTTCAAAGAAGACCGTCCCAGGCGAGCGGAAACTAGGGAGAGGAAATCCAACCCTCGAGGGAGGGAAAGTCTGATTTGATGTCTAGAGTGTGATGGCTCATAGCGCAGGCTCCACTCTATTTTACTGACTCCTTGCAGAACCAATCACCAAAACAAACAGCCAGTCTGGACGCAGACACAGCCTCCTTGAACGGTGCCAGGTGATTTAAAATCCTCGGGTGCAAACCCCCAAGTCTAAGCTAAATTCAGAGCTGATAGGAGTACAGATCGTAGCGTCGCATTGGGTCGGGCCAGCTTACCGGGCTGCATGTGCCGGGGAGGACAGACTTGGGCATCGTGCAGAGAAGTGGCCCGGGGCTTGAGTCATGATTAGTCCGGTGGGGAACTGGTAGCTCCAAAAGTTGGGAGTTTTAAGCGACGCTTCCTTGGCTTGTCGTCTTCCTGATCAGATTCTCATCTCGACCCCCAGAACAATAACGATTGTGGTGAGAAAACATACATCACTGCCGCCTGACACGAAATAAACTCGCACGTCCACGAGTTCTCAGCTGGCACAGCATGAACTGCGACGTAGGGGACCAAACTCTGCTTCACTCATCGGACCCCAACCCGATCTCGTGTCAAGGGATCAGCGCCCCTAGACTCGCGAGGGCGGGCTGAACCCGACGCCAAAGAACGCTAATTAATGTCCGAGGTTCATCCTCTCGTTCTCGATCCACGGTTCGCCAGTCCGTCAGTGCGGGAATCCCGCAGTATTTAGTGCGTTATGTTGGGACCCTGATTGGCGTGTGTGGAAAACAGCCTAATGCACGCTGCTGTATGAAGATGGAGCTCAGCTCGACTTTTTGCGTTTGTTGTCCGGATTGTTGGACTGGAGACTTGAAGAAACCAAGAAGTGTCTCCTTAATTCGCCGAGTGTGGATCCTCTGCAGCCGACTCGGTGCTTGAGAGCTTGAATTCTCACAGATAGACTATATTAATTGTGATTGTTGCCCGATGAAAGGGAAGGTGCACCGAAGTTCATATCCTTGAGGTGGCAGGGACACTAAGGCGTACGATGACCCGAACGCTATTTGTCATGTTCGAGCACGGATGCCAATAATATCGAGCATTATAATAAGCGGCCTGGACCGAAGTCTATCCCTGCAGGAAATATCTGGCCAAACTGTCTATCAGCCAGGTGTTCGCTATATGTTTGCGTACTGGAAGAACTGATTATCACTAATAGACGTTTTTTCCAATCATTATTTCTCCGACTCGTGCCGTCCGCGACATCATACTAGTAGCTGCACCACAATTCTTCTAGGGAAGAGATAACACAGCTGCCCTATGGAATTCCACACTTAACAGGGTAGAAATATAGTTGAGTGAAATGTCTTTGAAAGAGTTTTGGTGTCTTATCGGTATCACTTTCGCTGTGCACTGTTTACTCAATGTTTAATAGCAACCCCTTGCGGCTAGATAAGCAAGGGAATCCAGGCCGCCAGTTACCTTGTCTAGGATTTGAGTTGACCAAGGGGAAGAACATATGCAGGTGACTGAAGCAAGGTCCCTCGGGTGTGACGTGCTTCTTAACTGATGCTTTTGTTCCACAATGAGATCGCAATGCAGCGTACCGCAACCGTCTAGGACCAAAAATGCCGTTAATTCTTTAAGCGTGCTAACATTCTGCTTGACCAATGTTGCTTTTTCGTTGACCGAATATTTATAGGTGAGACTTTGAGATGACTCAGTGACACAGTACCACCGGTCGGTGTACCTCTACTTGTTCATTCGATCATCGAACTGGGAGCATTTTGTACAGGATATCTCGAAGACGCAGGGAATCCGAAGAGGAAGTTCCAATCTCTTGAGAACGAAGACTAGGAGATGACTTAAGGCATTAGGATAGGGTTTGTGCTGCCCGTGACCTGCCCGCCGCGAGAACGTCCATGGTTCATGCTGAAATATCCAACCGATTAAAACCTTAAAGATGCTTATAAGAAACTGTTGGAACCATTATTCAGCTGACATGCCTAAGTCATATGACTCCTTGGCATGGGCAGCTATTATATCTTCAACGAAGCTAGTAGTTTAGAATGGCACTTCACTTTTACCCACCGAGCATATACCTACATTCCGTTGAATCGATAGGATATCTGCTTAGGGCAATGACCAAGTCAACCGACAGAAACTTTCTGATCTTATTGAGCGTTAAGAATATTCTATGGGCGAAATGAGTGAAAAATTTCCTGGTGGGGCAAGATGGTATACCGCAGGGCGCACTCGCATCGATCCTCTCCGTTATACCAGCTTAAATGAGTCACATTTCGACATTCATTTTATAAACCAGCAACCAGCAAGGTGATACAGGTTAATTACCACTTGACCAAGCATAACATCTCTTTTTGCCTCATTCCACCCATCAATCCATCAACTCCCACAATGCCGTCGGACTTTCTCGCGCAGTGCCCGGGCCTAGAAGGCCTAAACGCCTTCACTCGCCCTCTTACCCCAAACGATGTCAAATCGTGCGTAACGGTAGAGAGCGCATTTGTCGAGTACGAGAGATGCTCTGAAGAAAAGGTTCGTCAATCGCTGTTCCACCGAAATTCCCTGACTAATTATATAATGCGCAGTTCGCGTATCGTCTCAACCAAACCCCTGAACTCTGTCTCGGCCTCTTCATCAAACCTTCCAATAGCACCACGGATCAATTAATCGGACATGTCATCGCCAATAGAACCCAATCTTCAGTCGTAACAGACGGGTCAGTGGAGATGCCTACTTCCTGGGAGACTTTGGCCCCGAACGAGCGAGTCATCGTCAACGGGGAAGTCATCGGAAATGATCCGCAGGGTAAAAATATAGCGATTCACTCGGTCGCTATTATCCCGAAGTACCAAAGAGGCGGAGTTGGGCAGGCCTTAGTAAAGACGTATGTCGAATATATCCGAAGTAATAGGGATATTGTGCAGTCCGAGCGGATCGTTCTGCTCGCCCATGACTATTTGGTTCGGTTCTATGAGGGCGCTGGGTTTGAGAATCACGGGCAGAGTGAGTGTTTTTTTGCGGGCGGGGGATGGTTTAATATTGTCATTGAGATCTAGTGGTTTTTGGGTATATAACTAGATTTGCTGGAGGTGAATGAGGGTTTTTATAGTTCCGGATGTGCAAGGATAGACAGTTGACTCAGTCGGGGACTCAAATAACCAAAAAAATATATATATATATTGATCACGCCATTCATAAACCAATTCGATCAGCAATAGATTGGCAATCCAAAGTTACTAGTAGCGAAAGCATGACAAGGAATACTTTGGGAAAGGGCAACTAGTAGCTAAGTACAAGTGGAGCGTGCTGTTACCTCGTCTAGTTATGCCCAGACTCGATATGCTCTAACTATATTTTATAATTTTCCAGAAACAAAGAGTTATTGCAGGATTTGGACTAAAATGCAAGAATAGCCGGTTTTAGGCTGGGAGATCAACAGTGGAGAGAGCTGTCCCAATGCGGCAATCGACGTCACCCAGCGTTACATAACTCTGACATCAACGCCGACCCTAAACATCTATAAAACAACCTACCACCTCTTCCAAGAGCCACAATGCCGGACTTTTATCCAATTTACGACCATGGCTACATTTAACCCTCCTCCACTGGTCGACATAGACCGATACGTCAACCATAAACAAAGTCGCGCGCTCAACGCCGGCGACATCGGCATCTTCAAATCCACCCTCCTCCCTTCCTTCACCATCCACTCCGGTTTATCCATCGCATCCTTCATCGCCGCCAAAACGACAGACCGCGGCGAGATCAAAGACTGGTGCTGGCCCTCCAGTCAAGTCCTGAACGCCTGGTGGAGCGCCATCGGCCGGCCCATGGCTCTCGACGATATCTCCTTTTCCTCCGCCTGGCGCATGCTCCCTTGGACCGAGAAAGTGCTTCTCAGCTCCGCGACGATCTGGGGAACGCGATTATTCTACCGGGTCGCAACTCGGACAATCTCTCGTGGAAAAGATGACCCGCGATACAACGAGCTGAAAGCGAAGGATCCCGAATTCTGGAAGTCTGCGTTCCTAAAGCTGTTCTTGCCCGAGGCCGCGTTCTTGACCTTTATCACCTTGCCGTTTACGCTACCGTTCCGATTGAGCGAAACTTCGCTGGATATTACCCCTCAGACGGCAAACACGTTACGGACCGTCGGTGTGGCGCTGTTCTCGGCGGGTTTTACCCTCGAGGCTTTGGCTGATAAGCAGTTGGAATCGCATCGCCAGGAGAGAACGGACTTGTGTCGCCATGGAGTGTGGAGTATCGTGAGACATCCGAAGTGAGTTTTCCATATCCCGATTCAGTATTCTGTACAATATGCCCCTATTTGACAGATGTTGACTAATTTTCCTTTTCTTTCAGCTACCTCGGCGATGCTCTTGTTCACTTCTCTTTCGTCGTCCTGAACGCTGCCAGCTCATTCAACCCTCTTGTACTACTCGGCCCCGTGGCAAACTACATCTTTCTTCGATTCGTGGGCGGCGACAAACAGAACGAAGAGAGTCAGGAGGCGCGATACAAGGCACAGGATCCGCACAAATACGTGCAGTTGCAGGCTTGGAAGCAGGAGAAGAACAGCTTCTGGCCGAGTTTAGGTGAAGTGCTGAACCCGTGGACCTGGGCTGTGCTGGGAAGTGGATTGATAGGGGTTGCCTTAGAAGAAGGTATCAGGGGGTGGGTGATGCAGTAAGAAATCAGGATGGACAGTTGTGTTTGTTGTTGGATATGATCTAAAACGAAGTATCGTTAGTTCCAAAGTTTTTCGAAGATATGTCTCATTCCATATAGCGTTAAATTACTCAAGCTACTAAATATTAATATTCCGTTTGGTTTTGACAGACTATAAGACGAAAGGATGAGAGGAAGAGTGCGAGGAAAGGACCATGTTGAGGATGGTACCTTCATCAGCTGCCACCGATCATCCCAGGCCACGGCCACGGAGTCAAGGACGTTCGGGTTGTTTCACGCCGGGCTGGGCAATGGCCGCTTCGTAGCCACGAACAAGCCTTTTACACGTTACGAGAGGTGTCCTCCCATAGAAATCAGCTCTAGTAATTACTCGAGCAGTAGATACTAGGCCCATAGCAAAGCCAGTCTCATCAAAGTTGTAGATATCCTCAGGTACAATCCCATACTGCATTATAATGATTTGTACGCGGTTAAACCACTCCCTTATAACCTTAGGATCCTCACATTCAGCACGTTGATAGTTGTATCGTCGAGAGAAGCATGTCTTTAGTTCATCATGCCGTTGAACAAAGTTGTAGACCCATTTCTGTCTAACTGATTGAATAGGTGTGGTATCACGCGCAGCAAGAAGAATATTGGCCATTTCTCGTACATGGGACGGTCAGGGAGGTGATCCACGTTGAATAAGCGATAGGATCCATTATACAAGCGATTGCTCTTCATTTTGGCTTATTTTATGGAGTTGGCGCGTGTTTCTGAGCGTGAAGTGGTTCCATGAAGCCGTCTGCGGAGAGTGTTCTCAGGAATATTAAATGTACGTGCTGCTTGTCGAACAGAGGATATTTCATCTTTCTGAATAGCAGATACTGCTAGTAGGATCCTACCCTCCTGCTCTGCTGAATCTTCTAGCATTTTGACGCGCTTTTGGAGGCATGGTTGATGGTTAAATTGATTGAGGTTTTCGACCGCGGCCAAAATTCATGAGGTGCGCCGCTCGCTTACCGAATACGTTAGTTACGTTAACTAGTTAATGTATGCCGAAGCTTAGATAATAGCCAATGGAAGACAAGTGAGCTCTATAAGCGGAGTGATTACCACCTGTCGCAAGGCTACTAGGGCACGGACGACTCTTGGTATTGAGGCCAATCTAAGTGACATGCTTATGACAGTGTATAAAAATTCAGTAAAAGGTTGGTTGTCCATATCCTGGAATACTGAAGAAGAGTCTAAGCGGGCGTGTCTGCTGGACATAGTATTAGAACGATCATTCTCTCTCGGCATTTATTATACATTGTCTGCCTCTAAGGATGACCCGACTTTACTGCAAAAACCCTGGCGCTTACGTGTCCCTGGACGATCCCGATCAGACCCTAGTCGCTTCGAAGATGGCCATAGCCAATTTCTGGTACTGCATCGAGCTCATTGTCCGATGGCCATACTGTCTTTTTGCCCTACTGCCTTTTGGCAGTGTCCGCCTTTTCTCCCGCATGAGTTGCTCGTACGAATCCAAGGTTGTCCTTCCCCGAACAATCGACTAAACCGTGGTGCTTCCTCAACGAGGCCGAAGCAGCCTATATCATCGACACGATCGAGCGCGACCGCTCCGACGTGCACGCTAAAGCCTTCTCGGTGAAGGAATACCTCCGCAATTGCGCTGACAGTAAGGTCTGGGCGTACTGTCTGCTGTACCTGCTCACCGCGGCTAACTCCTACTCGATTGCGTACTTCCTGCCTATTATTTTGTAAGTGAGCATGGGCTTTAATGTGGCTAAGGCGCAGTGTCTCGTTGCGCCGCGGTATGTGGCCGCTGCGATTGTGATGTTCGTGTAGGCGATCTATGCCGATAAGTAGCGGCTGCGGGGCCCGATTGTGGCGTTTAATGCCGTGTTGGGTTAGTTAGGTTAGTGTTGCTTGGATTTTTGGAGAGTCCGGGGCCGAGATATTTTGGGGCTTTCTTGGCTACTATTGCTGGTATGTCACCCTTCTCCCATTTATGATAAATAATATGCAGGTTGTGAAGGATGGGGCTAATATGGGGGGGGGGTGATGGTATAGGAATTGTCCTGCTCTGGTTTCTTGGCAGAGGTAAGTCTATTCCATTCGCAGAGAGTCTTATTTGCAAGAGGGTGAGACTAATGAACGAACTATAGCAACAACATCCGCGGCCAGTAGAAGCATGCACTTACTTCTGCAACCCTCGTTAGTGGAGGCAGCATCGGTGGTATCTTCGGAACGACAGTGTTCCGTGCGCAGGATGCACCTGGATACCGTCCCGGTTTGATGGCCACCATGCTAGCCAACGCAGTGTGCGTGTTGGTTGTCGCAGCGCTGATGTTCAAGTTCCACCGGCCGAATAAGCGTGTCGACGCGGGTGGGAAGCCCATCGAGGGACTGGTTGGGTTCAAGTATACTCTTTAGACCTAGTAGACATGACGGAAATTCCCTAGGTAGACGGAATGCGATAGATGGTTTTATGCGTGGTAGATAGATCGTTGGTTTGTCTAGTGTCTATGTTTACCTGAAGATAGGTAGGCTGTCGAACTTAAGTCTTACAAAGGACCTCTTCAGTATATTTCTCAACCACGAAGGTGGTGGCATCCAATTAAAAACGATCTTGTCTCATGTAAGCTTTAAGGATTCGAACATTACTTCGCCCATGGACGGTAGCATGTAATTTGTCTCAATGAGGTATTGGTCTGTGCTCGTTCTCCCCTAGATTACCCTACAGCCAATCAGAATGCCTAAGGTTCGTGTACAGCAAGACCTCCCAGAGAGACAAATATAGCTGCCATGTCAGGCTCTATATCATAACCCGAGGGACAGGAGTAAATAGTAATTCCATATAAAAGCGGTATTCTGTTCAATTCCATGCCATGAGTCCAGATTACCACCCTTAAAAACTGAACAGCCACGTGTGAGTAACATCCAAAAGCCAGTTGAAGCAGCGATTACTATCTTATGGAATAGTACTGGTTGACATAGACTACCTTTATTCCTTGGTAAACGACCAACAGATGCACGTATGAATAGATCAATTAATCACGCATGAAAGCTTGGACTCAAGTCTATCTAGATAGTTATCTGACAACTTCACCCGGCGAACTAGCGAGCTCAACTCAGATCTTGACCTTTAGTCAAATCCGAGACTAGAAGACTCAGCTGCGATGTTAAAGGATGACCGGCAGTCAACACGCCCGTACAACTATCTAACGCTTCATTAAAGAGCGGGATGGCTTTGTCGAAGTGACCGACATCTCGATATTGCGTTGCCAAGACGATCAAACATTGAACTGTGGCCAAATGATTGACACCGAAGGCGTTGCGGTAAAGTTTGGTCATGGTTTCCCGATAGCACAGTGACTCGGGGGCCGGTAACCTGGCCCAGATGGCGTCCTGGAGTTTTATGGAAGTTGTAGAGATCGGCAGTACATCGACGATGTCTTTCAAGACACCGGTGATGTCATTTCCCTGGTAGGAAGACATGTTCCTGAGATGGAACGGCCAATATCGGAGCGCGTAATCAAGGACCGGCGATTTCTGAACCCACAATGCCGTATCGCGCTTGAGTGGTTCAAGGTCTGGCTCGCCCGGTTCCCCGATAAAAGCTTTGAGATATACCAAGAGCCTAGCCACCAAGTCTCCATGTGGATCTTTGGTTGGGACTAAGTGGCCTTGAGAGAATAGGTGCATGACTGCATCTCGGATCATTGAATGACGAAGAATAACCAAGTCATCCTTCAGGTAGACCAAGCTGTTAACAGTCGTTAGGGTATTCGAGACGTCCACTTTTTCATCACGGATTGTTTGCTTTTCAAGATCCACAGAGACCAGGGAAATCAACTCTTTCATGTGCAAGGGGCGCTGGGAGATAGCTATCCATAGAAGGATCCACTTAGCGTCGATTGTGACAAAGGGCATTTGCACAGCAAAAAAAACCAGGTCGATAATGCTTGGCTTATCACTTATAAGCGCATCAATAGCCTGACGGAGTTGGTCGGGATTTCCCTGGACACGAGTGTGCTCAGAGGCCATAATGGCCCAGAGAAAAGAGCCATTTGAAGCTTCGGCAATCCTTGTGGCGATAGAGTCCTGTTCTGTTTCAGAAAGCTGATGGAACGGCTTTGCAATCTGCAGTCTGCTCCGAACAACCCTTTCGATATCATCAAAGGTCTCATCTATTGACATTTCTATAATTTCCTGGTCATCTGCTACCGGTGGCTTCTGTATGCTGGTGGTAACCAGTTTCACATTCGACGGCGATGATGGGATTATGGAAACAAGCCTCCCCAGCAAGGTTGCCTCGTCACATGAAGCCTCTTCAGTACCATCCACAACGATAACTAGTGGGTTGGAATTCGACTCAATAGATGCGATTGCCTTTGTCACTGTATCCCACAAAAGATCGTCATATTCAGTCCCGTCTATGACGCGCCTACTGCGATCGAGGGACTCGATGAGCGTTCGCAAGATCTGGATATTGCCAGGATACTTGGTGTACAATTGAGACAGTATACTTCGGGCAATGGAACTAATCGTGGTCTGTGCAGAGATTTTGGTGCCTATCAAAGTCTGGGTTAGATACGGGTAGACCGGCAAGTACCGTGGATCGTATATCCTTACTGATCGGAACAAAGAGGGTGGTGAAAGTGACACGACGAGCATCTTTGAATTTATCGAGCACGGCCGAGCTTAAGACACTCTTTCCCGAGCCACTGCGGCCAGTGATATGTAATAATCTTCCCTCGCCTTTCCGCCATCTGGTCAAGGGGCTGTATATCCAGCGGCAGGTCCATTCCCCCCGTTCGCCAGGGATACAGGATCCCGACTCGTTTAGAGTAGCAACAACCTCATCATCGGGTGCCAGCCAGTATGGAATCTCAACAATGCTCTCAACTGTTGAACGGTCAGATTAATTCAATCGAAACACCCGACATCTCCATTAGACGATCCATCCATGAACGTACCTCCTTTGATGCCCCCATTGGCTTCCAATAACTGGTGCTTCGACATGGCCATTTTGACTCCCTCGCAGCGATTTCGAAAACTACGTATTTGACCCGAGAATGTATCTTGAATATTGAGCGAGATACGTTCAGAGGACATGCCCAAGATGGCCTGATAGAAGTGGGTCGAAACAGCGGCGACAAGGGTCACCAGATCTGCCATCACGAGTACGAGGCCCTCGTTGATCTCAGCGTTACCATACAAATTCGCTGCACGTCCAAGGGTCTCCAGCTGCGTTGACTGGGAATAAAAGAAGTTTAATGCGATACTTTGGGCGCTTTCGCTCTCCCTTCCGAGCTGTTGGGATGTGTTAGTACCGATGCAAGTTGATGAGAGACAGAGAAGGTTGACTGACCTCCAGAATCAGTCCACAATAGCCATAAGCAAGGTCAGCAGCTAAGTAGCTGTCTCTTGAAATGTGCTCGATGGTCTCGTTGTAAGCGTGCAGCCTTTCGACAAAGACATACGCCCATTTCAGTATGTTATCCTGCGTACTGGCTTGGCCAGGGAGAAAGGCCATGCGTTCAGAGCGGAACCATTCTAAGAGTTCGGTGTATGAGACTTCAGAAAGCTGTAACGCAGTGCTCGGTGGAAGCTCCTCCCGACTGCGACGATATAGGCCGAAGACAACACTGGAGATGATCGTGGGGTGAGGACCGCGGTCCTTTTCGGGCCGAGAGCTGGCCACGTTTGATACGGTAGAAGCCATGCTGCTGCATTCACAAAGCTGAAGAGATTGCGTGGGTGATTTTTGTGGCCCCGATGTCATTTCAACAATACGTCCTCGGAGCAGTGCGGGCTCAGCTGAAGTCCCCACCGTGCCAATGTGCGCTAGTCATGCATCGGATTGCCGATCGCTTGCCGTCGATGAACACGTATGACGATCGGCAGAAGACATCCCTCCCGCCATCTTCGTCCTAGAGTTTTTTTAGGCATTTTGGTAGATTGGTTGGGGAGGAAGGGGGGGGATTGTTGCCATTGTGAGGCCCCATCTGTACCACCAGTGCCAACAAAGTTTCCAACCAAGGGAACCAACCGAAACGCACTAGGCCGGGGAGAATGAGACACAACAGAAGGTGCAGATTCAGAGGAGATCAGACAAAATACGGCTAGCGGCATGATAAGGATGCCGATCGTCGCGAGACCCGCATCCACTGTATTTTCGATGGTTCAGCTCAGCTCTCCGTCATCCCTCGCTTCTCGTGTCTATCCACCACGCCCAAGATGGCGAGACAGACGTGTGTCAGTGGCCTCAGAAAAAAGATTCGGGCAGCGTTTGGACGCCCGAAACCGGCAACAACCGCTCCTGCCCCCGACAGTGTCACTGTCGAAACGAAGCCGACCGTCTCGACCGCCCCTGCAGAGAACCACGATGACCTGCCCAAAGGTCGGCCGCAGAAATTGATTGAAATTCCTGACGGCAAACCGTCGAATCTCTGGCAAAGAGCAGAGCAGCAATTGTGGGACAATCCGGACAAGCAGCGACTTCTACAAGCTACTTACGAAGCACTGAGCTCGGAGTTGGGAGGAGAGCTACAACCGATCGGATCTTCGAGCCGTCAGGCCCAGCTGAATGAGCTGTTCCAGCGCCGGGCGGATGCACTCGAGAAGGAAAAATGGCGGATTCAATTCGGCGACCACGAGGTCCTGGTCCAGGACCTGGTGACCAGTACTTTTGACAAGATGCTGATGGTAAAGGATCTGGTGAGCACAGCTGCCAGTGCCAGTCCCCCGGCCGCATTGGCCTGTGCCGGACTATCGGTCGTCTTCACCCTCGCCCTTCAATCCACCCAGCAACAGGCGATTCTGCTTCGTACCCTCGATTACACCTCGGACCTGATGTGTCGCTTCCAAGTCATGGAAGATGTCTATCGATCCGGTGGGGAGGCTGTGGCTGCGTCGGAGAATCATCAAGATTTGATCGCCAGATTCGAAGACCATCTGACAGATTTGTACGCGGCAATCCTTGGCTTCCAAGCCCAGGCACTGCACTATCTCGAAAAACGCAGTCTCACTCGCTTCGTGGGGGATGCTTTCGACCACGAGGGATGGAGTGGGATCTTACAGGACATCAAAGATCTCGAGTCGCGTGCGGAGAAGGATTCTAAGATGATCGGCGCCACCAACGTCAACCAAAGGCTCTGGCATATCCAAAACAATCAGGAGCACGAAAAGGCGCGAACGATCATTGAGCAGCGGGATAAAATGGCTCGCAAGGTACTGCGAACCCTCTACACGTGCCCGTATAGAGACCGGAAAGATCGAAATGGTACTCGAGTGCCTGGGACTTGCGAGTGGTTTACGCATCATCGATTATTCGAGAGTTGGCATCAGACTGCCGGGTCCAGTCTCCTGTGGGTGTCGGCCGATCCCGGCTGCGGCAAATCCGTGTTGGCCAAATATCTCATCGATGAAATGCTGCCCAGCATGAAAGAGTGCACGATCTGTTACTTTTTCTTCAAAGACGATTTCTCGGACCAGAGGACCGCAGTCAATGCACTCTGTGCGATCTTGCGGCAGATCTTCCTCTCCCAGCCACATCTCCTGCGAGAATCTATTCTGGACAAGTTCGATACGGATGGTGAGAGGCTGACCAAGTCATTCCAAGACCTCTGGTCGATTTTTACCAGTGTGATAGGGGATCCAAATGCGGCAGAGATTATCTGTATTTTGGATGCTCTCGACGAATGTCAGGATGATGGGCGCGGCCAGCTCATCCAGGCTGTCACTCGCTTCAGTCAGCAAAACGTACGAGACAGCAACATCAAGTTCCTGGTCACGAGCCGGCCGTATTACCATATTTACCGCGATTTCCAGGGCATTCAAAAGGACCTGTCGACCGTTCATCTGAGTGGTGAAGGGGAGAAAGAAATTGGGCAAATTAGCAAGGAGATCAATCTCGTCATTCAGAAACTGGTGGACGATATTGGCGAGGAGCGCGACTTGGGCGCCGAGCAACGCCAGCTTTTACTTGACAAACTGATGCCGGTCTCCAACCGTACCTACCTCTGGGTGACTTTGACTATCGATGTGATTCGAAATATCCCGGGCCTCAGCAAGGGGAACATTCTCGATGCTATCAACCAGATTCCATCCACCGTCAATGATGCCTATGAAAAGATTCTCGGTAGAACCCGCGCGTCTGACCGAGCACGAATCATCTTACACGCCATCCTCGCCGCAACGAGACCATTATCGGTCAACGAGATGTCGATGATAATGGCCATCTACCAATCCCGTCGCACATCCGCTGACGCCCAGGATTACCTCGAGTCAGGGGAGGATTTCCAACAAACGCTGCGAGCGACCTGTGGTCTCTTCGTGGTTGTTATTAATTCGCGTGTATACTTGCTCCATCAGACTGCTAGGGCGTTCTTGCTCCGATCCGATTCTCTATCGCAATTGAATAGTGTGCCCCGGGCTCAGTCCTGGGAGGGCTCCATGGATCTAGAGGACTCCAACCGACTGCTCGCTGAAACCTGTACATTTAACCTGGCGTCAGGTCAGACACAGACAGTCGACGCACTCGATGCATATTCCATGGATAATTGGGTGGAACACTGCAAAGGATGTCATTTCACTGTTGACGACCCAATAACCCCCCTTGCTGCCAAGCTCTGCTCATCAAGGAGACAAGCCCAGTATGAATCTTCACTCATGTTCGCCTATCGTTCCGGCCTCGCCCCTGTGGTTGAATATTTGATCAAGACCTACGGGATGGGAGTTGGAAAGGACGGCCCGACTGCTCCCACGGTTTTAGCGAACGCCGCCCAGGACGGGAACATAGAAGTGGTTCGTATGATCCTGGAGCATTCAGTCGATGCCTCTTCACGGACTAGTGCCTGTGTTGTTCCACTGTGGGTGGCAGTAATGCGAGGGAACGTGGATATTATCAACCTCTTTCTCGACAATGGTGCAGATCCGAACGTAATTAACAGACTGGGCGAGTCCTGTCTATTTTTCGCTGTAGCCAGTGGGAATGACAAGGTGGTGGACCTTCTGATCAAACGAGGAGCTGAGGTTAATGCCCACAACTTGATGGGTCAGACTCTTCTCTCTCTGGCGGAGGGAAAGGAAGCAATCTGCAAATTGCTTGTGGACAACGGAGCGAAAGTCGATAAACACTCGGAATAATCAAATAGCGCGTGTTAACCCAAAAGAACTTGCTGAGAAAATTAAGTCATATATTATCGACCTGTGCAGGAGCTAGTGGATGATACCCAGCGGGGTGAAGCGCTAAGCCTAAAACGGAGGGCTCTATAAAGACACAACATCTACAGCTTATACTCCTCCCTCCTCCTCTGACTCTGCCCTTTTCTCTTCCCCCCCCATATCCTGCGATACCCCCCGATTATCCGACTTTAACCCCGCAAATACCTCATTAAAATTCTGCTGATCCAACCCATCCCTCTCCGGTCGTCGAGCCAGCTCCTTCACAACCAACATCCCAGTCCGCTGCGGATCAAACCCCCAAACTGCGCCTCCGTCTTCTCCATCACCTTGTCTATAAACCCATCCGAGTCATTCTCCCGCCCCGACGGTGCGGAAATAACCCCGTTCATGAAACGTGTGCGGACGAGTTGCTCACAAGGGATCCGCCGTCCAATGGGTAGGGCTTCATTTGCGAGCGTGATGCCCAGTTATTTTATGAGTGAACGCGAGATGGCGCCTTCTAGTGCTGTGCGGGAAGTGGGGGTAACATCTTTCCTTCTGTAACAGAGAAAAAATTCTTATCAATATAGGCTTTTCCGAGTCCTTCCGTGTGACCCGGTTCGACATGATGTTCGAGGTAGAGATGGGACCGATGGGCAAGCGACTCATTGGAGCTAGTTGAGACGAATCCACCGCAGCCATGATAGAGGCATATTTGTCCGGGTTGGAATGAGTAACCTTCCACGTGAATGCGCCAATCGTCGATAGAAGTGAACTCTTTCGCACACTCCTTAGCAGTACACATGTATGTCTGCTCAAGGGGATGTCTCATATCGGTCATAATGGAAACGAAGGCTGGTATTGTCCAGGAATCTCGAGGCCTGTGGGTATTGGTGGTGAAAGTCCCTTGAAACATATGTCTAGCTTTATAGTAAAAGTAAAATTTTATCTTTATATATCTACTAAATCGATTATGCAACTATCAGATATCTGGACAACTCCATCGCCCGATCGAGAGAAATGGGTCGATTAGATCGCCCATCATATACACCTCCGGCCTCGGATTTTATTGGCCTATACGTGCTAGGACATCCAACCATCCATGCAACAACTCGCTCCCTGAGTTCAGCTTCAGCAGTTCTGTTTCAGAGATTTTGTAGATCTCGAACCATGTCTCGCTCCCGATATCTGCCTCCACCATAGGGCACCAAAGCTGACGTTGGATGGAATAAAGCAGTCTAGAACGACCACCAGACTGTTCAATAACCCTAAAAGGACGAGCAGTAGGGATAGGCGAGGGAGGAGGAGTTAAAGCATTTTGGGGCCCTCTGGGTGCATATTTCGTGAACGGAATCGATAGAACAAAGGGAGGGGTGAGGCAAGGTGAATCCTGTCTTGAATAAGCCCATTGCTATCTGAAAACTAGGTCCCGTGTTTACATGGATGTTTTGAAGTTCATTCGCGGCAATGCCGTCGGAATTTGGGGTCGATGCGGATGATACAGCATGCCAGATTGAATGGAGTTTTTGTAGAAGAGTCATGATTTTGTTCAAGGAGATGGGATGCATAAGCAGGCCGAGTAGGACTCCGTGCCTTACAAATTGTAGTTCTTAAAAGTAGGGCAATGAAGGTTCACCCGAAAAGACCAAGAAGTCGTCCATCGTGTTACAAAGGGAACAATAACGAGTGTGATGCTAGATTAATGCGACATAAAATGCAACATGCCTGTAGAAATACCAGCAGCGGATAATGCCCAAGTCCAGTCAAGTCCAACCAGAATTTTTCAAGTTATTTAGGTTGCCAATAGTTCTATCAATGGGTTTCTGGTGCTAGTTTGCAGATGTACTGTGCACAATTCAGGCTTGTGTCGGTGACATAGATACCTTCACTCCCTACAGTGATCTTATGATTAGAGCCACACATTCTCATAATTTTAAAAAGCTGCTGCCGCTCTTAGATACGGGCGATATCATGCGGTCTACTGCTCGTGTACAAGGGTTCCTAGTCAGATCCTTACGGGGAAATCGGGATACAGAAAGCGATAAAATTAGTCTTGTTCTTCAAGCCTGCGTACAGTCAAAAATGAGTTTAATGCCTTCCAGCTGCATCAGCCTAATGTTTCTCGCGAAATCTCTTGTTGATCATCAGTCTAGGGCAAAAAAGATCGTGACCGTGCGTTTCGCCGTACCCGAAACGAGGCTAGAAGTCGATTCAACCAAGCGTGGGGTTTGCGGCAGTATCTGCTTGTTGACAATATTGGCTTGCTTGATTTTATGGACGAAGTGGGTGTATCCTTGGCAGTACTTGTACACGGCGAGTGCTCGTAATGGGATCTCTTATTTTGCTTGTCCTTTCCATAATCCGGTGCAACGGGGCCACTTCAAGTCTCTAGTCCACTATGGCATAAATTATTCTGCATGGACTCGTCGACCACGTCTTCGTAGAACTTATCATCGTTTAGTTCTGCGTCGGGAGTTGTAGACTCAGGTTCCGTAGAAACCCCAAATACATGAAATGATTTTCCCAGCACCCTGATTCCCTGACAGATGGGCCGTGAATAGAACTCCTGGTGACATGCTGTTAGCCATATCTTTCAACCCCGCACAGTCTAGACTCACGTAAGGTCAATCCTTGGCGATGTCGATTCGTTCCTGTCGATTGGATCCGTTTGGCTATTTCCACCAGGCAAATACATGTTGGCTGTTGCTTTCAATGGAGCTCGTTTCCGCCAAAATGCCGGTCAGAGGCCAGCAGAGGAGGAGCCGTGCGTCAAGATTCGCTTTGATCGAGGGTACTTCTGCTCACTGAAGTAATGTTATTGAAGTTAGAAGCCCTGAATATGCATACCAGGTCATCATTATATATGCAAAGTCTATAGCTTTTCTTACCTCACATCAAGACGGTGCAGCATATCGGGAGATTTCACGCATCGGTTCCATTACGATCGTAGTGAGAGGCCGCTAGGAACTGCGAAACGCTCACCAACCTCGAAATGATCCGTTCGCCAGATCCCGGTTTACTTTAGAGATATCAAGAGCCAAAGTACGTCACTGCTACTACTAACAATCAGGATGGAGGGCCAAGAGGTGCTTACATAAAGCTATCGTGATTTGAGTACAGTATTTCTACAAGCATGACTTGGAGTCATTCCCCCCGTATAGGTGAATCTGCTGCCGAGCCTCCATAACTATACGTACTTTGGGTTAATATGCTATATCCCCGCGTGCCAAGGGATCTACTATCATGCGGGGATGCGGCGTCAATCAACTCGTCCTCCACGGCGCAACATTCTCGCACAACTTCACTGAAACCACCTGGCCCGGTTACATTACGCACAACTACGATTATCTCGAGTACAACTGACATCAATCAGGCTGGGAAGTGGGACTCCGGGAGGCCATGGACTACATTGGACGGAACTCCTGGGCTTTACAAAGCGGCGTCCCAAAAACAGATCTCGTATTCTGGAGTAAGCAAATGCCACAGAGCCCATACCCGACTGCAATCTATCTCCCGCGGGACCTTATCGAAGCTGGCTTCACCTACGGGTATCTCTCTCCCGAGAACTTCGCCCGAGCAGATGCGTATGTCAAAGGAGGCACCATGGCTCCGAGCAGACAGGCCTCCAGACTCCTGATTCTTCGTGGAAATGACACATTGGCTCCGCAGGGGGTATGTTATCTCGCAAAATATGCCAGGGCGGGCCTTCCTGTTGCCATATCCGGGGGGGGTCCCGTCACGATACGACTCCTCCGATCTGACTGCAATCGAAAAGGCCAATAGAACTCTGAAAGGTTTATTGAGTTTGAAGAATGTCCATCAAATCCCTTACGAGAACCTGGCAGCTTCGATCGCTTCAATCCATATCGAGCCTCGGTCGCAGATTCGTTCCAATGCGACTTGGCATACTCGAAGACGAGATCTTCATAGCAAAGGCTCCTATGTTTTTGTCTACAACACCGGGGACTACAGCACAGGGAGTATCATATTCGAGTACTCTGGCGCAGACTACTTCTTGAACGCGTGGACGGGCGAGGAGGCACAAATCGTCCACTACACGAATAAGAATGGCTACATGACTATTCCTATCGCACTGCAGCCAGAGGAAACGAGGCTTCTCCGGCTGAGCACATAAAAACCACTGCAAATCCATATTAATACCGCATCAGACGCCATTTTGGATTCTCGCATCACGCAGAAGTCAGAAATCAAAGTGAAAGTTTCAGGTTCCAAGGGTACACCCAAATGTGGTGCTATCCTCAGGCCAAGCCATATGCAAATGGGCCTCCACCCCTCTTCTGCATATAGCATCGACGGGTGGAAAGTCAAGATAGAGCAATGGCTTCCTCCAGATGACTTTCACAATCTGGACCCTGTGGCGAAGAAGGTCAACGTTACTGTCGATAATCCTGGTCCACACCTCAAATCATGGCTGGACCTGGGCTTGCAAAATGTATCCGGCATTGGATACTACAGTGCGACGTTCCAATGGGCATCGAACTCCACGCATCCCCTGCACAAATCTGGTGCATATCTGATTCTTCCTACAATTTCGCATGGTATTGTTGGGTTCATCAATGGAAAGAAGCTCCCGCCATTTGACATCACCAACCCTCGACTTCATATTACTTCCTATCTCAAGACTAGAAGCTACACGGTTGATTTGCGAGTGTCGTCAACTCTTTGGAATGGTATCATGCCATACTGGAATGACGTTCGAAACTGCGGGAAAGGGCGTTGCAAAGCCCTTGAAAGACTTACCGCCACGTCAGCATTATGGAATCATTGGGGATGTTGTCATCGAGCCATATGCACGATATACGATTATCTAGAGCTGTATTGTACCGAGTTTAGGATATAATATGTTCATAATCGTCATTGTTGTGTACTATTGAGTTCAATTCAGCATACAATCACACCAATCACGTCTGTCTATGTTCAAGTTCCCAAAGAAATATCCACAGCTCAATACCCCTTCCCCCTCTTATACTCATTCACCAACCCCTCCCCCCTCTCCGACCTCGCCAAATTCTCCCTCAACACATCAAACGACCTCGGAAAATACTCCACCCCAAGGGAGCTCACATGCGGACTGATCTGCACATTCGGCGTGTCCCACAACGGATGATCTTCCGGCAATGGCTCCGGATCCGTCACGTCCAGCGCGGCACCACCCAAATCGCCCGCCTCCAGCGCCTGGATCAAAGCCTCCTGATCGACCACCTTGCCGCGCGAGATGTTCGTCAGGTATGGTTTCGGATGACCCGGCGTTGCGCGCGCACTCAGCAGCGCAAATTCCTCGGCGCCGAGGAAGTTCGTTGTCTCGGCGGTAAGGGGGAGCGAGATGACGAGGTGGTCGAGGCCGAGGGAGAGAAATTCGTGCAGAGAGGCCTTGTCGGTTCCGTGGTGCCAGGTGACCGGGATCGAGCCGTCCTTGTCGCCGGTGCCGGGGACGATGAAGCCGTTGTCAGCCCGGGAGGAGGGCGTAGGGCGGGGAGAGGCTGTGTAGGCGTAAACCTTAGCGCCGAGGGCGGAGGCGACTCGTCCGACTGTTGAGCAATCATTGGGTTAGCGTGTCGACCGGAAGGATCGGAAGGGGGGGAAGCTCAAATAGGTAAAGAAGAGGCTTATACGTACTCTGTCGCCCAATGCTCCCGTATCCTAGAATTCCGACCTTCTTGCCGACGTTATCATGGATATCTTGCACGTACTCGTTGACGCCGGTCCATTTATGCTTTTTCTGGTTCTCGTAGGTAAAACTGTATTTGCGCGAAGCGACCAGCCAATTCATGACAGTCCATTCAGCGATGGGGGGACCGTGGACGCCAGAGCTGGTGGTGACCGGAATAGAGGTTTCTCGGATGATTGGATGATGCAGGGAGTGGTCTAGGCCGGCAGAGAGGAAGTGAATGATTTTAATGCTGTGTTGATTTGTATGTTAGCCCAATTCTTGCGGTAAAGGAAGAGAGAGAGCCAATTACTTTTGCGCATCCTCTGGGTTCGGGAGATTCGTGAATGTCACTATCAATGTAGCTTTACGGGCATGTTCTAGGCATTGAGGTCAGAATCAACGCTGATGAGTTTGTCCAGCAAAAAGGTGAAGATATACCACTAGGAATCGTGTCTCCCCTCGGCAACGACAACGTTGAGACCTCAGCTTGCGGAAACTTGGACTGGATGATGCCGAGCAATTGCGGCGAGATGGGTTGGAAAAAGACCACGAGCAGATGCTCTTTGTGCACGAGTGTGTCGCCCATGGTGTATCTTCTCAGTAGGAAATTGAGAAGGGGATTAATTGGAAGCAATGTGGATTATCAATCCATATATGACCGGCAAATGTCGCAATAAAGAGCGAGTCTGGCGCAGAGCGCGAGAAGCGGGGTCTGCTCTTATCGTTATCTCCGTCTGAGTAATCGGAATCCACTGTGGCCGAGGTTCATTGGTGATCCTATAAGGGGCTGTGGCAGAAATATGTTGGTCTACCGAGAAGCGATTATTCAACCGATTTTATATGATCATATTCAAATGAATGAAGGCCTTAATTCAACTAACTGCACGATAAAGAAACCGGTATTTATGCAATTTGAGAGGCTTCCTGATCGCCACAACAAGCGACATATCACGATAATACTGTCCCGAAAAATGCCGTATAAATGCAATAAAACTGCAATGAATCAATCGGCCAAGAAAGGCGATGATATAAGCGGTTTAGTTATCTTCCGCGGCCACAGGGGCAAAGGAAGGAGGACCCGTAATTGTGTCGTGAGGAATGTTGGTGCGTCCATGGTTCGGGCCGTAGAGAATGTGGGAACCGGAAACAAACAAGTCGAGCGCGCGTTTCTTGACTTTCGGCATCTGATCAATGAACCGGGAAAAAGGTTGAGTAGGAGTTGCATATAAAAGTGGAGTTTTTCTGCAAGAAACACTAAAACCGAGGACAAATGGGGAGCACCGACAAAGGGGGAGGGAAGGAGATACCTGCCCCAAAATAAATCGAAGGAGAGAAAATACGGAGAAATAATATAAATAAGCCTCAGACATGGAAGAGCAGAGACATATGTAAGATTATTGGGGGACAGCAAAAAAGCAGTTTAATTTTCCGCTTACTTGTGCTACCCTGATTTACAACAAGCTTCAGCCATCTAACTTTGTACAAAAAAGCATGAGCCTCAGACTATATGATATTTCTAAGACCATGGTTAAAACCAGACGTATTTGAGTAAACTCGGATAAGAGCTTCCACGCACGCAAACTAAATGCCGATTGCAACTTGTCATTTTACAGCAAAACATGGTTTTCCAGGTTAGCATATTCTTATTCAAGATTTAACACTTGCACTTTTACTTCTAGTCCCTATGGTCCTAACCGTCATACTCCTACCCAACCCCGGAGCCCCAAGATGGTCATCCACCGACATCTCCAACTTCAATAGAACCTCAACAGCCTTCTGGTCCTCCACAATCTTGGGATGGCGGCGAGCAAAATACCTTGCGTATTTGTAAAGAGACCAGTAGCAACTTGCAGCATTGATTAGGGTTATTATGAGTTTGTAGGGCATCTGTATAGTATTTGTCAGTATTGAAAGTGGTAATAAGGAAGTATGAACATACATAATACCATAATAAAACTCTCCACTTGATCCGCTCCTTTTTCAATCGCAGATGGATCTCATTGAAGATGAGGACATGAAGAAAGTATAGCCCTAAAGTGCCTCCAAGTAGGGTTGCGCTGAAAGCTGGGCGGACCAGAAAGGACACGGGGAGGACGAAAGGTGCGAGAACGTATATGATTGTCTCGTAGACCTATCATTGCGGCAATCAGAACAACAGAAGCGAAAACAGATACAAATGGGTGTGTTACGTACCTCTTGGAAGACGAACACCTTGGCGCCGATTTCCCACCAGCCCAATTTCCAACATCCAAAGATGTATGCGAGATTATAGTATAGGCTATTCGCGAAAAAGAAGTTCCAGCGTAGAAACCGCTGTTTGAAAACCGTCATCTCACCGAATCCACTACGCCCGTCTTTTCTGCTAACATAGAAGACAGCCGGTGGTGTCGTAGTCTCCACGAACACGGAGCTGCACATCTGGATGCGGCCGCCCATGCGCCGACAACTATTTCCGAGGAACCAGTCCTCGCTGATCGAGAAACCCGGATGGTCTCGTAAGCACTCTTTCAGGAACTCTCGGTCCCATAACGATATCGCGCCGTGAGGAAATGTGGAGCTACCAATTCTCCCGGCAAAACAACGCTGTAGTCCGGATATCTTGTACTCTAAATCTTGAGCTTGTTGGCAATAAGTGCTTTCTGAAGAGTTGGAGCCGGTTGACTTGATCGTGTACCCGATACACCGGACTTCCTTCGTGATTCGAGACACTACGACGGGAAAGTTATGAGGGAGTGTGCAATCGTCGTCTATGCACAGAACGTGCCGGAATTTCTTGGCAGCGTAGCATCCGATGAACAGGGCGATGGCTTTTGAGCTGATTGGAGACCAGACATGGTTGACACCGTATGTACGACAGACTTCCTCCGTGTTGTCGATGGGGATCGGCGAATCCCCGTTCGCGATAACGAAGATATGGCCCGCTGGAAAGAGTGTGAGTGCGGCTTCGAGTGTCTTCCCGATGATTGCGGCGGATTTGAAGCAGGGAATCAAAAGAGCAGTATTCGAAGAATTGCGTTCAATGCATCGCTGTTGGTAGTATTCGGGTCCTGGGGCATTTTTCTCAAAGAGGAACAATAGCGGGACAAAGGAATACCTAGAGTATGATCAACATTAGCAGGAGCTCAACAGAGATAGTGTCTCTCCGATTAGGGTGCAAATGCAGGTGAGGAGGAAAGCTTACATGGTCATAAATCCAATGGCAATTGACCATCCTCCCTTGAATACGAATTTGTTCTTCATCACCCAGTACAGCCAATATACCGAGCCTTTCCAGAGTGGTACCCCAACCAGGACAAAATAAACAACGGAGACGAATAATAAGTATACGCCATATTCAAAAAGAAATTGGGTCCAAGTTGTCCGCTGAAGCTTGACACTGACAAGTTTTGCCTGGTCGTAAAGCTCCCACAGGCTGCTGACTCGAGGTCTATCGGAGACACCAAAACCAGGCTGGCGGTACGAGAAATTCGGAGCGCGAGTTTTTGGAGTTTTTCTTCCAAGTTCTGGACCGCTGGGGGAGACGGGATGAAAGGAGAAGAAACCTGGTTGCCTTTCTGGGGCTTCGCTGATCACGGCATCCTCGATGACTGTCGACAAAGGCTGGCTGGTCCCAGGCTCGAACGCCGATGTGTGACTCCAGTTCCTCCTTTCGACGAATGACGGTTGTTCATGTATTTGTCTATTGGAGGTTGGTTGTCGCTTCTTCTGGACACGAATCTCCCTGGCCGGTTCCTCAGAGTAGTAAACAGGGTAGTTTGAACCCCGTTGAGTTCTTGCTGCTGCGGCTGCGGCTGCTGATATGAGAGACTCTGGAATTACTATGTCCTCAAGGACAGGGCTTGTATGCATTTGCCGTAGGCTAGGAACTCCTGGCACTCACGATTGCGAAGGGCCGGGTGAATTAGAAATTCCGCGTCTTGCAAGTAAGTTGGACTGGGGTATAGAATAGCGCGTCAAATAACGGATGTAGAGTCTCACGAATATCATCCTCACTGAACTTGAACGAGATCAATGGTGTTTTTTCTCGATATGGGAGTCAGGAGTACTTAACCGGAGGAGTGGCAACTAGGTAGTTGATCGCGCGGGCCGTCCCATACCTCCAGAAGCAGGAATCCAGCTTCAGATCGGAAAAGGACCCCGGTTACATTCCAGCGAGTAAAAAGCCCCTTGCTCGCTGTGCCCTCCTCTCTGAGCGATATTAGTCCGCACTTCTCCTTTATTTTAAAATGTCCTTTAGTGCCCGTTATCATTTTCGAAAATTTGATGAGACCAATTGAAGAAATCGAGAATTCAGAACACGACTAATATTCCATTATCTAGGAGCAAACCAAATATTTTGCATTTAAGCATTAGAGTGGGCCTTTTTTTGAGCATGATACTCGACCTGAAAGACAATAAAGGAATCATGTCTTGTGCAGCAAATTCATCGATTAATTGAGTTATCATCGAGCTTCACAAAGCTTCTTAAGGAAAGTAAATCCCGAGAACTGGGGTACATGTACTAGGCAGTCATTATAATGGCGTTTCATTGTTGAGAGGCGCATTGCATAGAGCGTGGTATGACCAATCGGTCGAGACGATTCCATGGAATGTCGCACAGGCCGCTTGCAAGGGGCGACCTGAATCAGAAACATTAATCAAAAGTAACACCACATTTTCAATGATCGAGTGGAGAGCATTTTGATTAAGCGTAATTTCAAGCTGCACATACGTGGCACCAAAACGAAAAAAGGGCGGTAAAATCCGCAGCATACCAATTGGCTAAGATCGCCCATTATGTCCATTTTCAGTAGAAGGCAATAGACAGCCATCACAACATCAATATGGATATAATATATGTCCACAAAATCATTATCTCTTTGCTCACATATTTTGTGTCGATAACATTAATGCTTTTTTTTATTTGACTGCCATTGATTGTGTGATCCCACTTCGCAACCGTAGTGTTTGGAAATTCCTAAACCCCTCTAGGTATCGTTCATCACCGCAGAGCGGAGCTCTATGTGAGTGGATCAATCGATCAGAAATTAACTGCATGAGGTATTTGGACTTTTTAATGTGTGTTGTGAATGTTAAAATGCCCAGTGGCTCAGTTTGGTCCGGGGACCTAAAGCATGGCTCGGCCCTCAGCCACACGCAGCCCACATACCAGTCCACATTTTCAGAAAAACATTAGCTAAAAGATCTCTCATTCAAACGAAGTTCTGCAATTTGGTGAGCGGGTCTTTCCCGAGCTTCATTTTCGTGCTGATGTACCACTGACGACGCGATCCAGCGAAGCCTCCTGCTCTGTCAATATCCGACTTTATGAGTTTTCAAAGCAGAGAGGGTTCGCAAAACGTGTGACGAGAGCCATTGTTGGGCTCAATATTTTGGATGTCATTGAGTTACTCTGTATAATAACTACTGAATTCCCTTCATATCCCAACTTATGGAAAGATTTTCAACTTTCGCTAGATATTACAGGACGGTTCACCAGCGCCCCAGGCAGAGGCGGTTTATAATCCGTCGCATTGACTACCTCAATTAGCATACCAATCCAAACATTTGACGCAAACGACTTAAGGATCGAAATCATAATAAAACCAAACTCGTCCGTCTCTTCCAGCCACTTCTCCGCCCTCGCGTCCATCACAATCCCTAGCTTGATCTTATGAAACTCTCCTTGCAGATATTCCTGGCCATCCCACCTGGCCAGCCATCAAATGTATCGCGTGTTCCACACGTGCTCGTCCTGCGCTTCCCATAGCATCTTTGCTGCAGGTGCCGGCATGAATCCGAGCTCTTTGCAGTCGAGCGACGTGGTGCCGTAGAAAACTGAACATGCCCATTGGAGTAGATAGAGGAAAGATATAGCCCGGTCCTTAGACGTTACATGTAGCCAGGCATAGAATGAAGGCCGAATTTGCTCTCTTTCCTCCTGGAGAAATAGCCCTGTAGTGACGGCATGATACAAAAGTCACTGCGTTTTGTAGAAGATGGTGCTGCCTTCAGGGAGTTTACAGAGTGTGCCTTTTGATGGGAAGAGTAGAATTATAGTGTAAATGACAAATGCTTGAAGGGCTGTGAGGAGGGTTTCCTAGTCATAGTCGCGGGACTAGATGTAGATTAGACGTACGGTATATCCCAAAAGGGAATCAAACTTACTTTATTTAGCAGGTTATCTAGTTCCCGCAGAATGGTTCTGTAAACCATATTCTCTGCTCCTTCGCATTGCCCGTGCCACATCTTTGATATTGTGGTGCAATCTGCCGAGGGTTGCGCTGTCTTATTAGGCGACGCTTGAGTGGGATGCACTAGTAGGGGAAGCTGCAATCCCTCGGCCAGCATCTTCGGCCACGTCTTGACGACACGAAAAATGAATACCATACTGTGGTTTACAAGTGCGGTGAAGGCACTTTGCAGGCTCTGAGCTGGCTGTAGCACCGGAGTCGGCGATATGTTCTCGGGTGTCCTCGGGTTCTGATTCGATTGACCGTGGTTAGTCACCAAACTAGTTTCTACATCATCAACTCGACGCAGAAGCCAAGGGATCTCCTGAACTGTTAGATTCAATATCTTCCAAACTGGAGAATACACTGCCCGACAAAGGCTTCACCCCAGGTACTTGCACCAATGGAATCTGCGAGGGTATATGCAAGCCATCTGGCTCAGCATTCAGTAATGGACCCTGCGGAACGCCGTTGCTAGCCAACGTGGCGCCGGAACTCGGGGTAGGATATTGGCAAGTCATCCCGCGCGTTGTGCATCAAGAGCAACCGGGCCGTTGCAAATTATATCGTGCCTTGTTCGACACGAACTGGCTAATTGACCTGCCCCGAACCTCGCTTGCTTGTGGCTCGTTACAGTTGTTTCTCAAATGGCGAAGGAGGGACGGCTCTGTTTTGTCAATTGATCATGTTCTCTTGGACTTGGCTAGGGCTTGCAAAGCATACCGTGTCCAAGGTTTGTGCCACAATGCGGATACTCATGCTTTCGTGCATTCATTGGGCTTCACTAAATCATTCGGTCGTACAACAATGGAATTTAAAGAACTAGTCACACCGTAAGAGCAACTGAATGGAGCGGAATGAGTAGGTGGATGTTGAAACTATCACATTTTAAATCGCCACCCGGAACTCCGGGTTGATCCCAAAACTTGCTTTAGCTAATCAGGGTGCATAGAATTATCTTGCGCATGGGTATAAATATACGAAGCAGGAACAGAGACGTGACTGGCCACTGATATCAGAGTTCATGATAGACGTAGAGTAGTGCAGTACATCGTCCCTTCGAATGCGAGTTCACCAGTGGTTGTCTACGTTCTTCAGGTTCTTTTTAGCTCCTCACTATCTCCAGGCGAGTGCCCAATTCATTTGCCAACGAGACACATTTTGAAGCTCGATAGAAAATGATTTGCTATGAATGCGGCGTAGAGAGACCCGGTAGGGCCCGTGGGTATGAGGAAGACGATATTATATATAGAAATTACTCAAGAAGGTGAATGAATTTATAATTGTCGGGACGACAGGTTGGTACCTGAGTAAAACCCCAGGCTATATAACTAACACATAGAAAAGGTCATATCGTTATAATGTGTTTAAAACAAATGCTTGGGGGGTATTGCTGCAATCGGAGTTCCGAGTTTGAGAAAGTGTGTTGTTTCTATACTAAACCTCAGCTGGGATTGTGATTACTCTATAAAGCTAGTCTGTAAAACAGCATTTAACAATCGGGCAATTTGGCCGAGTGGTTAAGGCGTAAGACTCGAATTGAGTGGTGTTCGCACTTCCTCAAATATTGATATCTTATCCCTTCGGGGTCGCAGGTTCGAATCCTGCAGTTGTCGATTCTTTTTTGTGTTTTTGTTTGTCTGTTCGGGTATATTTGTGAGTAAGCAAATAGATATCGGGATGGGGCTAGAGATCTTTCCTTTCCCCCTTTTTATTGGTAGCCAGCCATTGGCGTCCGAAACCCTCGGGGTTATTTATTTCTGCCAGGGCAAGCAAGCCATCTTCTTCCTGAACATTTGATTCAATATCATCCATCCAATCTATGTAACCCTCTGCTACAGTAATGCACTTAGGTAAATACATTATTTGGTGAGCAGGTCTAATCAAAAATTATCATCACTATTAGGTCCCACCCTGATGGATAGGCGCCTCTTTTATTAGTCATTCTATCTCCAAAGATACGTATAGTTGCGAAAGCGCTATGCCATTTACTCAATATGGATGACTCCATCCTCAATGTTGATGTTCGCAGCCCAAACACCTCGCCCCTCATCGAGATTCTCGCCATTGTTAAAGGCATGGAACAAAATCGCCTTTCCATCTTCCCGGAAATCAGCACCGCCGGGACCTCCCAAATCTCCAACATTGCTGGGATCTCCAGACACCAGCAAGGGGGCATCCGGAGCGTTCACCTTGGTATACGGTCCGCCAACCGAATCAGCAGTCGCATAACTAACATCGTAATCCTTCGTGTTGTACATGTTTGACGAGAAAGACAAAAAGTACGTGTCGCCAGATTTGACGAGGGAAGGCGCCTCGACAAGGGGTCCGTCGTTGTCATCGCGGTCGAGAAGCTGCACGGCGTCACCGTCAGGAGTCACGGCGTCTGATTGAAGCTTCTGCAGCATGATGGGTGTGGGATGGGTCGTTCCGTCCCCGTTCAAACTATTTCCGTCGATCTTGTACACGACGTAGAATGTCCCATCGGAGTCCTTGAATCCGGCTGCGTCGATGGCGCCGCCTTGATCAAGAGGGCAGGCGAGGGAGTCGGATGAGGGCTCGTAGGGTCCCGTGATCGTGTCCGACGTCGCGGCTCCGAGGCAGTGCTTGCTGTCGTCTTCGCGAGCTGCCGCGGAGAAGTACATGACGAATGATCCATCATTCTATAGACTAATTAGTCCGCGTGCTATAAACGAGAGAAGAGAGGAGCTTGTACTCGTTGAATAACATCCGGCGCCCAAATGCCCGGATGGGCATCGTCCTTCACCCAGTCGGGGAACGGGCCGGGGAGAGCATCGGTATCCAACTTATCCCAAGTGTTGAAATCAGACGAGTGTGCGACTTGTGCGTTTTTGCCGCCGCTCGTCGTTCCGAACGCGTAGTATCCATCATCGGTCTGAATCACGTTCGGGTCAGGGAAGTCGCTGTCAATGACTTGCCAAGAGTCGGCCCAGGCGTAGCTGGATAGAAGGGAGAGAGCAAGAGCAGTTCGGATAGGCATTTTGTTGTCTATGTTGCATGAGCGCTACAAGAAACTGCAGAGGATGGTGAGAGGGCCAGTCGCATTTATACACAAGTAGATCTGTAACGTTCTTTCCTAATCGGGCTTCGCAGTGGTTTACTCAAACTAGACAATCGTCAGAATTACTTGCAAGGGGGATCGGTATGCTGGATGCTCCACCGGGCGGTGATGGGGCCATTTCTTATTCGCTACCTAGAGTCTTGGGGTCGGTTCGGCTTTGGGGTTTCAAGGGAAAGGATCTTGAGAGATACCCGATGTTGTGGCACATCTGGATTGGAGTCCATACAGCCAATCTTTTGCATACGTCATGGTCGAACTTCCGATGTTGTATCTTGATCGAGTCAAGCGCTCATTTTCCGACAATAATATCTGAAAGAACTGTCGATGAGAAAACATTATGATATCCACTTGAGCTCCGTGATTGGATACGTCCTCGTATTCTGCAGCAAGTAGCTAAACATTCCGCCCCCGGCACCACAGCCTCGTGCTACTTACTAGGGCAGTGCATCCCTTAATAGTCAATACCAGGCATTGTGAATTGTCAGACTCACGCCACAGAAGAATAAGCCTTGACCTCTTGGAGCACCAGTGACTTGGCTAAATTTTGATTGGGTGGTGTAATAACGACTGAATCTAGCTGGCCGAAGGGGATGAGTGGAATAAAGAAGCGCTCGCTAAGATGCCGACTGATACTTCGCTAATGATTAGCCAGCTGACATCCAGAATCAAGTGTATTTGGGGGAGCGTTTTGAAAATTGACTGGCAGACGGAAGAAAACCTGCTTTAATTATTTTCGGTTAAAAACGAGTTTTTATTGCTCCTAGAGCGTAAGATAAAGGGTACTAAAGACTTTTGCTATCTATCTCCATGGTGTTGAAATACATTATTTTAGAGATCCTCTCTATCATTAGCGCCTGGGACAAAGGAATGGCCATGGACGAAGGTTTGATCCTTCAGACCAGGTTCATTGTCAAGAACTCTGCTCTCTTCCATCTCCTCCATGTCCAGGTCATCGTCATCCATATCGTACATTGCACTATTCTTCAGTTCGATATCTTCAACGGAACATTATTTAACTCTGTGCTGGTTGAATATCGCCGTGATCCAAGACCAAACTCGAGGCATCCCCTCGATCAGGGTACCACCATGATCGCGCTCCAAGTACCGAAGATATCTCACCTTCGTGCCCTTGCCGCAGTATTTCTCGTACAGCTTATCGGTGTCTTCGATGGGACCCGTGATATTATCCTTAGTTCCTTGGTAGATATAAAGTGGGAAATTCGGACTCTTGCCGTGCTGGATGTGTTGTCCCATCACACCATAAGTTTCAAGGATATCCTTGAACTTGTACAGAAACTCGTCCCCGCTCTTAAACCAGGAAGAAATGTTGGCGGTTGGCTCGATTTTAGGCGCATTGAGCTGGCACTTGGTGCAGCGTCTCTGAGGGCCCAAGAAAAGACTCTGGTATTTGGGTAAGAGATCATCGCGCATATGCTGGTCGACTTCGGGGAATGCCCTCATCACACCCAGGATGGCCCAAACATTAAGTGGAGACTGGGTGCCGTTGACGTTGATATATGTGTTCGTAATGTTCGGAGGAGGGCCGCCCATTGCGGCGCCGGCAATCTTGAGGTTGGACGCATGGTGAGCGTGCAGCTCTGAGGCCCATTCTGTAGCCAACGCGCCACCGGAGTACCCAAACATGACTGTTCTGGCCTTGGGCAAGATACCGGTGATGTGCTTGGAGTTCAGCGCCGCCTGGATGGAGTCCAAAGTGTGAAGGCCGCTCTGCGGACCGACAGTGAAGGCAGCATTGGAGCCCTCGTAATCGGGGATGTTCAGAATGGGTCTCTTCCCAAATGGTCCTTCGTAGCTTTGGAGATAGGGAAAGACGAAGGTCATTTGCACCTGGTTCCACATGGCTGCGGAAAACCCAGCGCCTGCCTGAAGTCCGTAGGAAGGAGAGCAGTTGATATCGGGCGCATCGTAGGCGATCTGGTACGAAAGAACTCGGTTTGGACTCGGATTCGCCGGAATGACAATCGTAGTCACGGAGGTTGTCTTGTGTAAAGTTGCATTTCGAGTCACGTACAATAATTGATGTGCAGTGAGTGGACTCTCGGCACCAGGAACAACTGATGGCAGCTTGACTGGGCGATGGTCTATGATATAACCAGGATCTTCGCTTTTCCAAGAGTCATTCTTGGGTGTATAAAAGGGATCTACATCTGGCAAATCCGGAACGGCCGCTGCAGTTAAGACATGGAGCAGCCCTAGTACAAGGCCTAGAATGCGCTGCATCGGGCCCGTCATAGTGCACAAAGAATGAAAACACAATTTATAGGTACTCAACAGTAGTTCAAACTACTTAGTCATTGAAGGAATGAGAGTGCTGATAATATCATATCAATTAGCAATGGTGCGATCGTGGAGTTGGGGACACTTATAGCTTGTCTTTAAGATTTAATCGAGAACAAAGAGCAATCGAATTTTGTACGAAAATGATATATACTGACAAATTTTAGGTTATACTCTAACTAAAGACGGAAGCAGCCTTGTCGAAGCTGTCATTGACGCGGCCATTTATAAACTCAACCACATACTATATGCACTGAGGTATGTGGCAATGTGTCAAGAACCTTACATCCCTTGCCCACACACGTCATAGATCAAACTTCATCCCTTCCGGTTATGGCTTCTATGATGGGCGAACAGACTTTTCATCTTTCCGCTGCTTCAGCCAGCCCTCGAACTTGATCCAATGAAGGGATAATCAGACAGCCTAAATCCAAATAAAATGTAAATCATATAAAGTAATCTGGACCAGGTTACGACCGTCACGCCGGAACCAATGTTTGCAATACATTGCGTGGCTGGCTGAGAAATTGAAAAAATCTTGAGGATACGCGTTACCACTTTTTGATTGATTTTGGGATGGAATGAAAGTGTACCAGCTTTTACTGCAGATCCAGAAAATGGGGTCTCGTACGACTATTACGATGAGGAGATTATGCGATAAAATAAGAGATCTACAGAGGAAATGTTGACGACTACTTCTTACAAAATGACATAGCCCATCTAGTCTGGAATGCAAGGCAGTCATATACGACGTGGGACAAGTCTGCATTGATGTGTTGACTCAATTCTCGTTAGCATTCAAATAGACACTAAGGTTCAGCAAGACGGCTTTTTGTCATTGTTAAAGATGATGCTCGCGAAACAAGGCTCGGCACACGAAATTCTTCAATTCTTTTTCGTCCAGTCGATTCAAGAAGTTAACATCACTAAATGAGGAGATAACTTGGACATGGGTAATACAATGCATTCTTTGCATCCTATCCTGGGATTACCGCCAACCAGTCGAAATCTCTACCGAGACTAAAAGGAGTCAAGTCAAATTGTCGAAATGGCCCAAGTATCCACCTTCGTTTGATAGTTCGCACACTGACTCCTTCCGTGTAAAAACTTACCCGTTAATAAATCCTCCCACTGACAAGAGCGCAATATCGTAGAGACTCTAATTGTGTGTTCGAGAGCCCAATGTAGATTGTACTCCCCACCATGCCTCGACAAGTCCGATAATGAAAGCAATGAAGCAATGCAGTGAGCTATTACCCAGCCACTTAGCACGCAGGAGTATGTTGTTACGTCAAAAGAGCTCGGCGACCAGACCAACATGCCAAGATGAGTGGTTTCTATTAGTTGAGATCCTAGAGAAGTGGGAAGCACACTAACTGAAGGGTTCCATAGGATGGGTTGATGGTGTGTAGAAACTGTTATTAATACGAAAGAACGAACCGGCCGGTCGGAAAACCCGGGGTATCTCCCCCCGCGCCCTGCTTCGGCATAATGCACCCGAATAACTTCCCCGCGGGTCAATAAATACACCCACCATTATCCGGCGCGTTCGCACGCACGCAACCCAAACAAAAGAAACAGAAAAAAGGGACTCAAAATGAAAATCACACGTTGTGGTATTCACGGTTTCCATGAAACGCTCGGCATCGATGCCGAGGAGCTGCGCTTCTACTGGACCATCACCAGCGACGTGCCCAACACTCAATCCGCATACCAAATCACCCTCTCGAAAGATGCTTCAGCTTTCAATCAAGACACTCCCTCCGAGACGAGCGTTTTCTGGACCACCGGGAAAGTCGCCAGCGCTGAGCAACGCAATATCCTCTGCAAACCCTCCGACGGATTCGAGTCCATAACGAGCTACTTCTGGCGTGTCACGGTCTGGGACGAATCCGAACATGTCTACCATAGTGCTATCAACCATTTCTTTACCTCCTACCCTCGCTCGCGCCTCCTCCCTCCCTACAGCATGAACCAGACATACATGCCACACAGCAGCCTTATCTTTCGCACATGGTTCGAAAACGAGCACGACAGATGGAAGGCCGTCTGGATCGGCGACGGCGGCGACAAGCCCATTTACCTGCGCAAATCGTTCAAACTGTCCGCCCGCCCGGTGCGCGCGGTCCTTTTCGCCTCGGGTCTCGGTCACTTTAATATGTCTGTCAACGGATCCGCGGCTTCCGCTCATGTCTTGGATCCGGGCTGGACGAACTACCATCGCCGGGTCCAGTTCACGGCATACGATGTCACGAAACACTTGTCGGCGGGGGAAAACGTGCTGGGCGCACATGTCGGGAACGGATTCTACGCGGGAGATCAGGGCGATCGGTTCTTCTGGCCCATGTATGAGGATAATACGTACGTGCGGTATGGGAACGAGCTGTGCTTTTTCGGGGAGTTACATACCTTCTATGAGGATGGGTCGCATGCAGTTATGATTTCCGATCCCTCGTGGAAAGTGCGGAAGAGCGCGACCTCGTTGGCGAATATCTATGCCTCCGAGACGCATGACAGACGGGCTTATCCTGATGGCTGGGATAATGTGGACTTTGATGAACAGGAATGGGCCCCTGCTAAGCCGCTGACTGGCCCGCGGGGGTTCCTGTACTATCAGTCTCAGCCACCGGTTGTGTTGCATGATACGTTCCAGCCTGTGAAGGTCTATTCGCCGACGAAGGGCACAGTCTGTTATGATCTAGGCCAGAACGCGTCGACAATGGTCAAAATCGAAGTCAGCGGGCCTGTAGGAGCGGAGGTGATCATCCGGTATGCGGAGACGGTGAAAGAGGACGGAACGGTCCTGATGCCTGACCCACTGTTCAAACAATTTGAGACAGGCGTTTACTCGAAATTCTACCTCTCGGGCTTAGGTGTTGAGACCTGGGAGCCCGACTTCAGTTTTACCAGTGCGCGGTATATCCAGGTGGAAGGCGTGTCGCTTTCCGCTGATGACGGACTCCCTGTGATACACTCTGCTGTGGGCCGCCATGTTTCCTCCGGAGCACGAAACCTAGGCACAATGACGACCGATAAAGTGGACACTAACGCGTTGCTGAACGCTCTCTATTGGACCTTTAGCAGCAACCTCTTCAGCTACCACACCGATTGTCCACAGATCGAGAAATTCGGTTGGCTGGAAGTCACGCACCTGCTCGCCCCTGCGACACAGTATGTTCGTGATATGGAATCCCTGTATACGAAGATCCTGGACGATATTCTGGACGCCCAAGAACCAAGTGGTCTGGTTCCCACAATGGCCCCGGAAATTCGCTACATGTGTGGCCCCCTCCACGATACAATTACTTGGGGCTGTGCGGTCTGTTTGTTGCCCGATATCCTGCGAAAATACTACGGCTCTACCCATGTCATCCCGAGAGTATATCCGGCAGCCGTGCGCTACATGGAATACATGCAGAAGAAAGAACGAAAGGGCGGATTGATCGAACATGGTCTCGGAGATTGGGGCCGAGACATTGCGTTCGGAAACCATCAAGCAAACATTGAAACAGCCGTTTATTACCGCTGTCTGCGCTGCGTGGAGGGCATGGCTAGGGAACTAGGCTTGAGCGATGACGCAGAGAAGTACTCGCGCTGGGCCGAAAGAATTCGCACCGTGTACAACCAGCATCTTTTGGTGACCGATACTTCGGAATATGGATACGCATACTACACCTCGCTCGACGACTACCCTGCGCGCGATCGCACAGCAGTCAACCAAGGCGTGGCCCTACAATTTAGCCTTGTTGCCGACGCGCACCGCGAAGATGTCATGAAGGCGTTCCTCGCCGACACAAGCGACGGGCGCATGCGAGCCGGCGAGATCGGGCTCCCGTTCCTCTTCAGCACGCTTGCGGACGCCAAACGACCGGATTTGGTCCTGCAAATGGCGCGACAAGAAGAGCACCCATCGTACATGCGCTTCCTACGCCGCAGAGAAACAACGCTGCTCGAATTCTGGCAGGACGAGTGCCGCAGCAAGTGTCATGACATGCTGGGCACAATTTATGAGTGGTTCTACCGTGCCGTGCTGGGATTGAGGAGCCTCGAGGACGCGTACCGGCGGTTCGAGGTTGACCCGCCTTATACGGCGGAGTTTGGACACGTCAAGGGTAGCGTGGAGTGTCCGTATGGAGTGATTTCGGTGGAGTTTACAAGAGGAGACGGTGAGGTGAAGTTGAATGTGGAAGTTCCTTTCGGGACGGTGGCTGTGGTCAGGGTTCCCGAGGGCAGAAAGGCGGAGGTTGTCAAGAAGGGAGATAGCGAGGGAAAACTGTATGACGAAGATGCTGACCTGTCGCATGGGGTTTATTCGATCACTGTGCGGGAGTAGTGGGTTAGTTAGACTGAGAATGATAGAGATTTACTCATGCCAGAACACGATTGATAGAAAAGGCATAACTAGTGCACGATAATTAATGACAGTCTCCAACAGAACCATTCCTTAAGCAGGCAAGTGCTGTCTCACCTACCAACATTCAGCCAATAATCGAAAGAGTTCGCCGCCTGGTAGTCGGAACGTGGCCCACGATGTTGTCGGGATATCCGATGTGGGGGAATGCCCGGGGTATTCGAACTGAATTAGACCGAGATGACTCCCCAGAATATCATCTGATGCCCGGACGAGGGCTCGGGCCATGGAAATATCTCTCTATCCCGCAATAACTGGCTACGGAGGCTGGTCCTTAGACTCGGAATATCCACCTCTCTCGGTTGCCTTCGGGACAGACTTGTTAGTGTATATTAGTGAACCACACAATGAACATGACTCTACTTTTCTCACAGCAACGATATTTGGTCTATGCAGAAAGTACAAAATGCGAGAGATCTATGATTCTCGCAAGCAAACCGAAAAACAAAAGAATCGGCTTCAGTGAAAGCCTCGGATCCCGAAACAATACAGACCAACAAATAAGCTACGCCGTAGAAAACCAAGTTAAGCCCAAGACTGCTAAGCGAAGGACCCGTCTCAAACTAGCCCGACGCCACAATAACAAAGTCCAGGTGCCGTGGCGATTACCGATTTTATGGCTCTTCTCTGGCCTCTCGGTTTTCGGGGTATCTTGTCCCTTTAGCGGACATGGAGGTGCGTTGCGGTCCGACCAGCCCAAATGGGTTAAATCTGGGGTAGAACGGGATTCCGGGGTCGGGCATGCCATCCGTATATATCCTCCTTCGGTTCGTTTGAGCGGCTGGAGCACGAAAAGTCACATCGAGTTTGGGTTTCTTGAATTGACATTCCTTAGTCCATCTTCAAGTCACTGCAGGACGGGGCACGACAACGCCAAAATGGCCAAGATCAAGACGTTTCTTTCGGCCATCTTCCTGGCCACAGGAGGTAAGTCTCCCATATGTCTCCTTTTACTCCTCTTCTGACAAAATAGGTTTCCTCTTCGGTTACGATAGTGGTATTATCACCTCGACTATCTCCCAAGAGCATTTCATCGACTACTTTAACAACCCCAGTAATACCGTAACTGGCGGTGTGGTTTCCTCCTTCCAAGGAGGAGCCATTCTCGGTACAATAATCAACATGATGCTTGGAGACTGGCTGGGTCGGAAACGCTCGATCTTCCTAGGATCGGTGGTGTCTGTCTTTGGGTGTGCCTTGCAAGCAGGTGCCATATCGATGACTATGCTTATCATCGGGCGGTTTATTGCCGGAGCCGCTGTGGGTATTATGACCTCCATTATCCCCATGTACGCGAGTGAATTGGCAGAGACGAAATACCGTGGTGCCATGTCCGGCCTGCTGCAGTGGATGTTGAGTTGGGGATTTCTCGTGGCACAGTGGTTGGGATACGGGACCTCGTTCGTGGATGGCGCGTTCCAATGTATGGACTACCCTATATCCCCGGGTTCCCATCGCATCATACTAACTAGAATACAGGGCGCTTTCCTCTTGCCTTCCAATGCGTACCCGGTATTGTCCTCATGATCGGCATCTGGATGCTTAACGAATCGCCACGATGGCTCATGGAGAAGGACCGCCACGACGAAGCGCTCGAAATACTCCGCAAACTCCGCAAAGGCACCCCGAACAGCGAAGATCTCGTGGCCGTCGAGTTCCAAGAGATCAAAGACGCCATTGACGCCGAGCGCGCCGCCCACAAAGTGACCTGGTCATCTATTCTCACCACACCCTCCTGGCGGCGTCGTCTGGCTCTAGGCTGCGGCATACAAGCCTTCGGTGTTCTCTCCGGTATCAACGTGATCAACTACTACGGCCCCAAGATCTACAAGTCGCTCGGGATCGAAAACCAGACCTCGCTCATGATCATCGGCATCTCCGGCGCCTTGTCTATCGTCTACGCCACGATCTGTCTCTGGGCCCTCGATAAAGTCGGTCGGATAAAGCCACTCATCTTGTCGGCCGCCGGCTGCGGTCTTGCCCTCGTCGTCAACGCCGCCCTCTCGCAGCACTGGGACGCCACGAACGAGAACCTCCTCCGTGCCATGGTCGCTATGAACTTCGTCTTCAGTCTCTTCTACACACCCCTCGGTTGCATTTCGTGGGTGTACCCGGCTGAGATCTTCCCCGTGGATATCCGTAACCAGGGTAACTCCATCACGACATTCACCAACTGGACGTTTAATTTGGTGTTTGCGCAGTTCTCGCCGCAGGCGCTGGATGACATTGGATTCAAGTACTTCTATGTCTTCTTCGTGTTCAACTTCATTGCGCTCCTGTGTTATGTCTTTTTCTTCCCCGAGACGAAGGGTAAGACGCTTGAGGAGATGGACTTGGTGTTCATGGATGCGAGTGTTGCTGTGGCGGCCAAGACGGCCGATATGGATGAAAGCAAGAGGGAGGATGTCCAGATCGAGCAGGTTAGGTAAATATTCTTGGGCGTGTTATTCCTGGTGGCATGTACGGTTAATGATAGTAAATCAACGTTCAGAATTCAATTACAGATTGGGTATCTTCCTATGTTCCATTTCCGGCGGTGGTCACTAGCTTGGGATACATGTACCAAAAATTTGGCCTCAGTGGCTGAACTTTTATCTGCACGTAGTATAATGAAATTAACAAGACCGGCGTGCATCATAAAAACGGTTCAAATGTATCAATGAATGGACAAATTTCGAGTCGTTGATTTCGGGGGTCGATGCAACTAGACTGGCCGGATATTGTTTCTGGATATATAACAAAGATAGCTGGGGCTTGAAGAAAACCTGGTCGTGTGAGAAATAAATGTGCAAGGACGGATCGGGATTCACCTGAATCCTGTAGAATACCCCTCAACTAACTTAGAATTCTTTTTTTTTTTATTTTTAAAAAAAAAGGGAAAACGGGGAACGCCCAAAAAGACATGAGTCAAGTTTGAACTCAAGCCTTTTAATGTTCAGTGTTTTGTTAAGTACTGTTAAGTGTTATTCCAAATGAATGGAGTTTCAGTGGTGTTAAGTGTTAGGGCGTGTCCAATACCTACGCTACCTATTGGAGCAACGCCGCCGGGTAGGACGATAGAAAGACTAGAAAGATTGGAAAGACCAAAAACTTGTAATTTGGCCTCAGACAGTCGCGGATCAACTAGGGTTGATTCCTACCCGCTTGCGTGCTCAAGGAATTCAAGCAGGCCGTGGCGTCGAAATTTGTGCGTCGATTGGGGCTCAAAAAACACCATGCTTCTCTGAAGTAGAAGTTCGATTTTGTCCGGGATGAAATGTTCGAACTTACACGCAGATGTCTATACCTTCGCATTTATCTACGGAATCAGACGATGCAAACCTGGAACTCAAGCTGTATTAGCGATTTTCCAGGCAGTGGACGAGCCGAGTTGTTAAATGCAGTCTTCTTCCAAGGACCGCAGCCAGGGCAATTAATCTTCATTCCATTGGGGATATCCCATCCACGAATGCGTCTTCTGTAACCAAAGAGATATTTTTGCAGACAGGTTAGGCAGTATACTCAATTTCTAGACTATTTCTTAGCCTTTGAGATGTTGAAGCTTTTGCGTTGATCTAAAGCGTCCTCTCATCATGCACTGTCCATGCCCTTGGAAGGTTTGATCTGCACCAAAATCCTCACCAGGTCTACGGCAGTACAAAGAGAAGGACCAGACTACAATAGTAAGTTTAGCAATGATTACAGCATACAACTCCTTCCCTTTGAGTTTCCCTTCCAAAGCATCGACCTACAACATGTTCGGCTGAATCAGGCCAGACATACATGCTTCTCCCTGGAATGACAGACCACGGAGCCACTAGGGCTAAGAGACCTCCCCTTGAGAATGCGCCATAGTTCCGAAAGAGGCCCATTGGAATCTACGTTACATCCAATCATATTCGCCCACCGACAGGGGATAATGCAATCGGCCAGCTCCAGACCTATCCCTGTCCCTCTTGCCATTTATGGGTCCCCAGGTGCGCGGGCTCGATAGGCTTCGGGCCGTTAGCGGCAAGGGATGGGTGGGTAGGTCCTATCGATCAGTGGCAGTCAGCATCAGTTTCCAGATTAAGTCTCTCAGACCAAGACGACCATAACCGCCCTTTTTCTCTAGATGTTGTGATAGAAGATATGTGTTGCAATTTGTGGCGTGTTGCATCGGTTATCACGTCTGCGTTCAGCACATCAGCCATGGAGAGGAAGGACTACATATATTCAATCTCCTGGTCATGCGTCTGAGAGTTTCTAGCACAGTAGCTAGCCGACCAATCTCACCTGTCTTTGGATCCTGACCTTGATCTTGAACTTCATCTTCATCTGTCTTGCGATCGTGATCGTGATCTTCATCGTCACCTTCATCTGCATTCTTCCCTGGATTCCACCCTATCTCCTCATGGCTCCCTTTCCTCGCCCCTTGCTAGGTTTTATCCCCCTAGCCAATCCCCTCCTCTTCCTCCTACTTGGCTCCGTGCAAGGGGCACCTCTCGAGGCGCATATCTCCCCGCAAACCTGGAATGCAACAGGACCCAGTAACTCGGTGAGGACGGTCCAGTCAAGACATCTGTTACAACATGGACAGAGAATCATTGCTAACGTCACGCACAGAGCCATCTCGTGTCCCCACCGCCCAGACCCTGGGGACCCGCGCCGTTCTTCTGGAACGCTGCTCCTCCGCGCCCGTATCATGCCTATGGATACGGTGGGTTTTACTATCCCGACAAGCATGAAGACGATGGGAGAGGTTTGGTGAACGCCAACGTCGTCGATCAGGGCCCTGAGGCTGAGCCCGAGGCCGAGGTTCAGGATGTCGACGACGTAGAGATCTTGGATGAGGATGACGGGGAGGACGAAGTGGATATGAACTCAGGTGCAGAAGAGTCTGATGAGAGAGATGAAGACTCGACTCCGGGCCTGGATGCGTCTTCTTTCTGGAACCCGTTTGCTGGTCCTCGGCGCGGTGATGACCGGAAGCAGGGAGACTGGGACTGGAAGCACCAGGCTCATGGACACGGGAGGTCATGGGGAGAGGCAGAGAGATGATTTCATCGGCGTGTCGCTGGGGAGGATGATGGCGTGGATGGATAGATAGATATGGGGCTCTAGACCCTGTGTTTGTCCTAGCTCCTCATTCTCATTTGTGTTTGGAATAGATCGATGTATGGGGAATCAGCTGCTAGTAATTGAATGTTGAGGGAATGATAAGAATCGATATTTGCAGTGTGTACGGAGTACCAACCCTATTGTTCCAACAGTGAGGGAATACCCCGAGTACCCTATTTCCAGGGTGGCCAACGCAAGCCATCCCACAAGCATGATAATCCCCTGTGGGAAAACACATCGAACGAACCATTTAGGTATTTAGTTAGTTGGATTTGGAGCTATCTCGAATAACGGCAATCGAAGTTTTTCATTTAGGCTTAGCCACCCTCCCGTGTCTCACTATCATTCGGATCGCGCCGAAGAAAAACCAACCAGAGGCAAATTGTGCCGAGGCCGTGTTACGGCTCCGATCGGCGCGGAAAAAACAGAACAAAAGAAAGCTCATGTTATAATTAGGTCCCTACTCAGTAGTTAATACCAAAAGAAAATATCTAACCTGGCTAAAATTGCCACTCTCAGGTCACCGCAGAGGGCGTGACTAATGAATAAGGCAAATTAGCATTCATGTCTCACCTCCAGCGAAAGGAAACGATCTTTTGCCTCTAGCTGCGAAGAAAGAAAAAAAGAGACTTGTCAATTGGACTGCCGTCGCCGATGCAAGTTGGTCTTTGTACGACCTCACGCTGCACACGTCCATACCAATGCAGTATAAGCACTAACGCTAAGACACGAGCGGGAGATTGCGGGTTACACGGAGCAAAGGGGACTGACAGATCTCGCTGGTAGGGGGCAAGAGGGAATGTGCGATTTTGGTCGATTAACGATTGGGATTTGGACGACCAGGGAAATGTTGAGCAAATGGGAGGTATTCAAAATATGCGCTGTTGGTGGTACGTAGAATTGATTGCAACAGAGTCTCTGCCAAAAATCCGATGTGGCAGACATGTGTTGGCCATGTTCTTTCTTTGTCTGTTTGATCACGACCAACAGTTAGTTAGTATCTGCATACCAAGACTATCTTCCGTCGCGAACAACAAAGAACAGAAAAATTTCCGCAAAATTTGACAAATCTTTCTCTCCCCGGAAAGTCGAAATCCCACCGCGATCGAATCGAGGCTGTGTGCGATCCCTCGTCGTGTTAGTGAGTCCCTGGACAGCGGCAGCAATCAACCACCGCAGCCAAGCGTCTGGATGTAAATCCTTTTAGCCGGAAATGGGCTAGCGGACAGGAGGACACCCTACAGCGCAAGTCTAGACCCAAAATGAGCCGGGTTGACCCAAGTTGAAACCGACGCTAAGGCGATTGCGCATAAGCTCGCGCGGAAACACCCTGAAAATGTCAGGGCAGCGACTCGCTCTGCTTGACACAGCCACGCTACGGGCAGCTGCCAGGTAGCTTGCACCCGGATCTTTTTGCCTCTAGTCCTGCGTCTTTCGGTCCGGCTTGCTTCCCTTGGGGTGGATCGTTTCCTTCTATGGACACTCTTTGCTGGGGGATGCAGGGCCAAGAAGGTCGACTGGCACGTGCAGAGTTGATGTTTTCCATTGGACATGTTTCTGGGGATAGGGTCTTGGAACTGGCGGGGATTGGGATGATCGGGAATTTCTTTGACTAAGCGGATCGTCCGGTGCGGAGGTGAACATTGCCGATGGCTCTGAACCTGATGACTAGGCTCTGTCTTTGGGCAAGAGAGGCGTTCAACTCGGCCGATGTGTGATGCTATAGGCGATGTCCGTGTGTCTACAGTACAAGCAACGAGAGGGTACGGTGCAATTGTGCTGAGCGGGTTGGTTCCGTCAGCCAATTATCCCTGATTGTTTCCTGTTTCCCTCTCGACTTTGCTTCTGTTTACGGTGCAGGCAGAATAGGATGTTTTAGACATTGTAGTCTCGATCCCGTGTGCTGCAAATCGTGTCATGTTGTAGACATGCCGTGGACAAGAAAGGCAGATCTCCCCGAGCGGCTGTGCCCTCCACGATCCGGTGACATACCTGTCCAGAGTCCATCTTCCTTCCCGTCGACTCAGATCATATATGCCTCATTGGCTGCTGGGATCAAAATACCTCACCGGCAATTGTGACCGCGACTTGTTATTCCGGGTCGATTTGGGAACAGAAAGGGAAGCCGGTAAGACGACATCATGATGCAAAAGGTGACTGCCGATACGAGACTGCATGGCTCAATTAGCCGGTCTTAGGGTCGATTGTGTTCGAATGAGGGGGTTCTAATTTGGCAGGTGGTCGAACGGCGATCAAGTGTTATCAGTAAAGAGGCTATACCCCAGATGACGGGAGTATGATGCAATATTTGACTGGACTGTCGGGATGAGCCGTTGTTCAACCTGATGCTCGTGGAAAGTGCAGATCGGGCTGTTAGTATCTTGATTAAGGCAACTGAATTAGCACCCCAGGATGCTCGAGATGCCCATGACCAGGTAGCAGGCGATGCCATATGATTCCTTTCACTTCACTGGTGGAAGACAAAGGCATTTTCGCTCGTCGGGGTGACCAGAATAGAAACTCATGCTGGCCATGTAATGATGAACCGTGGTTTGAACAATATACGGAGTACTGGAGAACCGGGCTCCCTCGTGGGTTATAGGAGCAGGCAGCAAAATAATACCCAGTCGCTTAAGCCTTTACCCATTTATCAATCGCTCCACCCTCCACAGGGCAATGCAGGGCACGGGGCAGACTACCCGATAGATCATGGAACAGAGTACTGGGTACTGGGTAGATTAAACGAGACGACGATCATCTCCGCCCCGTCGAATGAGGAGTTCTGACGACAGCGGACAGAAGTATTCCGTTATGCCAGTCGGCCCCAGGAAGTATCTACGGTGTACGTACGTCCCATTAATTTACCGATGGTTCGTCGCATGGTTGGCAGCAGCGATCCGCTTATTCGGACCCCGCGGGCCTGACAGATAAGCAAACGAAGAGTCTTGGTGGCACCTGGAAGTATCTTTGGTGTTTGACAGTCAGTCAGTCCGTCAGTAAATGGCCACATCTAGAAGGCCTGCGCTGGACTGCGGGCAACCCGATCCATACAGTAGGAACCGATGCAGGGAGCATGTGGCTGCGCGCGAGTGGTCCTTTGTTGCAGAACAGGCGACCCCGGAGCCTTTTTCGCTTGAAAAGTCTTAAATCGCACCCATGAAGCAATACGAAGTAGCATCTGGATTTCGACCACTGGCGATACTCTTACGTTGCGGGAATTAGGGCTCACCCGTGCACGACGGGGCAATGGAATTCTTCTGCCTGTCTCTGTCTTGAAGTTCGTTCGGCACTAACGGCGTTCGCGAGTTAGTCCAGTGCCGCAGCATGGGACCATTATTGCTCTGCCCCTTCCCCCTAGACCCTCTCTAGGCGTAGGCCGTAGGGCAAGGGCAAGTAAAGTCGCTGCCTGTGCCGGTGACAAGTTCTCCTCATTCTGAGACAAGCTCCGGTCCCCTAGTGGCGTCCGTCGGTTCTCGTTATTGGCGTGCAGACCCGATCGCAATGAGTCCGACTCGACGAACAAAGCTTGGTCTCAGTTTATTTTCATCAAGCTCAATCAGGTGTAGGCAACAGGGTTCTCTCCACTGGCTCTTGGATTATTATTACTATTATTATTTTCTTCTGACTTTTTATTTTAACTTTTTTGGCCTTTCTCTTCCTTAGCGCTTCCCTAGCTGCCTAGCTGGATTAGTATCCCTAAATTATTGTCATTTATCATTCTATCTTAATTTTCTTTTTTTTCTGGGCCTTTTCGAGGGGTTTTCCGGTTAGACTGTCATGCAGTTTGCTTATTTATACCGACGTGACTGGCCTGCTTTGGTCCCTTCAATCACCTCACTTTCGTTCTTCCATCAGCCAACACCTTAAGAGACCTTCAAGACCTCGCAAATATCCTCTCTCTTCTCAACCAACCTGTCTGGTCAACCTCACACAAAATGCCTTCCCTTCCTCGCCCTAACACCGACTACGAGCGCTGGATGCGAGACTCGAATCCTGCCCACACTCTTGCCGCTGAGCCAGAATACGGCGGTCAAGTCCAAAAGGCCGCAGAGATGGATTCAGCACTGGAATATCAGTATGTTATCATCCCTATACCTCCCACCTTCCATCTGCCAACATGACTAACGATTCAAAAACAGACCACCCCTCTCAAACCCTCAGATCTACATCTCGCGAGATGACCGATCATTCCAACTCTGGGAAAACAGACCCCCCTTCTCGACCGCCTGCATCATCCCCATCTTCGTCGTAATAGTCGCCATCATCTTCGTCAAGTCGCGACATTCGCGAGAGAAGGAAGGTGCCGTCAGCCTGAAGGGATAGACGACCAAGCCTCCATGTGACTTTTCTTTTGTTTTCGGAATAGATGACTGGTGTGGTTCAATTCAGGGACCTCGTGCCGGTCGGGTCTCTGGTGTTGATTTTCATGTTCATGTCGATGTTAATAGTTTTTTCATACCCCGTTCTATACCTATGCTACCTATGCAATAAGCGATGATTTTTATTCAAATTCTCTTGTTTTTCCCGCTAGTTCTCGTTGTCTACTTGGAGTTGGCTGGCTGTACATACTGCATTGATGAGCGCAAAAGATAACACTCAACCAGCTTACAATATTCAAACTCCATACTTTTCTTCACATTCCTCAGACCATCGCATCCTCAGCTTCTAAATCGGAATTCTCCGACCGGCCCATCATCATCGCTGGCACCCTCCATCCCATCCTTTCCTGCCGCTCAACAGCCGACTTCCATCGCCCAATAGGTAACCCGCCGTCTGAACAGTCGGTCGCCACCGCTTCACCAACAGCTTCAACCCGTCTCTACACCAGATTGAACTGGTTAAGCGCCGAGTAAATTTAGCCATTCAATTTCGATTTCCTCCTCAGAGCCTCAGCCCCAAAGGCAAAGCCATCAACATCCATCGAAAATGATCGCCGAGATTTCCCCGCCAAGCTTTTCTCTACCCCGTCGGTCTTTCCAGCGTCTACGCATCATCCAATAATAGGACTCGAAGCGAAGAATTAGTGCGATTGGATGTTGGAAGGCAAGGCAAAAGTGGGCTGGAGATTCTCCCTGGGTGGATCCACGGAGGAAAGGGTGAGAAAATGGCAGTCCCTTCCCCTACGGAGCTTTCTTTCTCCGTTTTTTCCAACAATCAACTCTGCCTCGCACGGATACCACGGGCTCTAGGACGATTCTGGAGGATGGGCGACCGGTGAGAAGGATTTGCTTTTGCTTGTACTGTACGTAGTTCCTTTGCAGTCTTACGGCCTTTGACAAGGGTTGGGTCCACAGATGGTCCCGGGACTCCTTTTGTTAACTACTGTAACTGAGACTTACGACTGATGGGTTGTTAGTTATCTGTGCTACGAATCGGACGATAGTCATGAGGCTGAGACTCGATGGATGATAAATAGGTAGGAGTTGTTCTGCGTTTCAATTCTCCAGTCAGCCCTGGCGGAACCCCTGTGTGATGTATCAGTATCAGTGCTCCGTCTTGAATTTGGTGTTGATTGTTGACCCTTTTGCGGAGGTGCCGACCGGTGAGTAACTACTCTGCATGGAGAACACCGTTACAATATACTGTTCTGAAACTAGCAAGTGGCTAATTGATAAGGCAGGCCCAAGGGATCATTATCGAATCCCATTAGTTAAAAATAAACCCTAAGTAGTAGAAAGCTAACAGAACACCGCGGGCGGCAAATTTTTTTTTTTTTTTTTTCAATCAAAATAGATCTAAAAACAGGCCCAAAAAAACTAGTCGTGCCTTGTGAGGAAAAGAAGAAAAAAATACTAGACCCTAAAAGATAGTTGCGACCGGACCAAGTCCTAAACTAGAGAAGTGAGACATTTCTGAACGGCTTAAGTCGCGGTATGGATAGACCCTTTTTCGCCGCAGTAGCGCAGATGGCACCATGTCGGGCTCGGTTTGTGGATCCCGCAACTACGGCTGGTCAGTCAGAATGGGTCGCGGTGAGGAGGCCGGTCATTGTTGTTGCTCCTATTCTTCGAGAAAGAATGGAAATCACGAAAATGGATAACTAGCCCGGGAAGGTTCTGCAGGGTTTTAAGGGTCGTTGTCTTAGATGCTCTTTGCGATCGAGGGAAACTCCAGCAATTCCCCAATACCTATTAATTGGGATACTCTGTTTTCTTGGGTCATGGCGTGATGGTCCACGTTACCTACCCTCCTAATCCCCGCTTGTCGAAGACCACAGGCAAATTCAACCTCCCCTGCCTCGTCTGGAAATGACGTATGGATACCTAACACCATTTAATCACCGCAACTATCTCTTGCCCCAAATAGGCCCTTCATCGAATTCTTCTTGTTGATTGAAGATGTCTTAATGCTCGGCTTGGCAGAATTTGCAACACGAGATCACAGATACGGAAGAGAATTTTGCAGACGCAAAATCATCACTGGCGAAACTTTTCTCTTCACGGTATGTCAAGAAAAATTGGGTGCTTTGATGACTATTAATTCCATAATACAGGAACTCAATTTTTGAAACGGACCGCAATTCTATCCTTCAATAACACTGTACCGGAAAAAAACAAAAAACAAACAAACAATGAGATACGGAAAAAGCGCACAAGGAACTGCATATTTAACGGGAGCATATCACCATCTCGCCATCTACACTCTGAATCCTATCCACAAAGCCCATTTGTTGCGGCCATGGCCGGGGGATTGGACGGAACGAGCGAAACAAAAAACAAACAGAAAGTTCGAGTGCACGATATCGCGCGCAATGATGGGCTTCTTGAGGCCAAAGTAAAAGAGTTGACGGGTGTAGACGCGACACTGTCTGCAACAAATGCTGAGTTACGTGATTTGGATGCTGTTGATTGGAACATGGCTTGTGCTCTTCTTGTTGAGATACACGGAGGAGAGGGTGCTGTGTACCTTCACGGAGATGTGTTGGACATCGTGATGACAGGTCCAGGTCACGGCACTGGATGGTGGCTCATTACTCTGAAGCACGGCCAGAGTTGTCGTTTTTATGGGCAGCCTTCTGTTCGATATTTCCAACGTCAAGCCTAGATTGCCGGAATTTCCACCGTCATGAGACAAATCTTTATCACCTATAATGACCAAGCCCACTCTATCACTGGCCGAGGCTCCGGGAATTCTGGCATCCTGGAGAGTCGTTTTTGAGGTATTGGCGTCGTTTCGATATTGAAAGCCGAAGTCTTCGCAGATTTCCCGTGATATATTGCTAAGGTTCTGCAGATGTTGCACGTCATCCCACCATTGGTTTAGTAGTGGGACGAGCCCATACTGACGCTTAAAGCCTAGCTGGGTCATTGTTGAAATAAAGCAGCGGAGAACGAAAAGATCTGCGCTTTTCTCGAGGATTGCACTCAAGTTAAGTTGTGCGTTAGCATTATAGAATTACCAGAGCCAATTGATCCAACTTCTGACGCACAACCCCTTCAGTAGCTGAACATTCTTCCACTTCTCGACACACATTGTTCCATCTCATATTTCAAGCAGTCAGCACAACGCCGCTGTCCTTCCCGATTCTAGATACATCTTCTTCCAGATTACTTCCAGGAAAAGTCCTTACTGAAACCGACGTAAATCGGAATTTTCTTCCTCTTCGGCTTCCCGATAGTCAAGAAGCACGACCTCGACTCTCGGGGAGATAATCAGGCATCACCAAAGAATAAGAAAAAGCTTGATGAATTGTAATATACTGTGGGCTGACAGAGGGTTTCTCCTGGAGAGAAGTGGTATTTCATGGGATTAGAGAGTTCCTGAGGCGAAGGACTCCCCGATCCAGAATGACTCTTAGAGTACGGCAAGGGCATTTCGACGGAAGGTTCTAAACCGATTATCCCAGCCATAGTCGATGTTTTGGTTGGTGCCGGAGTGCAGAAGGTCCCAGTTTGAATATCTGGGTAGGGTGTAGAGCAGCTCAAATGCTCAGACGTAGTTGAATAGTACATGGCCTCATGCATGGACTGGTCGTTAGAGTTAAGCGACTTGGACTGACAACTGTTGTGGAATGAAGGTTCTTGTACTGTCAGAGCAACTGGCATGTTTGGGGTCTGGGTCTGCTGAGAAGGTGGTAAACAGGTCGGGCCAGACCACTCGCGTTCTTTCATTCTTTAGTTCCACTAGGTTGCTTGGGCGCAGTGACCCTCGTGTTCCCCTTCTCGAGAGATGTGTTCTTCGACTCCATGTTCCGCTTCTCTTTCCCGAGAGATGCGTTCTTGGACTCTAGTTAGCGATTCTCCTTTTCTAGCTATTGACTGTCGGCGTGCTTTGTGACGTGGGCGTCCCACATGCGCCGTTAGACGGCCACAAGGCGCACTACCTGTGCAGCCAGAACGGGGTCCTTCTCATCCAGCCGCTCCAGCTCTTGAGTCAAAGGCTTGAACAGCTCAAAAGTCGATGCTGCTTTCACGTCTTGAGCAGGAGGATTGGTGGGCTGAGAGACATGTGGTTAGCGGATGGCCTGCATGGCTGGTGTCGGGCAACTCACCTTGAGTGATGGCTGAACTCGTGGCTCTGGGGCTCGGAAATCCTTGTCTTTTCCTCGTTGAGATGACTCGGATCTACGCTTGCGCTTGGGCAGTAATCCTTCATCGAAATCACGAGTAGTTGCCAAGAAGATGATGGAGATATTTCCTGCCTAGAAGAAGTAAATTTCTGCATTGGAACGAGAGGAGTTCTTCTTGGGGCTACATGCAGGCTATGGCCGCGAAAAGCCCGAGGAATGAGATAAACAAATAAGATCCCGGTAATTTCCTACTACCCAAGTATTCCCATCTAAATCCTTCTAGATATGATCGTTAGCACCTCAAGTGCGATACCAATAGCTTTCGGCATTCTGAAATTATGATGCTATCTACCTAGACACTAATTAGTGACAAATTTGTACTTGCCTGACATCAGCTCAGGCCCTCGAATCAGCAACCGCCAAAGTACAAACTTGGTCCATACATGCCCTAACCGCACAGAAGACTATCAAATAATTTTTGACGATATCACTCGCTAGAGCAGACACTCCCCATCAGCACTATCGACGCGGGATTGCACCTTACAAAATGCCTTCTGACCGGTGCCTCCAGCTACCGGCGAAGCACAAGGGATCTTCGTCTTAAGCGAAACCGAGCTCCACTTACATGGGACGCTGATGAGTGCGACTCTCCATTACATAATGTGTTGCATGAGAGATTTCTCGTGCGCTGAAGTACAGGGCAATTCTCTACGTGTTGTGTGGGCGGTTTGAGTTAGTTGAGATCGAGCAGATTAGGTGTTCACTGTCCTCAGTTCACTGCACATACACCAGCTCTAAATAGATAGAGGTCAGTCATCCGAAAGTAAAACCCAGTTTCTGGCAACAGCCTAGTTAAAATCAACCGGGTACTCCGTAACTCGGCAAGCTCAACGTTGGTTGGCATCCCGAACCCCTCCGTCGTCCACCATTTGATCGTGGCGGTGGCTACTAGGGCACCGTCATGGGTAACCGTGGCATCAAGCCAGGTAAGTCGATCCCGGATAACCTTCCCGCCTACTCAGATCCGTCGATGCGAGGACAAGATCAATGGTCGACTGGTATGGGCCTTCTTCCCGGGTAAATGTCCCTCGGGGCAGTAAACTTGTTAAGCCCCAGTCTGCCATGAGGAGCACAATTGGTTCTTGTAAGCTTCTCTGATGAACCTTTCGAGGATGCTGTCTTCTACCTAGGTTCGTCTATGTGTATCGCCATAATGAACATAGACTCACCTTACCGATTCAATCTCGACCTGTTCATCACGCACTGCAATGGTAAACTAAGTGTTGCGCATAGTACTACACCACCAATCCGAAGAACGTCGCCCTCATTTTCCTTCGGGCGATCAACTCTGCGCTGCTCAACCTGCTCAACATGTTCTTTAAAACATTCCATCTTTGTCGTCACAGCTGTCCAAAGGGATTCAAGTCCAGCAAGGTACTCCCTTTCGTTCATGAGTTGTTGCACATTTTAACAGGGGCCATAAACAAAAGGACTGGTAAGTAAATTGGACGGCACAGCTTCGATCTCGAGGCTGTTTCAACGGTACCGTATATTACAGAGGGTTTTTGAATACTATGGTTATCACGTTGTATGTGGCGGTGCGTATATTACGATGATAATATACGAGCGGTATGAGTGTCATCAAGGATTTGAATATAAGCTTCTGCCTCATACATACATCCTTAAAATGCTTTTCGCTCGACAAAAAGTGCGAGCTGGGAGTACTGGGTATTCGTGCTAACAATCAGGTCATAAATTTACACTAACACAGGGCTCTTTCCAGACAAAACAAAGTAATCTCAGCTTGATCAGAGGCAAACAATGTCTTAAGAATCTGGCAATTATGTTGAAAAAAGGGTCCGATCCATTTTCAGGTGAAGACGGCGCAAAACAAGATTGAGATTATTAAAAAGTCTTACTTGTGAGTGCATTTGCCTCTAGCGTAGGCTGGAGTGGTCCTGGAGAGGCATCTTGGCCTTACATTGGAAGGGCCTGGGGGCAACTCCGCTCGGCAGGACCACAGCGATCTCTATCTGGCATGTATACCAGCCATCCTTCGTCGACCAAGATGTACTTAATAAACTGCGAGTAAGGTCAGAACGTAGTAAAGTACCATTGTGGAACAATTTTTAACAAACCCAATCTAGTTCTTTAGTAGTAGCCGCGGGAATCTGAACCTGGTCTAGGGCTCGGCACGAATAACGAATATATTCGTATTCGTTACGTATATTCGCAATTCGCATTCGCAGCCATTTTGCTCTACGAATGCGAATGCGAATGATTCTTATATTCGCCGCAAATATTCGTAATTTTGGTCACGTAGTAAGGACGAGATTTCACTCTATATTTTGTGCATCGCGAAAAATAATCCGTAGAGGCATATATTATTAGACCCCGTTAGGTCAGAGCTGCAGCTTGTTGGGAAATACAAGCAAGACGCTCTACAAATTTTCAATTAGTATTCTCTAAACTATATACATCCCTCAACAGTATCACCTTCCGCATTGTCTCACCTTTTATAGAATGCTAACGTACCCCTAACAGATCCCTACCACAGCTAAACAATCGTTCTACTACGACTTCAGCTGCCGGGATAGCAAGATAATTCCTGGCTGCAGCTGCTATCCGCGGATATTCATCATTGTGCGTCCTCCACTAGGCAAATAACCAATTTTCATTTTTTGTTATAGATTTATCAACCGTTACCACAACTTCCTCGAAGTAGCGGTCAATATCTGAACGTTAAATCACTTTTAGTTGCAGTTTTTGCAGGACACGAGCCTCTAGGCTTTGCCGCTTGTTATCCTGATTAAGTTTAGATATTGATTGCTCCAGTGACAGTTTTGATAGAAATTGCTTATGCAAAGTATCCTTAATAGATTAAATCACTTTTGGTGCTGTCACTGGCCCAAGCTCCTTATCCAAAAAGAGGGGTTTAAAAACGTGGATCAAGGACAAAAGCTATATAATAAACATCTTGGGCGTCCATCAGTTCACAATATTTCTTGTATTTCTTTATTCCCGCGGAGATAGCAGACATAATTTCAGAGTTAAGCCCGAAAAAGTTACCTTGTGCAGAAGCAGTATCTTCGAGCATATCGTTCAATTCGTAATAGATAGAAATAGCTAGACTGATCTGAGATTATCGCCGGGAAACCAGTTGAGTGAACTCATCGAACTTAGAGAGGATCATTTTGAGCTGTTATAACTGCAACCAATTATCAGCTGAAAAGGGCAGAAACTGGTTCTGATACTCTATCCATTTCCGGATCTGTATTTTGGCTTGCAAGGCTCCCTGAACCATACGGTATGTAGAGTTCTAGCGAGTTTTCACATCGTATTAGATAAACTTATTATTCAAGCTATTTGCTTGGCAAGTCACTTTCCATTGCCGTCGTCGTTAAGGTATTCTTAAGATCCAGAGAACTGTAATTCGAATCTGGGCTAAAACGGACTGTCGTTCGATTTTCTTATTTCCCTGCAAGAGATCACAAGCTTCAATAGCAGATTTGTGATCTCCACATTTTATCCCTGAGAGGATGTCGCGGACAATACCTTAGATTCGGAGATATCCTTTACCAGGCACCTTAGAATCCTCCGAATTGTGCTCTCCCAAGAGGTTAAAATTAGGGCTGCACACGAATAATGACTTTACGAATACGAATAAACCAGTCCTCGCTCCTTAGGTAATATTCGTACGAATAAAATGTGCCTTATTCGTAAATTATTCGTAAAAATCACGTATTACTAGTTCTCGGCAATATATATATCTCGCAACAATATTAACCGCCGCATGATCTCCCCGTTCAGACTGTTTCTCCTGATACCCAGTAAATCTCGCCCCTTGTTGAAAAGTCTCTCCACTGACACTGCAGATACAGGAATAGCTAGGAAATCTCGCGCAGCAGCAGCGAGCCGGGGATATTCGTTAGAGTGAGCGTTCCATTACGATAAAAGCCAATTCCTGCTCTGTAAGACTGTTGTATCTATCGCCACAATATCATCCTCAAAGTATCGGTTAATGTCAGATAAATATCTCTTTTTAGGTTATAATCTTTGGAGTACACGAGCCTCTATACTCCTTTTCACTGTCGGTTGTTCCACAGAGAGCATTATCGACGAGTCTGTCAGTAAGGGATATTACTCATGCAAGAGTTCTTTAATATACGCGATAACATTAGGAGTTCTAACTTTCCCTAGGTCTGTATCCAGCAAGAGCGTTTTAAATCGCAGATCAAGTACTAGTGCAACGTAATAGGTATCTTGTCCATCCATAAGGTCGTAGTATTTCTGGAACTTTTTTAGTCCTGCAGCCGCAGCTACAGATATCTCTAGATAAAGATCCGAAAATTCTCTTTCCCTAGATGCAGTATCATATAATAGATCGTATAACTTATAGTAGATAGGAATTGCTAAGGTAATCTATAGTTCACGTTTAGAAACTGTAAGGGTAAATTCCTCGAATCTCGCTAGAAAACTTTCGATCTGTTGAAGACGAGCCCAATCCTCAGTAGTGAAAGGCGGAAAATATGGCTGATATTCAGTCCATTTTTTGATCTGTTGTTTGGCGTTAATTGTATCTCGAAACATTCGATATATTGAATTCTAACGTGTTTCCACGTTATATTCAATAAATTTATCTTTCAGTCTATTGTTTCAGTAGATAATCTTTCACTGCTGCTTCCGCTGTAGAGTCTGTGCGACCTAAAGTGCTATAATTCGAAGTCGAGCTAACGCGGACTAGACTCCAATATCTTTGTTTTCTTGTATAAGATTGCAAGTTTTAGTCGCTGATATATGATCCCCTGTTTTTAATGTAGAAAGTATATCACTAACAATCAGATTGAGTATATGAGCTGTACAGCGGATATATCTATCTGTTCCGCGGAAACGTAAGAGATTTTTATTACGCTCGTTAAGATTGAGATACAATTCCGACAGTAAACGTTTATTGTTCGTAACATTGTCTGCAGTAATAGCAAAAATCTTATTTTCAAGTTAAAGTTCTATCAGAAAGGCCAAGATAATTTCTGCTATATTCTTTCCGCTGTAAACGCTATAGATTTCAGTAAATTCAAGAACCCGTTCTTGATATTGGAAATCTGCCGTTAACCAATGGCCGATGACTCTTAGCATAGCCTTTAAATTCTTGCTAGTCCAGGCATCTAATGAGAGAGAGATCGTTTGATACATTTATTTTAATTCTTCGATCAACCGCTCACGCCAAATATCAAATTCAGAATCGATTCGACGAGCCATTGTAATACGAGACGTGAAAGGGAGCGAAATATTCAAGTCTTAAAAAATTTGTTAAAATAAAGGCAATTCTATAGCGCTAAATGCTATATCATCTGTAACTATTCACTGGACTAGATTTTGCTCTAGCGTTTTTGCTCTCTTTTCTTCCGCGCGTTTCTGAAAGAAGCTAATAATATATAGCTGTTGAATACTGCTTCGGCCTTCATCTAAACTGCTATCTGAGCCAGCTAAAATGTTGCCATGTTTCGAGAGATAAAACATTATGTTCGAGGTTAATATCGCTCGTACAGAATCAGTCATTTTTTAATTGTATCGTTTGCAGCGTATTTCCCGATCTTTAATTGACTCTTTGCCCCTTTTTGGATGCCATATCTTTCCTGGGAGCGGAAAGGAATCGAATTGCGCCTAGAGAGACTGATTCTGCGGCCTTCTTCGAGCAGAAAGGCCCGGTTCAAAAAAGATACTAACTGTATCAGGTAAACAATTATCAGTTTGTTCGTTTTGTTGGTAGGTAACTGAAAGCGGACTTCGAGCCGGGATTAATTGGCTTGCAGAGTTATCTGGGGCAATAGGTTCAACGCTACTGCGGATTTTCTTCGAAGGTATTTCGATGATGCGGTCTTCTAGAGGAACCTCTTCATCGATACCATCATTAAGAGCAAGGTAATTGACTCTTTGAGCTCGATGCGGCCGTTTGAGTTGAGACCCTATGGAATTATCCATATCGTACGGCTCAAGGTTTGCTCTTTTGAGAAAACGCGCCTGAATTGAATCACATTTTCTGTGGGAAACGATAGATAGGGACGGTCAAGTAGTTTAGACTAGTTTAAAATGCGTTTGGAAGTAGCAGGTCGTCGTCAAGATGGCTAGATTGGGTCATAGCACCTGCAGAGTGCTTATGAAATAGAAGCCCCTCTCATAAAACCTCAAAAAACAAGACAGTCACATAGGTGCGATATAGACGCTATTCGGGGTAGACGCAATATCAGGCGGTATTTGTAAATAGATGTCCTGCTTCCATTGAAGTGCTGTCTTTATGTTAGTCTGTTGGGGCAGTGGAGAGACTCGAGATCTCTAGGCCCAAATGGCATTAAGTGGAGAGATCCTACAATAGTGGAACATAGGCTCACAACTCCTTATGGAGACTTCAACTTCTGATTCTTACCTGCCCTTAAAATGGCCATGGAATCCGTTCTGAGTCCAAGAGCTTGTTCCGTCATTTAGTTCTATGGTCGGATCCATCGACAGAGTCGGACTCACGGCCTGCAGGGGCAACCATAGGACAACAAGGCTCACTATCGTCACGTATATCCACAGTGAGACCGGCACTTCTTAGGTGTTCGAGCCCAGCTTCAAGCTGCCGGGTATACGAAGGGCTATCGTATGTTCTCTCTGGAGCACCTGGAAATCATATGGACCAACAATCCTAAAGCGTGACATCACATCAACTATTTCAACCAAGCATCTACCGGGATTGCATTGACAGCTGGTATAATTGACATCAAATCTTATATATTGACGTAATCAATACAATGAAACATGCATTAGAGGTCATTGAGCTTGCTTTCATAGCTAAGGGGCTCCGCGAGTTGCAGATTCCTACCGAAGAGTCCACCCTCAGACTCCATCCTCATGAAGCTCAGGTTCGACTCCTTGATCGCTGTTGATCTCTGCACATGGGCTTGGTTTCGATATGCCCTACTTCAGCCTCCCCATTGTTCTTCAATTGCCCAGCTAATCGAGAAGGCTAGTGAGTGACTGCTGAAGAAGCTCGATCTCAACTAAAACCTGCCACTCTCGGAATCTGATACAAGTCCTATCAATCCTGAAACCATACCACCAAGAAGATCTCAAATTTTAAGCAACTGTTTATTGAATGATCCCTCTGGCTTTGCAGAATCCACTGACCCTGGGTGTCTTGGATCGGACACCCCACCACCATCCACTAAAGACCATCTCGAATCTATTCCAGTCAGTATTTTTGAGGGCTATCTTCGGCGAGCTTCCAGTACCGACTTCGAGAAGTCTGGGGGACGTCCATTTGTCCAGGGGCGCTACTTGTTTTTTAAAGATTTCACGGAAGACAAGATAACGCATAAATTTACTATGCTGTTCAACCTTGTTCAAGCACCTCGACTAGAAGACTGTCCAACATCGATTAGCCAACTAGCGATGAGACACAAGGCATTGCAAACATGCTTCATACCGGGAAATAACAGGTCCAGCGATCCATGCCAGGCCATTGAGTCAATTCAACGATTCCAGCTAGAAGTCGTGCACATTGATGATGCCATGTCGGTGAGACACGGCTAGTTATGTGCATGTTCGTCATGTTAACGATCTTGCTCATGAGGGCGTCGCTCATGCCCACCTTTTTCTGGCCCTAATAATCCCCAAAACCTCGTTATCAGATATCATCACATCTATCTGGATGTCGATAGCTTCCTTATTGTTCCGAAGCAACTTGAGATGGCACACCAGCCCCGACAAAAACCCGCCAATCCGTGCAGCGCTGGCTGTCTCCCTCACTGACTGTCCAGGTCAGGCCCATCTGTCAGAGGAACCGAACGAGGCCGTTTAGCTTTTGCATGGCCGTGTTGTGGGTATGTTTTGCTCACGGTACGGACACGGGTGGCCTGAGCACGGTGTGCTTCATAATGAGTTCTTTACCCATCCGGCTCAGTATTTACCATTTTTTCGCAGTCCTTCCCGCGCGTTCTGGACCTCGTAGATAGAAAGACTCGGATAGCAAATGCCTATTCACAAGTTCATGTGACGTGATGCTCATTGAATTGAGCATGCCTCGATCAACAGCCCATACACAGCCTGATATTCCATGTCCTAATGGATTGACAAGCATAAACAACCTATAGATATATGTTTGATGGCATCAAGGCAACGCGACAGGATTGGGTACTCGGCAAATCTCCCTTTGACCGCGCATTGCTGATTGAGGGCTGTGAAGATAAATCCATTGCATTTGAGTCCCGTTCCCAGAAAGCGTTATTCTCCCATCGGGGAGCGAAACCACTGATAAAAAATTTTTTGGAGCTGGCTCATGCGTTTGTCTCTGAGGATGAAATCACTGTCATTAGTCCCTTTGTATTTCATACTGGAGGTTCACTCATGGAATGATCTTGGACGAGCATTGCGGAGCTAAATGGTCGTTCGGGGACAGATACGCAGCACCATGACGCTGGTTCGTCTCGCACAGCACCGTCGCGTCTCAATCTATTTGCTCTTCAACGACGAACTGACAACAAGCTCTAGAGGTGGAACGCGCACATCCGATGAAAATGGATGCCGGACTTTCCAAATGGGCCACTGAGTGCCTTCTGACCAATGCTACGGATCAGCTTGGGGTGTTGCATCAATCGCCCTGTCGAGGCCGGGCGCATCAGGCCCCCAACCCTAGAGCTCATGAAAGAGTTCTAGGACCTCATCTTGGAGTTTCAAAGCGTCCTTACAAACGGATATGTGAGGGAGAGCCTTGCCCTGATGTCGGTGGATGGTATTTGAAATGCAATAGTGGCAGCAAGGACTTCGCTTTAATTCAGTAACTGTCGCAATAACTACGGGCGGAGGTTGATAATAAATTCAATACGAACAGCCGGGATCAAGTTCGACGATCCAGGAACAAGTTACTGAAGTGGGTGTAGGCATTGAAGATGTGGCAAGCCTGCCTGCGGCCTTATATCAGGGTTCACGCGCATTCCCGCGACGCAGTGGATCGCTCGAGCCTAGAAGAAAGGGGAATTGACATGATATGATGGATTGCTCGACAAGACGCTGAATCGCATGATGAAGGAATAGGCGTGCTTCGCTCCTCGACTCGACGATGAGAACGCACTACTCGCAGAGGCAAAAAAAAAAAAAAAAACAAAAAAAGATATTGCGTTTTTGGTCTGTTGGATTGTAAATGATATTATGTAAATCACGTCATTTCTTTAGTCAAGACATTGATTAGCTAGTCCAAACTCAACATCAAGAACCGGTTTATCAACATCGCTAAGCAACTAGGACGAACTACTCCCAAGGTGCTAGTTTGATCATGAGGCTGGAGATCAGGGCAGCGATGCGAAATCCAGGATTTCAGGCTTTTAGCTCAGAGACAACGCACAAACGTGCCCACTTAGTTACTCAATCTGTTTCCGATAGTTTTGCGGGGCCTAAAAATAGAGCGATTTAGAGTCAAGGGAGATAGGAAAAACCAAACAGCCGAAGGATCTACTATCTGTTCGAGAAATTTCTAGCCTAGGCTGGATGAAAAATGTAATGCTAAAATTAATTGAATTGATGAGATGGTCGGCCCGAGAAGTACGGATACCAAAACTATGGGCATTCTCGCCTGTATCGCTACTATAGTTTGCTTCTAGGACCAAGAGGTACCAAGTATATGGGATGTGAAAAATGTGTAAATATTCTGAAACGCTTGAGTATGAGCAAAAAATAAGAGAGTCCGCTAAATCGCACAAAAGTTATATACAAGTTCGTTGTAACGTCCTATCATAATCCGTAAGTCCAAACACCAATTCCACCCAATTCCCGTTCTGTTCACCAATATATCTGTCTATAAATCTAGCCACAGATTCTATCCCAACGTATAAAACAAGAAGTATAAAATGTAGAAGAGCGAGGCCGACCGAATCAAACTAGTCAGCCTACCATTGGCTGTATCGCAGGCGAAGGCGAACACAATCGACGACCGAGTCCCAGCCGCACAGCATACCTGCGCGATACGGAAGAGAACGAAGGGACTTTGCTGAGTGTGGTAGTCGAGCTGGACGATTTGCTGCTGCTGTTGGACGATACACGAGCCAGCTCGGGTTTCGAGCGACTTTTCTCAGAGGCACGCTCGGGCGATCGTCGTCGAACCATCGACTTCACGGCATTGGCAATCTGGTCGCGGATGATCGTCACAGGGGCAGTTTCGGCGCCAGGATCGAACTCCTCCTCACTGTCACTATCGTCGATGTGCAGCGCCGCAATCGCCTTCTTCATGTCTTTTTGGGCGATCTCGACGGATCGACGGAGCACTCGATCGTGGGCCAAGCAGCGTCGGAGATCGGGGCTGCGGGCGGAGGTTTCATGTTGGAGTTTATCACGGGATAGAATGACCATGCGGCATGATAGAGGCGAAGAGGAGCGATGCGCGAGAGGAGGAAGGCGAGAGTTGGGGCGAGAGGATTGACGCATCATCTTGGCGGCAGGGCCGGAGAAGGAGGTCTCAGAAGACCTGGACATGGTGGTAGGGTCGAGTGTGTAGAGGGAACGTTTATTTTTGCTTTGAGGATGGGACAATGGAATGCAATGCAAGAAAGACTTTGTAGTTTGAGTTGATCCAGGTAGTAATTGGAATTCTATTGCCCTGAAGAACAGGGGTAGAAAGCATGCGCTTTTAAAAGATCCTGACATGGACAAAGCTTCCTGCGATGACTCCCACCTGCGCCGGTCTAGATCCCAAGTTTTCCTTGCTAACGATTCCTGAGACCCACTCGGACCGAAACCAAAGAAGAGTCCAGACTTTTCGCCACGAACGGCTGCTCGGCCCCGATAAAGAAACGTGGAAGAGCTTCTCCTCTGGCTGGCCGTGGCGTCGGTCTAGACACAACGGAGGGAAATCCCCCGGACTCACCGTCAGTGGCAAGGAGATAACTGCAGAAAAAGTTAGAGTTGTGGTGTCATCGACTGCGAACCGTTCACGCGGGTGGTTCGTGCATGCTCCGACCCGATATTTTCATTGGATGATAGCTGAATCATGATTGCAATCTGACGGAATGACCGTTCATATCGTGTTATCATCTCTTTGTTGTTGTTTTTGTTCCTATCTTCCCTGGCTGATTCTCGGCACCGAAAATCGAATCGAGTCCTATCACGCCTTGATCTCACTCTGATCTCACAGGAGTCTTCAGGACAAGTTCACTCCTCCCCATTAATCGCCTTGGCTGCCTGATGGTTAGTGGCTTGTCCCAGAACCGTGGGCCCGGTAACTCTCGGCGAGGCTCTACAGCGTAAGCCGTATACCCTCAATCGCGGCACGTGTTGGGGGAAGCCCTACTCGAAGGCCGACGACTGGATCTAACTAACCTCTTGGCCAATGTTTATATATTTATTTATTTATTATTATCACACTGGTAGACTCTTTGTGTCGAGCTCGAACCACCGCACAAACCTTGATTATTCTACCCACCAATTATCATGATCGAGTAACCAGTGGTTCTGTAGGCAACTCCGAGAAGTCTACTGTGAAGACCGTCGAGTGGACGTGCACAAGCACAACCGCGTCTTCCGAGTGGAATTGGCACGGAGGACCCACCACTTGCGAATCGACTCCTCCCGAGCGGTTCCTACGACACTGCCGTGTGGAACGACGTGTGTCGTCGCTTTTCCGGCGCTCGTTATTGGCAGTTGGATGGGATCTTCGGATCGTTCCCACAGCCCTACATGGACAGAGTCTAGATCGTCAACCTTTGCTATCACACAATACTAGCGGAGGATACTGATGGGAATCTAAATTGGCTCTAGTATTAGATATTATGATGTGATCTATAGAAAATACGCTTGAAGTCTTATCCCTGTATTCTTTTTGACACCTAAATTTCGCCCGATAGATCCCTTCGCTCATCATCTCGTCATGAATTATGCCAGATTGAAGAACGCCATCCCAAGCACCGCCGCCTGGAGCAGTCCCCCCACAGCTACCCGCGTCGACGACGAATCCTTATCGTCACCGGAGGACGATGAGTGTTTCGCGGCCAGTTCTCCAGTTGAGGTAGCGTTGCCAACCCACGCGTTCCAGTTCGTCATGTTGTTCTCGCACTTGTCTGTAATGCTTTTTCCCTTCATCTGCGCCAGAAACTGTTTGTCCCTTGACAGCGTCACCACAACGTCACCCAATTCTTTATCAGTGTCGATACTTCCGTGATAGATCCCCTTGTTCCCATCTGGCTTATCAGCCCACGTCGCCGTCTTGTTTTTGCCACCAATGCTGACCGTAATATCGGCCGGCGACTCCAACAGCGCCGAGTAAAAGATCTTATCCTGTAGGACCTCCCCAGGCTTGTATATCTTCTGCGCCTGGGTTTCCGTGTTCCCCGTCGTCTTGCCATCAGAGCACGCCCCCGACGGATTCAGGCGATACCACGAAACGATGCCCTCGTCCTGGATCTTGGCGTCTCGCCCGGGATTCTTATATTGTTCGATCACGTACGGCAGGAAGGCCCGCCACCCGTCATGCGGCATGCCCTTGGCATAGTCGAACGGCGCCTCGGCATCATCGAAGACATTCAGACTTCGCTCATGGATCGGCCCGATGTAATGAGACTCGCCGTAGTCATTCCACGAGATGATCTCCACGTACTCCGGGTCAACCTCCAGCACGTCTTGCCACCGTTTATACCAGACGTCATCGCCCCGCCACACCCAGTTCTTATCGTAGCGTTTCATATTGGTGTAGAACCACGGCGACACAGGCATGATGTACGGCTTGCCATTCAACGCGTCCATATATTTCTTATCCTGCGTAGTGTTGCTATTGTGTGTGCCCTCGGGCCAGGCGCTCCAGCTCATCAGGCCGTCGACTGCAGCCCGCCCCATTGCGACACCAGGTTGGAGGGACGACCAGTCCGGGATAAAGACGCAGTCGACCTTGCGTTTGATGCCCTGCCAGTCGTTGGCGGCTTGGGCGCCTTCGAACGTCGTGACGAGCGGCTTATCATCGCGGTGTAGGTAGTAGGCGGTCTTGTTGGTGTAGGTCTTCAAGACGTTGACGACTTGGTCTGACGGCCAGTGGCCGGCGCCGGAGTAGTCAAGGGAGAGAAACAGTTTGAAGTCGACCTCGTCGGCAATTGAGAATGCGTCGTCGAGGAGCTGTTTGGTGTTGGCAAGCCAGCCCGTGTTCAGAGCGAAGGCGTCTAGGTGGGCTGCTTTGGCGGCGGTGATGTCTTGTCGCCAGTCATCTTTTGTGTAGTTGTCGCTGTTTCCTAGCTAGTGGTCTATGAGCCTTGTGCCATAAATGAGGGAAGTCAGATCAAAGATTGGACTTACCATGAAATGGGCAAAGACACCCTTGGCCTGCGCGTGGCAGACACATGCCAATAAGGCCAGCAAGGAGAACAATAGCATCCTGTTACGTCCGGCTGGGAGGATTGGGAACAAGCAAGTTTCACAATAATCCTCAAAACAGGGAACCGAACCAGCGGGCTGCCAAAATAATATACGATTCCGTTCTCAGAAAGGAACATGCCATTCATTTTCCGAATCCATAAAGATAACACTGAATCATCCCTCGGGAATATGATCTGTTCTCGACTCCATACGGAACACGCCATAACCGAACGATATACAAAAGAGGGCAGTAGATTTGAATTTAAATTTGCGTTTATTTCCCCTCCGGGACATTTAAATGCCCGGCGTTCAATATTCTGCGAGGATGCTCGTAGCGGTCAACCGCCGAGCCCACAAACTCCTATAGTTCACTCTAGGCATCAATAGAATCCTATTGTGTCATTCTTGTTGGCACGACGTGTTGCACAAGTCAGTCCCTCCTCACATTTCAGGCATATTTGCCCAGTAACGCCGTTTTCTAGGCGCATCCGCCTCGACAAGGAGTTCGTTGGTCACAGAACTTATGTACCGCATTGACCAGCCAATTCAGGCTCAATGCGGAGCGCACAGCACTGACAGTTCTCTGCGTGGCGTGCATTATTGAAAGCTCAGAGTTGCAGCTACTGCATCGCGAAGAGAAATTATTGTTGTTGATCCTGCTGTCACACGGGAGGATTGGATAGATCAGATGCGAACGGGTCTTCGACGCATGCGCAGCTTTCGGGATCCAGTCATGGGATTGCCTATTTCTCGCGGACCTCGCATGAACCAGGCAATAGCGTTTATCTCATAATCATACAGTGTGGGCTCTTTTTGCGAGAACGTATATATGCATGCATCATTAACGTATAACCGTGCGTGCGGTCATTGGTAAAGTTCCCGTTGGGGGGTGGTCGGCTCTGGCTTCCGTGAATATGAACCCATGGAGTCTGAAGGCGCTGGACTATTTTGGGAATGAATAGAAATAACAATAATGGCCCAGCATCCCGGCGGATGCTTTACATTTGTCTACTGACGAACTTCTTGGAAGTTTCTCGGCGAGCGCTACGCCCACGACTACATCCCGACAGGGATCAACAAAGCGCTTTGACATGAACACCCCGAAAAAGTGCATCCAGGCAGTGGAGAAAAATGCTTCCCACCTAGCATGAGTACTACGCACGGAGGAAACTAGACATACGCGACTTACCGACATTTGCCGAGATGATCGTCTAGGTTCGCACTATGACCAATGGACGCGGGAAAATAGAGTGCGTAAGGGAGGAGCAGTGGAGACGGGTATACATCGACTGTGCATACGACACCTGCGTCAGGCTAGTTCAACAAAGGCTCACACGAGATAATTGTCATTCATTCTTCGTACATGCCTGACTACAGGCCTGCTAAACCTAGACAGCGCAATCAATGCATTTACAGAGAAATCACTAACTTTCTGACTAACAGACGGGATGAGATTTTCCGGTCTTCCCTTGCAGCGAATGTTGCTCGTTTGCATAGACCTTGCTATGTGGCATCTTGGCTCCGTGCATCTGGATGTATCTGCGTTTTTTAGTTTCCACTGATACACGAATTAGAAGGCAACAACTTACTTGCTAATCCGATCGATCATTGACTCATCCATCTCGTCCAATCCCTTGATGGCCATTTTGAAATCCTTAATCAACAGGTTACATCGGTGGAGGCTGAAATCCTCGCGCAGGACGATCCGCATCATCTTGAGCTGGTTGCTGTGTGGTGCCATAGTATATGCTGGGATGACCCATCCTCTCCGACGAAGCGAATGAGCTAGGGCAAACTCGTCGTACAGTCGGTTCTCATCTTCGGGAAATCGGAATGCAACAAGTGGAAGCCCTCGGCCCCCTTTTTCGCTCATGATGACGAAGCCGAGTTTCTCGAGTTCGTCAGCTAGATAGTCGGCTGTCCGCGTCAGATTCGACATGATGGATTTATATCCGTGCCGGCCCAGCCGCAGCAGCTGATAGTATTGTCCGATGATGTGCGAGGCTCCCTTGGAGAAGTTCAAGGTGAAGCTGGCTTGGTCAGATCCGAGGTAGTTGATGTTGAAAATCAACTCTTTGGGAAGATATTCAGGCCCTCGCCAGAATACCCAGCCCACGCCGGGATACACCTGTTGAGTCCGTCAGACAAAGCAAAGGCAGGGCGTCAGACGTCATACCAGCCCATATTTATGCCCGGACACATTGATCGAAACCACCTTTTCCAACTGAAAATCCCAAATCATGGATGGATTGATGAACGGCGCCACAAATCCACCACTCGCCGCATCCACGTGGATTGGACAGTCGATGTTTCGCTCCGTTAATAGATCATTAATGGCCTTGACATCCTCATACTGGCCCGTATACGTCGTGCCGACGATTGCACAAATTCCGACGGTATTCTCATCGACCAAATCCACCGCTGTCTGCGGATCAATTACGTATCTAGTATCCGTACAGTAGACATATTTTTCCTCGACGTCGAAATATCTTGCTGCCTTCTCCCAACAAACCTGGACTGCGCTATTCATAACAATATTCGGCCTTGTCCAATCTTTTCCCTCTGCTTTGCGTCGGTTCTGCCATCGTTTCTTCATAGCCAACATTCCCAGCATGATGGCCTCGGATGATCCGACCGTTGATGTACCGAGCGAGTCCAGATCACTTTCTTCGTCATTATTAGTGGGTGCATGTAGCAGTCCAGCGATCATGTTCACGCAGCGGTTCTGGATATGCGCAGTCTGGGGATATTGTTCATAATCAATGAAGTTTTTACTCATGGCGTCGGTCATCAGGTCTTCGACTTCGTCTTCCTATTCGATGTCTTCGGATTAGCATGCTTCGATCTCGGATCTTCAAGGTAAGCGCAGTATACCATATAGGTAGTGACAAAACTAGCTAGACTGCTACAGTCAATATCCTAGCTTTTTCCGAAATGAGGACAAAATGAATGCCTACTTGAGCAGTGGGTTCCCATCCAGACTCAACTCATCCTGAATCATGCGTTTCACCACAGCAGCTGGCATCTCTTGCTCTGCAAGCTCATGCTCAGGCAGCTCCTCTGCGGCATAATGCGTCGCGTAGACGTACGGAGCGGCCGAGCTGTCACCGGACTCCTGGGCATCCTGACGTCGGACTTGTTTGCCTTTTCTGACTCTTGATAGATGGACCATTTTGGTTTACAGTGAATGGTTTGCTTGAAGTACTAGATGATTTGGTTCATGAAGGGGAATCAGGACATCTAGCGACTGTTTCGCAGGTAGGTGGGACAATGACGTGCGCCATTGACCTGTGCTACCGGTGACGTTGACGGGATGACTTCATCACTCTCGTATTCGACCAACGGATCTGGACTCGTCACAATTAGAAAGGACGGCCAGAATCGCTGTTCCCAATAATAAGCCAAGGAATCTAGAGTGCCCAGAAGATATTATTGTCCGCCACATTTGAGTCTTGGAGTGCTTGCTTGGCCTGAGCTCGGATAGAACATAGAGGCTATCGCCATTTTTCGTCTCAACGCTCTATTTTTATTTCTTGAGATTTATGTGCATACTGCCATTACCAAGAATATGTTCGCTTCATATTTAGTTCTAGCCTTTATTCGCCTATTTATATGACTCCCCATTTAATTAGTTCTGATGAGATGAGCTCTCTTGCCCTAAAACCACTTACCCCCATGCCCCCATGACGGCACACAATATACATTAGCAAATGCGGGTACCCTAAAAGACGGTGTGATCGCCAGTTTGGGGTCGTGTCCACAGGTGTTCGACACCTGAGACATCTTCCTGCATGACTGCTGCATCCTGCACGCGGTGCACGAGCTTATAGGAAGTATTGGAGGGGACCGAGTTGGCGGTGACGGTTTTCTGCTGACAGTTCCCTTCCATTTTCTTCTACGTTTTGTGCAAGATTTTTTCCGGTCAAATTGATTCTATGCCAATATTCCCTGCGCGATGTGAAGACCTGTCGCATGCAATAGGAGTGGATGGGGTTGTTCCACTTCAGTTGGCTATACTGATGGGATTGTGTTTTTATGCTTGGCTAGACATCGCTGGATTTAGATTTGGGTCAATATACATAGGTCATCAGTCGCTGAATCATGTTCTCGCAACATGTGTAAACAAGAAACATATTAACGTATTTCACGGGTGATCCGGCCACCCCACTGAATTCCGATACGCTCGATTAAATTGAATCTATTCCCAACAACCCAATTCAACGAATTAGAAAATAATTCAATTATCTCTAGATACAGGACATCTAGTTCTAGTATGATCTGGAGTATTGCAATTAGAACACGTCAGTGGACGCCTTCTTGGCGTGGAGGAAGCTTCCGGAGCAGTATTGCTGAGAGAGGGGTCTCTATTATTCAACTGCTCATTTCTCAATGTAATTGAACCATTTGCTTCCTGCATTGTAGCACCTTCATTAGGTAACATTTGACGTCTAGATCGCTTCTTTTTAAGCTGCTGACGAGCAACTTCCTGGCGTAGAAGGCGGTTTTCTTGAGCCGTAAAATGCATGTTGTACAGGGACACCTCAAAGCCCTTTTCTAACTGCTCTAGACGTGCGATTGATACCTCAAGCACACTAATATCTAGATTTCGCATGTTACTGCGAAGCGTAGAGGTCTTCCGACGCAGCTGACGAATCGTGCGAAGTGTAGTAAACGAGGAAGCAGTAGAAGATCGAGTCCCCGTAGGGGGGGGGGGTCCGGGGTCAAAACTCTCGTATTAAGCTTGTCAAGCACGCGCTGAGGATCAAAAGAGACTATTCCTGTTGCTATAAAGCCATTCTGAATATTCTGAGGAGATAGACCGGCTCACTGGGCCGCAGGAAAAGCCTCTAAGAAGTCGAATTTGTCGATATAGTATTTGCCGAGGCGAGATCTATCTTTAACAGATTTCCCGTATTCCTTTTTTAAAGGTCCAAAGCAGCCAACATCCAGGGGTTGCAAGAGATGAGATGAATGAGGAGGCATACATATAGGAATAATATTATTCTCCTTGCAGATTGCATCAAATTCAGGTGTCAAATGACTTCCGTGGCCGTCTAGAACCAGCAATCGATATCGGCCAACTGTACGCCCAGTTGTAGCAGGAATAAAGGTCTTTTGAAGCTATCTCAAGCCTATTTCATCGGTTGTCCATCCGTTTGATAATAATTTAATACGCCAATCCTTTGGAAGGCTAGCGCTATACCATCCTTCGATTGGTACCTTGCCTTTAAAGATAATAGTAGTCGGTAATGCGAATCCCCTAGCGTTGACACATTCAATCGTTATTACCCATTCTCGATTTCCTGGCTGAATAAGCCATGGCTTTCCAGGCATTTCGTACCTAGTAACAACTTTAGCAGTTGCTACTAATCCTATAGCAAATCCCGTTTCATTAAAGTTGTAGATATCTTCAGTCAGGATCCCGTTGTCCGTACAGATCTTCTGCAGTTGGCTAAAGAACTCCCCAATAATCTTAGGATCTTCACATAAAGCGCGGGAATAATTATAGCTTCTGAAAAACCTAGACTTGAGCTCTGGGCGCCTCTTGATAAAGTTGGTTACCCAGTTTGACCCGATGGGTTTGGGGGGGGTATTGGACGCAGTTTGGAGGATCAAATTCGCCATTTCTCGTACGTGATTATGCCTAGGGGGGCAGCCACGCGTATCCCTAGATACTATCCATTCCACTAAATGATCCTCCTGAGTTTGAGATAGCCGGAGGTTGTAGTTGCGTTGTTCTTGTTGAAATTCGCTACCCTTTAATCTGTCTTGCAATGTACCACCCGGTATATCGAAAGCTTTCGCCACTGCACGTATAGAAGGAATTTCGCAATTTTTAAAAGCTTGAATTGCAAGTTGGATCCTACCTTCTTGTTCCATTCTTTTAGAACGTAACCCGCTTTTTTTTCGTGGCATGGTGGTTGAGCAAAATAGACGCGTTGGTTGAAGTGGAGAGATTTAGGGGGGGTGGCCGGATCACGCGTGGTGGCCGGATCACCCGTGAAATACGTTAATAGTATGCTCTACGAGTCCAATGAATGCACTATTATACATTCACGAATGAGTCCCCTGATCCACTGTGAGTCACCATATCTTGTACTCTGTGGTAGCGCTTATGCTTTTCATCTAAGCCATTTGACTCTTCACTTTTCTAGGCATTTTTACTCACCAGTCAATTAGTTAATTGCCAACCTTCGCCTTTATTGGGAATCACTGAATACACAGGAAGTCTTGGCATGACATCATGAGACCCTTGGCGGTCAGCTTGGCGGAAAACTCTTTCTGCCGTCGCAAAATCCGACAGATCGCGTCTTGACATTCACGTTCTCTCCTTTTCAACAATCCACATCTATTGCCTCATCTTTGCGTACTCGTTCTACTCACGCAATCGGTCGGCGCGTCACTCGTCCTGAGGTTTCACTCGGAAAATCCCCTGATGAAGTCTGTTTCTGTTGAAGTTCTACAGAATTCTCGCAACTTATTCCCTCCTATATAGCAACGTATCAGGAACCACCATCGTAACTTATTGGCATGGCCAGCGATCAACCCGAAGCGGCCTTTGCGTATCATGAGCCTGCCATTGCGATAGTACTCAACTTGGCCGGTTTTCTGCTGGTCTTGAACATCGTCAATGTCTGTCTGGATAAACTTCTGTACTGCGGCCTCATCGGTCAGCTGTTTATCGGCATTCTCTGGGGCACCCCCGGCGCGAAATGGCTCGATCGGGGGATGGAAACAGCTGTTCAGCAGCTCGGATACCTGGGTCTGATCATGCTAGTATATGAAGGTATGTGGTTTGCGTATGCGACCGTGGAGGACTTCACTCACGCGTATCTCCTTCTAGGCGGTCTCTCGACCTCAATCAAATCTCTGAAAGCCAATCTCCTTCTGTCGCTTTCTGTAGCGCTCACGGGGATTGCGGTTCCGATGGGCTTGTCCTTCATTCTCATGGAACTCGTCTCCGCGACCCCTTTGCAGGCCTTTGCGGCTGGTGCGGCCCTCAGCGCGACGAGTCTCGGAACCACGTTCACCATTTTGTCCACCACCAACTTGATCACGACCCGTTTAGGCGTGGTGACCACCAGCGCGGCGATGATTGACGACGTGGTCGGTCTAATTATGGTTCAGATTATCAGTAACCTGGGTGGATCGGAGGCCTCTTTCAGCGCGGTCACGGTCATCCGGCCGATCTTTGTGTCTATCGGGTTCGCGGTTGGGCTTTTCCTGGCGTGTAGACTCTGTCTTCAGCCTGTGTTGAGGAAATTGGTGGGCTTGAAAGATAGAATGCCAGAGGTAATGAGTACCGCGCAGTTTGCCTTCGTCACTCATACCTGTGTGCTTGTCGGTTTGGTTGCTGGCGCGACGTATGCGGGTACTTCGAGTCTGTTTGCTGCGTATATTGCCGGGGTGATTGTGTCGTGGTTTGACGGTATTGTGGCCGACTCGAAGGAGCAAGCAGAACCACCTCAACAAAGTGTCGTGAACAAGTCTTCAAACACTCAGGATACCTCTGATAATGGTAGACAACCGAATCGAGAGCGAACCTCATCCAGTTCTCCTGCCGAACACCCGCCGACAGCAGGGCGCGATGAAATTCCCACGGGTGTGGTAGTCTATGAACGATACTACAAGGAACCCGTGAACCGAGTATTCATTCCTCTTTTCTTCGTAAGTGTCCTCACATCCCTGGCAGAGTCGACTACACCCGCTGACAAAACCAGGCATCCATCGGATTCGCCATCCCGATCACTGAAATGTTCCAAGGAAGCGTCATATGGCGAGGCATTGTCTATGCCCTTCTCATGGCCATCGGCAAGCTCGTCACCGGATTGTGGCTCGTTCGGGTCTCCCTAAGCCCGGTATCCAGTCTGATGCGCACTGCCACGAAACCCTTTTCGTATGCGCGTCTCGTCTGCTTCAATGCACAGAAAAAGTCCGCACCTAGGCAGAAACAACCCCCGGGGTCCGAAATCCCGATGAAAACCAGGACATCCCAGCCCGAAGTGTCGGAAGAAACCAGCGACAGTGCATTCCCGAGCACAAATCCAACGTCACGGGCTGATCGATCTCCGCAACCCGAGCCATCAGCGTCAGATCATCCGGCTCCTTCCGCCACCAACCGCATCTCTTTGCCGCCTAAGCCCAAGTCCCTGTACCCGCCATCGATCCTTGGCCTTGCTATGGTTGCTCGCGGAGAGATCGGATACCTGATTGCCTCGTTGGCGGAAGCGCAGGGAATATTCTCCGATGGAACATCGACCGGAACGACGGAGAGTTACCTGGTCATTGTCTGGGCTATCACGTTGTGCACGCTTATTGGACCGATCTGCGTGGGGACTCTAGTGCGACGGGTGAAGACGCTGCAGCAGAACAGGGTCAACGCTGGGGGTATGGATCCTTTGGGTGTTTGGGGTATCTAGGTGCTCGCTAGGTAGGCTAGGCTAGTATGGGTTGGATTGGCTAGATCGGGAAGGGGGCTGAGATTTTGGTCTGGACTGTGTGACGCTGTAGTTCTGGTCAGCCAGGTGGTGAATTGATTGGATTAGTGCTGGGAACCGGGGGAGGTATCTTGTGTTATTGGTCGTTGATGGCTCGTATATGTACTTCATGTTCAACTCGGAATATGCTCATGTCCGGTAGCCGGCACAGGAATATTGATGTCTTTGATATGTGGAATCGTTCTGCCTAAATGAATTGGCCGAGATCCTAAGATGAGCTGATACTGGGATTGTAGGTATGGGCTCATCAACGACATCTGTAAATTGCCTATTAGGGCGAACTGCAAGCCAATTCAGGCATCCCAGTCCCAATGTCAATGTCGTCGACTTCATGACATCAGCCAACTGCTCAATTAAGGCGGCAAAATTATTCTGTCCGTTCTATGCAGCGAAAACCACTCCCCGGAGGCTGGCTATATTCCTTTCCAGATCCTAAATTAGAAACACGAGCAGTCTTCCTGCACGAACCGTTGCCTGAATGCTACGGAATGAACCCTGCTCCATGTTCGTCTCAAGATTCTGTCCCATAGAAAACATGCTAGGACAAGTATAAAGGAGCTCGTGTCCGATCTATCTCAATTATTGATCCATAAAGGCATAAAGGCAATCACCAACGAAAAGCAAACAAGACCATAATCCTAAACCGTTGCATTCTAATAAGTGCCGCAAACACCCAGCAAAATGCAAATCATCAAGCTCGTCTCCGCTGCCATCGCACTGCTAGCTCTCGGCGCTGCCGCAGACGACAAGGTACATCCACCTTTCCACATAGCATATTACAGTATCCCTGGCTAACCCAGACAAACCAACAGTCAACCCTCTACAACGACGCCGATTACAAGGGCAACTCCAAGAAAATATCGCCCGACAAGTGTACTGAGATCAAGGGTGATCTGTAAGTCTTTATTTCTGCGTGCACTCCACCCCGTCCGCCTTTACCCGTTTGCCAGTGTATAACGAACAGAACAAAACTGACCGCACCCAGCAAACAACTCGGCTCGATCAAAGTCCCCCGCGGAGACGTGATATGTATTCTATATAAGTGAGTCAAGGGTAACCTGTCTTTAAGAAAGCATCTGGATCTATATACTGAACAAGGGCATCTAATCTAGATCAACCGATTGCAAGAGACGACCTCTCTGCACATTGTTCGGCAATGTGGATGACCTGACCGACGATAATAATCCCTGTTTACGACAGGTGGCGAATCGTGTGAAATCCGTGGAATGTTACGACTAGGTTGGTGCAGTTGGGATACCCGGATAATCTTGTGTTAAGAGAGTTGACGGGAACACTTCATCTTGCAGTTATAGTTCTGTATAGGCCGGGTCAGTCGGAGTTGAAGGAAGTATTTAACCGGTGGTATTTGCGGCTGATTTTGTGCAAGTATAGCACATAAATGATACGAGTCTACTCCATATGAGGAAGATCTTCCAGCCACGCTTGTAATTCATTGTTAATATTGACTCTTTCCGAGTCCCAGTTACAACCGTCCTCCAATATGTCTGACCGATTTGTTCACTTAACCGAATTCCAATATACATAGCAATGCATCCAAAGTAGAAGTAAAGGCTCTCTCACATGCTGAAATCCAAAATCTCCACGTTCAAACCAGGAGGCACATGGATATTCCTCAATCCGTCAACATCGACGTCATCCTGTGCCGTGACCCTGCGCCCTTTTGTCAGATCTACATGCTTGTTGAACGCAACCATACTATAAGTATAACGTACTGTATGAAATGGACCGGCGGCACAGTCATGGTTGAGTCGAAAGCGTCGGGAAATTCTAGATTCTGGTCGTGGTAGATCTCCCGCATCCTATAAACAGAGAAGTGGTTCGTATATGTTGAAGACAGAAAATGGTATGAAGAGCTATGCGAGGTAGGCTATGCATACTGCTGGGCAAGCTTGGCTCCATCGCCGTAATACTCGTGGACGTATTCGTCGTCGTAGCGGACGTCAAAGGTCTAATAATAGAGGAAATGTTAGTGGAGGATTGCACAAGGCCGATTGAACATACCAGATCTCTCGTCATGGTGGACCGTAGTTGAACTTATAGAGAGGAAGTAGTTAAGAGGATTTTGGGCTACCGATGCGAACGAAAAGAGACAATGGGGATATTTAAGCATGAAGGGCTCTTTGTTAAATTACCATGACCCCATGACCCTGGCCGAATCGATCTGCCGCTATGAGATCATACATTCTTGACGGTTGGTAGGTGGCAAGTTAGACGTTTTTGAGCCGTGGTTCTCTGGAAGACTTGCCGAACTCTGTAGATGTATCAACAGTAGGAAGTCCGGATGCGTTTCCCAGTTAAGTTTTCTATGCTTTAAGAACATCTCAACCCTGTCAATCAGCTGCCTGAGTTCCGAATAGAAATTATGGTTCGCTGGGGTTATCGGGTTTCAGAGCGGACGATTTGGTGTAGGTGTAAATATAGGCTTCACCAGGATAATAGAATTCGAATTGATGAGTTGATGAAGACATGCGAGAATCTGCTATCGAGTGGAAGAATGTTGTAAATGCTTGAAACAATGAATTTCTTGCCTTAGGTATTCGATGAGTAGTATGACAGATCTACAGATTAAATGTGATCTTTTGCATTCTGTACTATGTTAATTTTTGTAGAGACGCTGAGTAGAAGTAACCAGGCAACAAACGAGTGAACCAGCTAACTAACCAGATCAACTCGCCCAGTATGAACAGGTACGGACAGGGATATTAATTGGAAGATCACCGCCCACATGGTGTAGATTCTTCAATCCGTAGCGCCTCAATAGCCCGACGCCTGTTTCCACCGACTGCCAATCACCGCCTTCGACGCGCACCCCAACAACACACCGACTCCGGCGATGTCGAGAGTGTTGACAACTATTTAATATTTATACGATCCGGACTGCCGGACAGGTTATCCATTAAGTAGGTTATTCTTATCAATGTTGTATTGAACTCCTATTTATATATATATTAGTTTTTGTCGACTCTCGCCCGCGATGACCTCCGCGTTCGACGTTTGGCGCGTCCCCGTCGCGCAATGGGCCTGCATGCAGCTCATCACTGCCATGGCCGTGGGATTGACTCCGTCTCGGTCGCCATTAAGGTCCGTGGCTGCAGTCATGATCATCGCTCTGGCGTGTGCGTTTCAACACCAGATCAGTCGCGGCGTCGGAGACATGAGAATCGGGGGCCCGATGACAGCGAACTGCTGGGTGAACGTGATGAACGCGATGGACTTGCTAGTGCTCAGTCGAATCTCCTACGAAGGCCAAGTGACATGGGAGAAAAAGACAGGCGCGAAGATCAACCGCTCTGGAAGTATTTTGGAACGCGTTCTCTGTTCCGTCAGCGCCGCGTTCAATTATCGTCGCATCAACACCCCCTGGCAGATCAACAAGCTGCCTCGGTTCGACGAGACGGATCCCTCGTACGTTCCGTCCCGTGGGAGATTTTTCCTCGTCGGCACCGCGAAGGCCGTTTGGGGAGTTGTTCTTCTGGCGCTGTTTACGGTCGAGACGAGCGATCCGCATCTACCGGCTGCGATTGACGCCTTGCCGCGCGATGAGTTGGTCTTGTTGCCTTGGGTGTATGCTGCGTCGGCGAGGAGACTGCTTCTGCTGATTGCTTTTACCACCTCATTCGCCATCTGTTGCAGGGCGTTCACGCTGGCGGTTTATAACTCCGGCGCCGTAATCGCAGTTGGCTTGGGGATCCATGATCCCAGCGCGTGGCCTCCTTTTTCCGGCTCGTTGCTGCACGGCTGGTCATTGCGCCGATTATGGGGGTATGTTGCACCGTTTTATTTTTCAGAGTAGAGACTTTCCGGCTAACCTGTAGCCAGAATCTCGTGGCATCAATCACTGCGCGCTCTTCTTTCCTCAAACGCCGACATGATCGCGTCAAGCGTCCTGTGTATCCCGCGCAGCTCTAAATGGGTCGTGTACCCGCGTCTCGTCATTGCCTTTACGCTGTCCGGTCTGTTTCACTCAGGCATGGACGTTGCGTTCGGCATCAATTGGGAAGAGAGCGGCGCTATTTGGTTCTTCATGATGCAGGCAGTGGGGATCCTTGTCGAGAGCGCCTTTCAGCATGTCTGCAGGGGATGGATCGGCCGTTTGAGTCCAGTCGTTCGTCGTGGACTAGGCTATGTCTGGGTCTGTATCTTTCTGTTGTGGACCACGCCTGTGTGGATGATCCCGATGGTGAGGTCTGTTTTTGCGGACGGGACGCCTGTTTTCTCGCCGTTTTTGATGTTTAAGAGTTGGGCTGTTTAGAGTTTGTATCCATAGACGGTTTCTAGACCTTGTTCGGTGGCTTTGTTTGGGAGTACAGATAGATGCTACTTTCAGATCATTCTTAGATTGCATGGATGGGCAATAGACCTGCCATCCAAAATAATTGATAAATCTGTTCAATTTCCAGCAAAAGCAGCATCCGCCGCCAAACTACCTGACAATCCCTAAGCACCCCCGGCAGCCTCAGCCAGCGCCAGCAGTATCTGCAGCACCGTGTTCCGTTTCTGTTCTTCCCCAAGGATCATACACATCGCTGTTGCCACAATCACATCATACTCATCCACCACACCGATCCCCTTCTCCCGGTTGCAGGCAAAATCCTTCCTCGAACGGACCAGATCCTGACACCCAAGCACCCTCCTCACCTCCTCGTCGAAGATGACCAAGGTACCGTGTTTTCCACACGATAAACTACTCGAATACCGAGCCAGGACAACTTCTTCTCCTTCCTCATCCCCTTCACTCTCCATCTTCTTCTCAAATCCATAGTCTCTGTCCTGGTCCTGGTCCTGGTGCGTGTACTCCCCCCCTCCCTTCTTTCCCAACGAACCACTACCAATACCATAACCCTTAACCACCAACTTCAAATGATGCACCGGCATCACACGTCTCGCCCACTTCTTCCTCACCGGGATCTCACGACTCCCTTTCCACGCCCCCTGCACCCCCTCATACATAAAACTATACCATCGCACGCGAGTCGAGAACGGCGTCGCATGCACCCACGTCACGGGAAGCACCTCATCCGCGCAAACAGGATCCCACATCCCCTCCCTATCCCTATCCCCATCATAATCACCACCACCACATTTCATCTTCCTCTTCTTCCTCTCATCATTGACCTTCCTAAAATACCCCTTCCTACTCTCCCCGTACGCCCGCCACTTTCGCACGCGATACCCCTTCACCTCACCGTCCCGTCGCGGTTTATTTCCGGCACAGCTTCTCCGTTCATAAGGTAGTAGGCCTCGCGGGTCGATAGCCGCTAGGAGTTCTGGGCCCGTGAGAATACGCCATCGTTTCCAGAAAGGAGAGTTGTGGATGATGCAGACGGGAGGGTCCGTTTTGTTGGCGCCGCGGCGGAGCGTCCGGGGTGGGGAGTGGAAGGTTAGGGTTGGGAGGTGGAGGTAGTAGGATTTCGGTGGTGGTGACTGAGACTCAAAGATAGGATCGGAGGTGGTTGAGGTTGAGGTGTTGGTGCTGGTGCTGGAGAGAAAGGATGGGTTTTGTTTGAGGAGTTTGCGACGCGCGGAGGTGGACTTGGGGAGATCGTGTTGGGTGATGAGCGCGTGGGAGGGGTTTTGGGGCGTTGGGTAGATGTGGTATGTTGTTGTTTTTGGTGCTGTTGTTTCTGTTGTTGTTGGTAGGGGGGTTGGTTTGGGAGACGGAACGAGGGTATTTTGGAAGGAAAGGTTGATGTTGAAGGTTGGTTTTGAGTCTGTTTTTGGGTATGAGGATGGAGTTGTGAGTGTTGTTGTTTCTGCTGATGTCACGGGGGTTGCTTTAGGAGGGGATGGAATGAGGGTGTTTTGGAAGGAAAGATTGGTGTTGAAGGTTGGATTTGGATCTGGATTTGGAGCTGAGGAAATGGTTGTAGTGGTGGCTATCGTGGGGTCTCCAAAGGCTGGGTTCGGGTTCGGATTGAGGTTCATAGTTGTTAGTTTTCTCTAATTCTTCTTTAATCACAGAAGATATCATTTATTCCCCAAGCACAAACCCCTCTTATATACCATGTAAAAGAGGCGGCGGGGTCAAGCCACGAGATCGTTTACCTCCAGGAATACGAGGCGGAGGCTCGCCGTCTGCACTCTATTCCATATCACTACCTCTGAGTGACAACTCTATTTTTCTTGGATGTTTAGTGATCGGTGGCAGAGGGGCATGTGATTCAAGTTCATATTCATGGCAACTTAAACATGTACAGGTACAGGGTTACATGCGTCATGTGGCTCGCCAGCATGTATTATAGCGTAGCCGTAGTTGAATACATTATCATTATGTACATGAGAACTTTTCAAAAACATTGATTAGATAGCAGTAGATAGCAGTAGATCAAGGTATTATTCTCCGTGGGTCTCAATCTCCACGGTTATGATGACGGAGAGAATGAACGTCACCAGGTTTATCTAGAAATAGTCAGTTCCATGGCATCCCGTTTCCTGAGAGTAGATATGCAATGGACAGAACTTACCAATCCAATCAACACCCCGATACAATGCAACTCCCACCCCCCCGCATACACAATCCCCAGCGCGACGGCGTTCTGCTGCTTGAAAAAGCGATGTGCCCCCATCAAGGCCACCAGGATTGCGACCGAATGACACGTGAGTGACAGGGGAATGCCTACTTCATAATATCCGAGGCGCGAATGGGAATTGGTTGAATGCTGCAGACGGAAGAGCTGTGCAACCAGAACGCCCTGCATGGCTATCACGACGGACGTACGAATGTATGCCAGGAATGTCCGTTCGAGGGCTATGAAACTTAGCTTGTGGCTCGGGTTGGGTGGGGTGGAAGACAAATGGGGGAGACGAAAACATGATGCCGACAATTATCGAACATCGCTCGAACAACCAGATCAATTCCATGCGATCGATCCAATTAAGCTCAACATACCGAAATGATCCCGATTGCTCTTCTGCGGCACCGTCAGCACGACGTTGCGCGTCCAGAAACGCTGCACATAGCCCGCGAACCCCTTGCGTGGCGCCCGACTCTGCACCGTCCGCTGACTAGTCCGCGATGCGGTGCGGTGCGTCGTGATGCGATACTCGCCCGACGAGATGGACGCCGTCGAGGTGGCGGCGTCGTCTTGGGTTTCGATCTCGTGAAGCTCCAGAGCATCTCGGTCTCGCTCGTCGGAGTCCCGCCGATCGGAGTCTGGGGAAGGTCGGCGATTGGGTTCAGAGGGCCGATTGTGGTCGGCGACGGTGGCCGAGCCATTGGCGGGGTGATCAGAGTCAGACCGGTCGGTCATTGTCTCGAGAGAAAGGCATCGAGGTGTCGCGTGCCACTTTGTTGCGATAGAGAGGGAGGAGGAGAGTGACACGAGTGAGGGGGGAGAGAGGGAGAGAAAGGAAAACAGGATGCGGTGACTGGTCGGCGAATCCCGCCAGCGATGGATGTGTCATGCTGCCTTGGCTCCGTCGATCGCCGACTCGCTTTGGGGCTCCCGCTAGTGTACTATGTACAAGATAGAATGATTCGAGTATGTAGATACACTGTATGAACAGTATACATATCAACCGATCATATAGATCACCCTTCCACACCGTTAGGGCTGCCAATCCCTTGCTTAAACGCCCCCACGCCCAATCACGGACCCGCTGCGGCGCCAACCCGATGGCGCAATCGCTGCCGGTGCCACTTTTCTCTCGCTCTCGCTCTTCTTCTTCTTCTTCTTCTTCTGCCTCGTTTCCTCATCGAATCCCCAGGGAAAGATTAAATCTCCCCCTCCGCACCCGTCAACGTCGCCCACTGCGGCTGTCGCTCCTTGAACACAGCCAGCTTCGGTGAGGAGATCGTGTCGAACAAGGCCGCCTTCAGATACAGTTTCCCCGGAGCACTCGGAGTGGTGGTGTAGATCGGACTACACACATCAGCCTGATCCTCTGTCGAAACATCAATCATCAAACATCTTACCTTCCACAGTTCGAGCAAAAGTGACGCTATCAATATCCAATTCTCGTCAGCTTCTTCCGCCAAGACCAAAGATCTCAAATGAGTCTCGAGGGCATTCTAATCTCTACCTTGGCAACATTCCCCGACGCCGTCTTGGTGTCATCGTAGATCTTCAGCGTTCCCTGCGCATCTTCCAGGGAAATTTCATCCTGGCCGACAAAATAATTCGTCGAGAAGACTAGTTATTTTTTCGTTAGCATTTGCAATTGAGATCCTAGAGGAACTGACCTACCGCTCCCTCCGGCTCTCTTGCAACTGGCACTAGTCACATCACACCGTTAGCATTGACTTCGCAGGAATCAGCATTCTATTCCGGAGTAATACCAATGACAAATGACCGAATTCTCAGGCCGACTGGGCAGAGTGATGCGGATGCTTTCGCAATTACAATGTCCGATGTAGGTCATGCTGTCGTTTCTCAGGTGTCTCGAAATCGTCAAAATAGTAACTAGGTGTAACAACCGTGTCTTGAGATAACCCTCCCCTTTTATAGTGACCCAAATCACCCCATGCGCCCGAGCCAGTGGAGTCCTAGATTAATAATGCCACCGTGCCGTCGTTTCCACGGTTTCCCGATGTCCATTCCGCTTGGGGAGGGTGGAGTTTTGCCTGTGGATAGGGATAGTGGATATGCGATGGAGTTTTAACGGTGAAGGGACTGGCAGAAGGGCGAAAGATCGACTGAGACTGGACGAGCGCCGAGTGACGTTGATGGCCAAGAAGAAGCGGGTCTCCACTTCGCGGGCCAGTTGCTGCGGTATCGCGGTTCTGTTTCCGTGATCTGAGTATGGGTTTGGGATCTGTTGATTCTGCGGGTTGGAATTTGGGGATATTTTGAGTTTCGGATTTTTGTTTGGTGATCCGGTGCCGAGGTTAGCCATGAAGCTAGGTTTTGATTGAATCTATACTTTAAAGGTGGAGAGTAGGAAACGGTTTTGGACTGTTGTCCCGAGAACATATTAGGAATTTGTTATAGAGTGGAATTAATGGGATCCAAGGGTTCAATCTTGAAGCGGACCAATTTCTGAATTGATAAACGAAATACAAGAGGGTATGGAGGATAAATCACACTTCTTCTACAACGTAAACATCAAAATCATGACAGACCTCCAAAGGAGACAAAGAAAAAGAAAAGAAAGTACATCGTCAGCTTAACCTCAATATCAACAACAAACCCCTTCCATATGCAGCTCCTCGATACTCTCCAGAGTGAGCAAGGGCCACACCTTTGGTCCAAAGAGCTCTTTCACCTCGATCAGCTGCTCTGCTGTCAGTTCCTCCTCGTGAGCAAGATGCCAATCGATCATCTCCTGAAGAACAGTCGCGAACTTAGGAGGGACTAACACCCCTAAGAGCTGGTGCAACGAGATCCGGTTCCCATCCTGCCGTGAAGATCGCTTCACCCACGAAGGCAAGTTAGAGGTTTAATCGACAAACTGCGATTCAAAAGTCTTTGTCCTGTCCTGGGAATCGCTAATCAAGATGTGACAGTCGAATGACTTGGAATTCAGGTGAGTGGAAGGTTCTATCTTATAATAGATCCGTGGGTTACCACCGTAGAGCAAGAATAAAGTGACAAGGGAAAGAGGGAACGGTATTGGCCAGCCGGGACACCACGACATGAGAACATGCTTTTGAAAATACTCCCAGTACGACAGTTCTGTGTCGTACTGGGACAAATGTCGGGCTGAGATACCCTGCTCCAAATACCCCGCAACCACATCAAGGAACCCATGCACTTTTAGTGGATACCAGACAAGTGTCGTTGCGAGTAGGACAAACTCAAGAGGCAGATGCTTCGTAAGGTCGATCATGGCACCTTTGAAATTAAAATACCAGAACATACCACTTAACGCTGCCAGGATATGGACTATGACCGGCGTGCCGTCACAAATAACCACATTTATTTGTTTATTCACTGTCATCAAAATTCAGATTAATACTCAAGGATCTTGGTAGATTTATCTGACGATATAAATCCCAGAATGTTTCCAAGAATGTGCAAAATGTGGCTTGAGCGGACTTGGTATACTGAACAAGGGAGAGATTCACCATGTTCCACCAAAGACAATGCAAAATGCCTTTATTCTTAGCGCTGTAATCCGATAAATCGATCCGAATGGGCGACGAGAGATAAAGTGTTGGCATAGTACCGCTTTTGATGTGAGCTAAAAGTGTCTGGCACAATGCATCGACAATATCAAGGTTTCTGGTGTGGCGCTCGAATTTCGTCCTGACATCTTCACGAGACAGGAATTCATCAATCGATCGATGCGTCAGAGCGACAGTGGTATTGAAATTGAAGCTTGGATCTTTTACCATACAATCCGGGAAATAATCCTTGGAAATCGGGCAAATGTCAAGTAAGACATTTCAGGACCATCATGATCATGCATATGCTGAACACGGATCGTCCTGGTCAATAGTGGCGAGAAGAGCTACAAAAGGATCCTCGGACCACTTTTGAAGGCCTCCTGCAATTCAATCTCTTCTCGACTAGACACACAGATCTTGACATCGGGTAGCCTAGCAGATACCCAAGCTTTTAAAATCTTGATCATTTGGGGAAGATCTCCCTCGAATTCGTCCAAGCCGTCAATGAAAACGGCTATCTTGCTAGTAGCGTAGATGCTGTCCAAGTCAGATAGCTTACGAAATGCAGCGAGAACTTCATCGTCTTCATCAATAACTGGTCGTACTCCGCTGAAAGCAGTATTCCAATGCTTCGGAAACAGCAGTGGTATGAGCTCTGCCGACTGTGACAGAATAGAATGAATAATCCCTCGCACCAACCCCCGGAGGCTCTTTTGAAGAGTGCGTCCCGGCTTCCAAAAGAAAAACGTGGCGATAAGAAGAGTCTTCGTCCCTGGCCACTTTTTGAGATACTTTTCCGTTTCCTCATGTTGGCAAATATATTTCATTAAAGTTGATTTGCCCGATCCTGGTTTTCCAGAAATGTGAAACGTGCCCCTGCCAAAGGTTGTAATTGGATGAGTGGAAAGAAAATCAAGCTCCTCTGTCTCAAGAGAAGAAAATGCGTTTGCTGCACTATCATAGTTATGTTTTTGGATGGAAGTGCAGAGGTGTACCTTTCTAGAACGCTTGAACTATTGAAAGGTCTCATCGAACGCTGACTGGCTAAAGTCCACTATGGGTCACACGCTGAGCCATTATCAGGCAAGCGTAGCCATACCTACCAATTGAAAATTATCGATCTATAACATCTCCAATGCTAGGATTTCAAACGGCTACTCTAAGAGACGAATCTTATCATCTGACTAGGTCATATAGGCAGGTAGTTTAATATACGGTAAGAGGACTGATTTCAATTTAGTGGGTGGTGTCTGTGTGTGTGTGCGTGTGAGACAGTGAGAGAGACAGAAAATATCATTATTCTCCATTTCGGCACCCAACGAGCCGCCCATGCTATAGTTGTGATAATAGTTCGCTCTCACTTACAGATGCCCAGAGGCAGTAAGTCTTTATGCCTTGTCTTTATTGTAGAGTCGCTCCGATGGTTTGCTATTCTATCCCAGGATTGAGGGCCATAATGTAAGCGCTCTAGGGTGCCTGAGGCATCCACAAGGCAGCCAGGCATCCGAAACAGTGCAACAAAACGTACGCCTCGTTGAGCTATCAAAAGGCCCACACCTTGTCCAATAGTAATCTCCATATACTAGGCACCCTCCAACGCATCCCTTGTCCTCTCATTGGCGCCCCGACACGCTTTGATACTGAGGTGCATTCCGGCCAGCCTCCGACATCGGACCGGACTAGAAATTCTACCTGGCCTTGACTTAGGATATATAAACCCCTGTGTAGACAGCCTCAATGTATCTTCCTCATTCTATAAAGCTGCACAGCAGTTCGAATTATAAAAATCAAAAGAAATAAATCAGATTTCCACCCACAAACTGTCACGATCACTTCGCGGCAGTATAACACCCCATCTTCCCCGCGCCAAGACCCTCAACCCAAGATGGCCCAAGCAAAGGACCACTGGTCTACCGAGGTATGTACCTGTTCTTTCCAATCCATCGATTCAACCCCATCGAGCATAGAGAGTAATATAAACTGACTCTACTAACAGGCATATTCGACCTCCGCCTCATTTGTCCCCAAACTAGCCCAGACTTTACTACAGTACCTAGATCCCCAACCCACAGATAAAGTACTGGACATAGGCTGTGGCGACGGGAAGTACACCGAGGCCTTCCTGCCCGCCGTGCAGTCCGTGCTGGGTGTGGATGCATCCCCAGCGATGATTGAAGCGGCGAGTAAGGAATACGGAAATGCGAAGGCGGAGTTCCGCGTCGTGGATTGCTGTTATTTGGAAAAAGAAAAAGAGATTGTTAATGGGAGCTGGGATAAAGTGTAAGATTTTCTATACTGGAGGGTTAACTGATGAAGTGCTAATAAGACATGTGTGTATCCAGGATCTCGAACGCGGCATTGCATTGGATCCTGCGCAATGAATCCACCCGCCTGAACACTCTCAAAGCCATATACGATAGTCTGAAACCCGGCGGAAGGTACGTGTTTGAGATGGGCGGGCACGGCAATATTGCCGAGGTGCAGACGGCGATGATCTTTGCCCTCGTCCAGCAGGGTTTCTCGATTGAGAAGGCCAGAGAGACCAGTCCGTGGTTTTTCCCGTCGGTGACCTGGATGACCAAGGCGTTGGAAGAGATCGGGTTCAAGGTTGAGAAGATGGAGTTGGAGTATCGGCCGACGAAGCTGACTGATGCGGTAAATGGTGGATTGGCGGGATGGGTAAGACTGATGGGTGCGCCGTTCTTGGATGCTCTTCCCGAGGAAAAGCGCGAGGGCGTTGCGCAGCAAGTATGTGAGGTTCTTCAGACGGCGGTGACGTACCATGAGGATGGTAGTCAGTGGCTGGGATATGTGCGGTTGAGGGGTATCGCTACGAGGGTATAAGGTGGAATGAAACATGGCCGTTCAATAGAGAGACCACTTAGATAGAGACAATTGATGGCGTCTATTGGCTCTTCTGAGCTCGTTGCCGCATTAAGACGCCCAGAGGGATGTCTTCCTCGTCGTAAAATTCGGCATCTTCGTCCACGCCAAAATCCCCCAACCGCTCTCCTTCTGCATTCCTCCAGCCCTCCTCACCGTCTTCGGAACGATCGATGTCGTCGCTAGACTCATTCTCTTGCTTCTTATTATCGTTCGATTTTTCAAACCGATTGTGAAAACGTCGACGACGCTGAATTCCCAACTCCTCCCTTGAGCGGTTCAAGTCTTCTTCTTTGCGCCGGTTGAAGGCTTCAATCTCATCGCGCCCATAATTCCCGGCCCCCGTAGCAATGCCACTAGACAGGTGTTGTTTAGACGGCATAGGGATTCGATCCGGATCTGGCGGTGGCCATGAAACATCTGGTTCTATTTCGGGTTAAGTCTCGCACTGTAAGACGGACAGAATACGACCAACCTTCAAAACCGTTGACATCATATTCCAGTCCTGTCGTGCGAGTAGGCGTCCTTGCAAGTGGCCAAAACCAGCTGATGACCTATCCCCTTGAATTAGCCACATAGCGGTCTTTAGCGGGCGATACATACATTTCCACTGCCACCCATGCCCGCTTTGATATTCGACCAGATGCCGATATCGTAGGGAAATTCTTGCTTTTTGATCCTGATACTCGTTCCGCCTGGTCCGCTCAGATAACCCCGGAAGTGACGGGCCCTCCGCACCAAGGTCTCGTGTCTTTCAATCTCCCATGATTCGATGGTCGTCGTGTTGAACGCCAAAGTCCACAGGGTCCGAAGCAAAAGTACGAACAACATGAATACAGTCAAGCTGTTTAAGACGAGCAGGATAAAGAGATGCGCTATCTGCGATGCGCTGGGTCCGAGGTACTGTACGTCGTCAGTACATCAAAAAATCGTACACATGACCTATTCTTACACTTGGAAGGTTCCTGGAGGCCCAGACAACCGAAGCCCTTTCAAATAGCAACGACTCGAGATAGCTCATGCCCACAACCGCATAGAACAAGAACCGCACAAAATGCGGGAAAGTGAAATGCGAGACGCAATTCGATGTCCACGGACAGTGATGATCCATCTTGGGAATGCACCTGAAAATTATCAGCAAATAGCCGCTTGCAAGTCGTATTTGTTAGAGCTACCTGCGACACGTTTTGCAGTGATGCGCCCGTGGTGGCTTCAGAGCTTCGCATCTTCGGCACCACCGCTGGCGGCCACTGTCATGGTCCGCTTCCAACTGCTTATTGTCTACCGGCTTCCAGTCCTTAGGGATGTGCCCGGGGTCTACAGTGCAGGAGCGATAATAACAGATCCAGATGCACAACGCGAAGATGTTGATGCGCCATAGTTCGCTTTCCCGTAGGGGCGACGGCTCGAAATAGGCGAAGAAATACTGAGAGGTGTAGGCGAGGAATGCGATGAGCACAGAGACTGATGGTATCGCCAACTGCGATATCGAGAAGGAGGAACAGAGCATCGTGGCTCAACTCATGCTGATACGTATTCGGAATAGCGAAGAGATGCATCGTCATCCATGTTTTTCCGTTGTTGGGAGGACACGTCGGGGCGCTGACTCAGCTCACGTGGCATCCCGTGCGTGGAACTATTCCCGCCGTCGCAATCCCTCTTTCAACAACTTCCTGGATTTCATCACCAAATCGAATTATCATCAATCTCAATTATATATCGCTTCTTTTAGTTCCATCTGTCATATATCATCTTACCTCAATAACTTCATCTATGACCGTCATCTGTTTGAGAACCATGTTTGAAGATGCCGATCACGGCTCTTCCTAGTTCCACCGTTCATGCCATCGGCTCAACGTCAGTCATCTCGGATCCTTGCTCAATTGTCAAGGAGTTATTAGACAACGCCATCGATGCTTCAGCCGCATCAATTGGTGTCGAAATATCCCAAAATACGCTCGATCTCATCCAAGTAAAGGACAACGGACACGGCATCCCCTCCGCCGACCATGCTTTCGTATGCAGACGCACCTTCACTAGCAAGATCCAGACCCTCGAAGATCTGAGGAAGGTTGGCGCAAAGAGTCTGGGCTTCAGAGGCCAGGCGCTGGCCAGCGCGGCTGAGATATCCGGTGGCGTGAATATTCTTACTAGGGTTGAATCGGAACTGGTCGGCAGTTCTATGAAATATGGGCGGAATGGAGAGCTGTCTAGGTGTGTCCTGTCGTACTTTTCCCTGCGACTGAACAATTCGACTGAATGTTCGAAAGCACCCAACGAACATCGCATCCGGTCGGAACCACTGTTCGTATCACCGACTTGTTCAAGCCTATCCCTGTCCGGAGGCAGACCGCGTTGAAGACTTGTGCCAAGACTTTGATGAGAATTAAGAAAATGATCCAGACTTACACCATGTGTAACCCGTCGAAAAGGTTCTCGTTCAAAGTTTTGAAGGCCCGGGCGGAGAACAATAATTGGGTTTATGCGCCGCAGAATGGGACGCTGATGGATGCGGTATTGAAGATTGCCGGCTATGACGTTGCTTCTCAATGCGTTGAAAAAACATGGCCATGTCAGGAGCATGCGCAAGGGGTAGATGCAGAAGCTCATGATCTCGGCTTCTGTCTAGTTTCATTGCTGCCTGATCCCAAATGTGGTATGTCCACCCCCCACAAGGTAAGGCGAAGCTGATCAGATAGACTTGACCAAGATGAATAATCTCGGCCAATACCTTAGTATTGACGGCCGACCAATATCAGCAACTCGAGGAATCGGCCAGGATATTGCCAAACTCTACAAATCGTATATACGTGCTGCCGCCTCTCGCCAGGAAGGCTCTACGACGACGGATTCATTCCTTTGTTTGCAGATCTGGTGTCCTGAAGCGAGCTACGATGTGAACATAGAGCCAGCCAAAGACGATGTATTATTTGAAGACCCGCACGAAGTGCTTGGTCTAGTGGAGGATCTTCTCCAGTCTACATATGGAGAGAAGGAGAATACCAACGGCAAACAGAAGAAGAAAGAGAAGCAGCCAGTGCGAGATAATGGTTCATTTGACCTACTTCTCGCTCGCAGGAATGAGGAAGCTGTGTCAACGAACGGAAATAACCCTTCTAGAATGCATGCGGCCGTGCCCACGAGTCCTCGGTTTCCTGTTCAGCGTCCCGCAACTTTTGACAGCAATAGCCGCTCTCGCGAAACTTCGGACTCGGAGGCAAGTTTGACTGCCGGTAGTCAGAGCCCTGTGGCCTCCAAGGAAGGGCTCAACCCGTGGTTCTTGACCAGTTTGAATGCTCCGATACAGCGAATAAATAATGTCAATTTGGACAGCACCGGTCCGCGCATAACGAAATATGTTCCTGGCAAAGGCTTTCGCGAATGGAGCCAAAGCTCCCGAGAGAGGAATCGGAGAGGCTCTGCGGCCTCGATATTGCCCAGCCCGTCAGCATCCAGTCCCGACTCTTCCTCTCGGTCCGCAGCGGCGTCGCCGTCCAAACCAGCGAGCTTCCATGTTCCTCGTGTTTCAGCATCACGGACAGCAGACCAATCCAGATTATCAGAGCCTAATGAAGAGCGGCATAACAATGGGTTGGACAGATGGTTAGGGAGGTCCTCTGCGACAATGCCTTCCCGGGCATCTGCGGAATTGGATGAGCCCCAAGAGCCGTCTTTGACTCAGAGGCGATTCGAACAGTGCCTGAATGAGGGCGAACCTCCGAGCCAGCTTTCATCGACCGCAGACCTTTCTAGGCATACGCGAGAAAATTCGACATCATCAGCCACATCGCTAACTCGCCGGCCACTTGACCTCGAAGAGATGAACAATGTGCGAGGAGAGCAAGCTAAAGTCCCTATTCAGGAGGGATGGTCAACTGGACTTCACCAACTTTCGCAGTCTAATGTTACTGCACTAGAAGACGCTCTTGACTTTGAGAGACGCAAGAAAGAAGCAATCCAAATGCGTCGAGAGCAAATCCGGAGTCAGTCAGGTAACCGCAACACCAACTCGCCACACCTCAGCCGATATCTCGCTGCACGCGCTTCCTTGTCGCAACCTGAAGTTCCAACCTCCTCCAGGGAAGAAACTGTGGGTGATGCCCAATTAAATTCCTCGACAGAACCTCGCACATTACCTACCTCTGCGACACCGTCTGTCCTGCAACCATTTGATCCTAGATTGTATCTCATGCGTCGTCGGAACTCACATCTACAAGGAACATCTGACGGGAGTAAATTGCGCCGGATAAATCCTAATAAATTGCCATTTGAAACGATCCCGACCGGACAGGAAATACATGACATTGGTTTGACACAACCAATCGACACACCATACGTATCGGAAGAATTTGATAAATTGACAACTGCAGATCTATATACGCAGGATGGGCGAGAATATGAAGCGTTCGGACCCTCGGAATCTACTCCAGAGCTGCTCGAAGCCTGGGTGTATCGGCTGCGCTCACTGATCGCAAAGAGGTATAAGATCGAAGAGGGATCCGTCCCGAACGTGCAATTTGATTTGAGTGCCTTAACTCTACCATGAATTTGATGATATTTTGCGGGTGTCATAGCGCGTCTATATTTACGGCATGTATAACTATTGATTTTCATTTCTTTTCAAGCATTGATGGCAGTACACGATTCTGCGAGCATCTGAAACGGCATGGGTTTGCAAATTTACCCAAGTTCATGCCATAGTCATTTCCAATGATATAAATGCCGTTCATGACAGATCCCATCATTCCAACTTCCCAGCCAAAGCATCCAACCCGGTACCCTGAACAACACCCTGGTCCTAGAACAATCGACCCGTCAGCATAACTCACCATTGACCAGCCAACCAACAACCCAACAGGAAGAGAGAAAAGAAGGAGAACATACCATAACACCCTCCGGAACATTCACATTCGTAACCGCAAACCTCGTCTTCTCCGCATTCTCCCCACACCACACCTTCCCCGTCTGACCGGCCACAATCGCCGAAACGACCTCCTCCGCATAGACCATCAGATCTCCTCGTCCGCGGCCATCTTCGCCACGCGCCCTCGCGGCCACAGTCCCTTCAATGGCCTTGTACAGAGAATTCTCAGGGAGCTTGAAATCGCCGAAATAGGTCTGGCCTAGAGTCTGCACGGCGCCGGTTACGATTGATAACACGCGGATGTTGAAGGGTTGGAGTTCGAGTCGGAGGGTCTCGGCGATGAGTTCGAGGGAGCGTTTGGAGGCGGCGTAGGTTCCTAGTATGGTGGTTAGGTCACGCGCTTCTTATCCCAGGTACAACCACACCCACACCCGGAGAGAAAGAACAGAAGTATAGATAAAACCTACCCATATACGGCACATTCAAATACCCCGCGATAGAAGTCGTAAACACAACCGCCCCTGCTTCTCCTCCTCCTGGCCTCTTCGCATCAATCATCAACGGCATAAACGCCTTCGTCACAGCCACCGCACCCCAAACATTCGTTTCGAACAACTCCCTCGCCTGATCAAGATCCTCGTCCAGGATCGGCATGAAATGGTTCCGTCCCGCGTTGTTAATCAGATATGTTAGTTTTCTTGTCTCTACCCCTTCTCCGGTCCCCGGCCCCGTGTCTGTAGTGGTTGCAGGATCTGTAAGATAAGCACGCACACTCTCCACAGCCCGCTTGATCTGCGAGGTATCCCGCACGTCGAGAGTTAGGAGCGTGACGTGCTCTAGACCCCACAGGTTCGTCATCTTGGATGTGTCTCGCGCGGTGGCGAACACTTGGTAGCCCTTTGAATGGAAGGTTAGGGCGAGCGCGGAGCCGATGCCGTGGTCGCTGCAGCCGGTTATGAGGACGGTTGGTTGGGGCATTTTGGTAAGGGGTTTTGGTTGGGTGCTAGATAGGGGAGGAGAGAGAGAGATCTGCGATTCTTGTTAGAAGTCGGGAGAGTGAGTGACTTTATAGCCATCGTAGTTATATCTTATATTGATATCGGTGTGAACCGTGGACTGTGGACTATGGGCTGTGGAGTGAATTGAGGCTGAAATACTAGATCCTATAGCTAGTATTTCTTTATCTGATCTGGGGTGTGTTGGTTGGTTCATGCTTAGACTTGGATGCTTGGCTGTTGGTAAAGGAACAAATCAGGGGAGATTCACACAGGGTAAATTGTTGGATTGATCCCGCAGGAAGAACGAGAACGAGGAGTACAATGAATCCTCGGAATGAAGCTGTGAGACTGGTACGGTAGTGAAGGATTGGATGTCAAGGCATCCTTCCGGTAGTGGTGTTTTTGATAGCGCCAACGCAGGATTTAAGAGTAAGCCAGTCATCACTGTCTGACGCCTCCCGGCTGCGTCTGGTTCACTAATATAGGATCGGTGATTGGCGATCGGTACTTTCTGACATTGAGGCTGGCAACAAAGAAAATAAAAATAAATACCGTAGGGAGTCTAGGCCAGCAAAGCTCCCGTTTCTCAAGTGTGTATGTACACATGCATGCATGTAAGTATGTATGTATGTACCTACACATCAAACATAGCCAGTCCAATCCCATATCTACCCAGCCCACAATTATTTCAGTAACCATGTCCCACCCTTAGGAAGCCTTCCTCCCCACGATCGTAATCCTCGGGAAGGCAAACATAGCCCCCTTCCGACTCTCCGCCGCCGCCTTGGGCACTAACTCCATGATCTCCTTCGCGTTGGACCCGTTTGCCGCACGCTGCGCAACCATATCGTAGATCATCAGGTTGCAGTGATGCATCGCGTACTCGAGGTGCGGGACGGCGGCGACGCGATGCGCCTTGATGTCGAGGAGACCTTCCTTGGCGAACAGTTCGGGCAGCTGGTCCGGCCAGGCGGGGATGAGTCGCGGGTCCTGGGACGCGGTCATGTTGAAGAGCTGTTGCATGGAGTCGACGGAAACGGAGGGGTTGGTTTTGGTGAGTTTCATGCCGGGGACGTCGACTTCGGCCCATTGGAGGTAGCCGCCGGGTTCTATAAAGAGAAACGAAGGTGTTAGATTCGATGCGACCGTTGTGTATGTTGGATTGAATTGGATGGCGGGGTGGGGTGCCAAGGCAAGGAGAGTCAGGATAGGGTCGGCGGACTTAGTAGAGCGAGCAAGTTCCGTAGCAACACCGTCGGATCGCCTTTTACGACGAATACGAATAATTTGATGTGTACGATATCATACTGGCCAACCAGCTCGTCGGGGACCGGGGAGAAAGCGTCCCAGGTGCGCAGTCGCATGTTGGGCGGAAGCCACTCGGTCGGCGGTGCTTGCGCGATGTCCAGGTCATATCCGTCTAATTGGCAGGTCGAGGGGAGGTGTGGCGCTAGGTCAGAGAGCCATGCTCTGGAGGGAATAGTTAGACGCGAAGGAATTGCGATCGAAGCGATATGGGCTCACCCCGTTCCGGTCCCGACGTCGGCGATTTTCAGATCCTTGTTGGTCGTGTCGATGTCGGGGTGGAGGAGGTATCCGAACATCTGCGTCCACAGCGCATGCTGCAGGTTGAGTCTACCGCGATCGTTGAGTCAGTGAAGGCAGTGGATGATGACCATTATGAGTACCAACGTACCGAGAGCAATCGATGTAGTCTCTGCTCAGCAGATACTGGTCATCGGGGGCTGAGCCCATGTTTATGGCGTGGACGATGGATGATAGCGTGTTTGCCAGGGACAGGGATTTCGGTCAGATTCAGAGCAAATCGATAAATGGTACCTCCGTACTGTACCCCGCAATGCGAGACCTTCTTTTAAAACGCGAACCACCCACCGGTGCAATGGCTGCATGCAAGGATCAGCAGCAAAGACCAGTTAGACCGAGATCCACGGACCGTTAAGGCAAGACGGAGATGGGGAATGCAACGTCGATGAGGAGAAGGCCACGGAGAAGGACTGGAGGACTGGAGGAGGTGATAACGCGTCCCTCATCGTGACCGGGAAAATTCATCCATCCTGGTCAAACCGACAAACACATTAACACAACAACCCCTCCATTCTCCAAGCAGTCAGCAATTAATGCCGATCGGGCGCTCTCGGGCTGGCTGGACCCACTGCCGTCGTTGGGGGCCAATTTGATGACCATTTCCTGACCAATTTCAGTCCCATACACTTGTACACTGGTACTGTGCCTACAATGTCACTGTCCACGGTACACGGTCACGTTATGCACGGTGGGGGGCACGGAGTCCGTTTGAACACGATCGTTGATCCGACCAAAGTCTCTTCGCTCTTAGTTTTAAAACCCTTTCGTTCTCGATTCTTTCTTCGGTGGAAAGAGATCGTCCTAGTGTCGGTTGTGGCTTTGAACTGGTCCGTCTCATTGCCTGTCACAGTGTCAAATCAGTCATCTAGAAGGCGGGAATCTGGCCCCTTCGCACTAAAGTCCGACCTTTCCTTGGGGTCTGCTTTTTCTCTGGTCCAGCCTCGGGGCCGGCCACAATTGATGATTACTGATATTACAGAGGATTCCTGTCCCCTGTCCACTGTCCCCTGTCAAGTGTTCCTTCTACCTTCTAACAGGGGTTCTCACTCGCTATCAGAAGCCATCGCCCTGTCACCGTTAAGCACTTTGGCTTGGGCTTACAATTGTTAGGGACTCCGTAGGGACGTTTAGTGTTTAAACTTAAGGTAAACTCCGTACTCCGTAGTTTTTTTTACCGTTGGAAGGGTCTAAATTTGCTGACTCGTACACATAAAAAGAGGGGTGACACCACCGACGATTCCAACCACCCCCGCGCTCTAGTGAGAGTCTCCAACTCTACACGCTCTTTACAAAGCTCTACAGGCTCTCCAGGCTCTCCAAGCTCTACAACCCTACAACCCTACAACCCTACAACAACACTCCATGACTCTATGACCATGACTCTATACACACCACCCCCAAACCCTAATTTCTCCCCCGCCTCTTCTGTCATCTCCTCCCTCTCCCACCCTCCAATGACCGCCGCCAAACCCACGATCGTCCTCGTCCACGGGGCCTGGCACACGCGCCCGAGCTACCGCCGTTACATCGACGATCTAACGGCGCACGGATTCACCGTCTACTGCCCGCAGCTACCCTCCTGTAGCCTCAGCCGCCCGCCCGTGGCCGGCTACGCCGACGACGTGGCCGCCGTGCGCCGCACCGTCGAGCCCCTCGTCAACGCCGGGCAGCGCGTCCTAATACTCATGCACTCCTACGGCGGCATCGTCGGCACCGACGCCGTCGCCAACCTGACCTGGCCCGAGCGCCAGGCGCAGAACCTCCCCGGCGGCGTCGTGCACCTGGTCTACCTGTGCGCCTACATCGTGCGACCCGGTGCCTCCGTCCTCAGCGTCTGCCAGGAGGCCGGCATGATGCATCTCTGGCCGCAGTGGGTGGAGAACGCCGACGACGGGACCACCTTCCCCGTCGACCCCGTCTTGATGTTCCTCGGCGGCGTCGACCGCACCCTCATCGACGAGGCCCTGTCGCATCTGGTGCGCTCGCCGCATGACGTCTTCATGACGCCCGCCGAGGGCGACGCCTGGAAGAAAATCCCCGGGACGTATGTCCTCACGCAGAACGACTACTCCGTCCCCCGGATCTACCAGGACCTGATGCTCAAGAAGGTCCGGGAGGACGGCGTCGAGATGCGGCTGCTGGACTACAACACGGGCCACTCCATTTTCTTGACCATGCCGGACGAGATGGTCCAGTTGATCGAGGAGGCGGCGGTGGATGAGCGGAATCCGAGGTAATGTTAATGTCTAATTTCATGGGGGGTGTGTGGGAGCCGGCCGGGAAAAGGAGATTAATTGGGAATCTTGTTCATTCATGTTCATGTTTATGTATTTAGCACAGCATAGCAATCTGTCCGTTCGTCTGTAGCAGTGTTTTGCAACGTTGGTTGTTGCAAGACATACGATCGATTGTTCGTCAAGCGGTTTAGCGTATTCGAAAAGAATTCATTGCAGAGTTTTTTCTTTCCTTTTCTTTTGATTGTTCTTTGTTGTTGTTGTTATTGTTAATTTGACTTTTACATATTTGCTCTTGACCTCGCGGTCTACTACTACTATGAAAATATACCTTGATATGTGACCTATCCAAGTTTCAACTCGTCCTACAATGACTATTGAGATTGAGAATGGTATTGTACTATGTTCAACTAATTCTCTGCGCAAGAAGATCCATTCAGCCATCACTTTCGAAATAGCAATAGTACGGTCCATGGACCACCTTCCTATTGAGCATCAATCTTGTGTTGCAGCGGATGATGAGAAGCACGTCCAGTCAATCCGTGTCTGTCCAACCCGTGGGAGAGAATATTTCCATGTAGCCTATGCCATGTCGATACGGCCATTGGGTGATCAATAATACAAAAATAGTCTAGTCCAGTACTTGGATCTCGAAATAAGTATTACGGACTAAGACGTTGATGCACTTCGGAAAGAAAGATGTCATTATTGTATTGCATATATCAGGGGCCTTCGAGGACGGCGAACCGGCTATTCCTCAAGCATCTACAGCCTACAGAATAGTCTACATCTTACCTTCAAAATATAACTAGACGATGCAAACCTCCCAATGAGTCGGAACCAGTAAAAAGGGGGGTTCCGCGTATCTCAAATGGAAGAGACGTGGTCTACGGATCAGATCCAGATCCAGATTCAGATCCAATCTCTCAACGCGAAAGCCTTATCCCATGCCAATCAAAATCAACCTCATCACACAGATGCGTGGCTGGGACCATATCTGACGAAGCGGATTGTCACTCGTCTCGTTCGTTGTTTCCCTTCCGACTCGGTCGGCTCGTCGACGCCGTCGTGGGTAGGTTCCACATTTCCATGCACGAGTCTACCTCTGTCCTAGAACCATTGCTTATAGGTATTATCGTTCGTCTTTCTTCGCATACTGAACGCGTGCCAGAGGTTCGGAGATGGCGGGTTCGGCAGATAGACGCAGATCACGACCAGCGGCGTTTCGATTGACGGGAAACTTATTGCTGTCACGAGGGTATACGCGTATAAAGTCGCGTTAGCTGATCTCGATCTCTATCTCGACGCGGTAGGGGGGACGGATAATTTTGCCAATGCGGATACTATGGACAGGACGAGACGAGTTAGTTTTTCTTTCTTTTGCTTTCGGTCTTGGAGAGGGAAACATAGACATAAAATCGCAGGTGTCAAAGGAAGAACTCACGATCCACTGTCGACCCCCCCTCCTTATAACAGCGCCCTTCTTCCACTTGGTCCGATTCAATCGTCGGATGAGCTGCTTGTCTAGATAGACACAAGACAATCATGTCGGTCCGGACGCTGTTTCATCCACTCTCACTTCCAAAGGATATCGCACTCTTTTCTCGCCATATTCAATACCGCCTGGAGATGGTGTTCGCGTAGTAGGATTTGATCTGGTCGGTGCAGTGGTCGGGGCCGGCAACGGCAACGGCATTAGCGACGTTCCACGTGCGAACAGGCAGCATGTGAAAACTGTGCTCGCCGACGGAGATCATTTACGTAATGGCGTGGGGAAAGGGCTAGGGCTCCGTTTCATGGAGAATGTGGCGAGGGCGATCTGGCGGAGAAGATGTTATCGGTGTACGGTGTGCGGAGTACTCCGTAGGAATAGGAATCTGATAGCTGAGCTGTGAGGGGTTCGGTAACATCATAGCACGGTATCTAGCATGAGCGATCGTGCAAATCAATCAATGAGAGAGTGATGTGTTGGCAATGGAGAGGGCAGGCCCGCCCAAGACGATCCATTCCAACCCCGCCGATCTTCCGCGTTCTGGAAGAAAAGTTTGCCACGAAATCGTCGGAGTACTCCAATCGGGGGGAGGGCACAGGGCCAGGGTCTCCCGAATAGCAGTCGCTTTCATTCGCCGGAAGTATTGAAACCTTTTATATATCCTGAATATCTCCGGAGAGGATGAAGCCGTGGGGGCGATAACTGGTACCTCCAGCCCTGTCTCGGAATGGTTAGCACCGCGAAGGCCAAGACAGGCAGGACAGGACAAGGACAATCTCCCAATGCCGTCCGTTGCTGATCTCTGCTCCGTAGTTACTCTGAAGAATTCACTTGCAGATTCCACTCCGTGCAGAAAGTCCAGTCCAGAAGGCCAGAAGACGCGGCCGACAAGGGCTGTCAGACGGTGGCACTGGCTTATGTATTCTTAGCCAGCGCCATCGGACCAGGACTGACGGCGCCAAGCGAGCCACATCCCCACTCTGTTGCAGTTTTCTAGCGACTAGAGACGAATCGATAGATGGCGCGACACCAGGCCAGAGTATATTACTCCTGAAGGATTAGTTAGATTACTTGGGGCGGGAGAACGGAGCCCGCTGTCTCTCCTGACTGGCTGTTCGGGATATCCGTCTATTATTGCTATTATTGGGCTACAGGTTACAACCCTAACTTCCTAAGGGACGGAGTACGGAGTACGGTGGACGGTGTGCTAACTGTTCGGAGAGAAAAATCAAAACCTTGACTGCGCCCCTCTTTTTTCTTTTTCTTTTTTTCTTTTTTTTTTTTTTTTTTTTTCCCTTTTACCTGACTCGGTCCAAAGTTGCTTTCACCGCGTCCACCAATGCCATGAGATCATCCCCGTCTGCGGGCACCGCATGTCCAACCCTGTGAATCACCTGCTGGTTGACCTCCTGCGCACACAACTGCGACAGGGGCGGGCCCATGCCCGGATAATCCTCATCGTGGGTGGCCCAGCAATTCACGACGGGAATCTCGATGCGAGGAGCAGGCCGGTCGCACAAACTCGGCGTGATCAATTCGACGCGCCCCCTTTTCAGTGCCTCCCAGGCAAAGGGCAGACCGCCGCAGAGGAAAACCGCGCACCGGAAGGGCGGCAGCCGAGGCAGATGGGTCGAAGGATCCACATCGCCCATCGGACACGGACTTGGAGTGGGACGGGATCCGTGTGTCTGTTCTGTTTGTTGTGTTTCCGTCGGACGGGTGTTGAGTGTTTGTGGCACTGTCACTGTCACTACGGACTCTGACTCTGTCCGTCTCGGCATTTGGGTCTGACTCTGTGCGATGATCAGCGTGGCAGCCAATACAGCGCCTTGCGAGAAGCCGATCACCCCGTCAAACGGCCCATGGGTGTCGATGTACTGCGCCAGATCGACCACGGCCCCGAGGATGCTGGCGGCTGATTCGTCAAAGTAGGAGAAACTCTCCACCTCGTCGCCGAAGACTTCGCGAATGCCTCGTGCGGGTGGCCAGAGCACCGCGCCGTCGATGAAGTCGAACTCGTGGCTGTCCGTCGCGTCTAGGTGGTATCGTAGAGAGGCTAACGTGGTGGGGTTAGATTGATCCTAGAGTCGGGGAGGAAAAAAAAAAAAAAAAAAAGGTAATAAATCTAACCGATTTGTGTTTTGAGGACCTGTGGTTATGAATCAGGGGAATTCTGGTAGGCCATGTGGGAGAGACATCTTACATCGCTGCTCGTCCCTTGGCCATGTAAACAGAGGAAACGCATGGTTTTGAGGGGATGGAGGGGGATGTCCGAGACCGAGGAAGTACTCCGTAGTGGCAGTGGCACCCAAGATCAAAGAAATCAAGATTCCAGCAATGGATTAGGCACTGAATACGTAAAGGAAGTGAAATTAAAGTGAAAATCACCGAGCCCTGCAGGACAAACCGGCTGTGGTCTGGCAACACTCGCATATCGTCACTGGGCCATGTGGGATTGAATCATTAATAAAAAGCCGCCAGGGGGGGGGTAGTATCGCTTAAAAAGTGAAAAAACCCAGTCACTAACAGCAGTAGTTGCGAGACTAAGAGTGGGCGGTGCTTGTGTTAAACTTCCCATTTCTTCCGAACCAGGAATCTCCCCGACCCGCGACCTCCGTCCAACTCTCACAGTCACTGGTCTGTCACTTGTCAGTGCATCCGACACTTGTTGACAATCACGGTCGGACGACTTCCATTCACTCCAATGTCCCAAGGAGGTTAGAGATCCCGGCGAAGGGGCCCCTTCATCTTTTAGTTCGACCCTTTCATCTACGCGATTAACTTACTTATACTCCGTATTCCCGTTCCCAGGCCACGCGACCCCCCGGTCGGTCGCTAGTTTAGTCGCTTCTGCCAGGGTATCCTTGGGGGTTTTCCCCCCTGTCGTTTTTGACGTTCTATTTTTATTATTGACCATCCTAATTTTCGTATTACTGTTTAATTTTCCTCACGATGCAGACCGACGACGATCCGATCGCCGTGGTCGGCTTCTCGTTGAGATTCCCTCAGGATGCTGACACCACCGAGTCCTTCTGGGACATGCTCAGCCAGGGCGAAAATGCCATGACCGACTTCCCCTCCACCAAGTTCAACATCGACGCCTTCGAAGGTCGCAAGAATGCCATGAACGGCACGGTTTGTCCTTCCCCAATCCCCTCGGAAATGTTGAGACCATATCACCTGACTGATGACCCCCCGTAGATGCCGCTGCGAGGAGGCCATTTCCTCAATGGAGACCTGAGCCTCTTCGATGCCCCCTTCTTCTCTATCACCCCGGCGGAGGCTAAAGCTATGGACCCTCAGCAGCGCATCATGCTGGAAACGTCATATCGCGCGCTAGAAAATAGCGGCATTCCCATCACCAAGTGTCACGGGAGTAGGACGTCCGTGTATACCGCCACCTTCACGGATGACTACAAGAGCGTGCTCATGGATGCGCCGGATAACCTACCCAAATGCGCCGCGACGGGCCTGTCGGGTTCCATGCTCGCCAATCGCATCAGCTGGTTCTACGACTTCAAGGGTCCGAGCATGAATCTGGACTCCGCGTGTTCGAGCAGTTTGAGCGCGCTGCATATCGCGTGTGGCGATTTACATAATGGTACTTCGCAAATGGTATGAGAACATGATCCCGGGATAGTGAATGAATTAGCTAATGAATTTCACCTCATCCAGGCCCTGGTCGGTGGCTGCAACCTCGTCTTCCACCCGGACTTCATGCTCATCATGTCCAACATGGGCTTCCTATCCAGCGACAGCCGCTGTCAGAGTTTCGACCACAAAGCCAACGGCTACGCCCGCGGCGACGGGTTCGGCGTCGTGGTGCTGAAGAAGCTCTCGGCGGCGGTCAAAGATGGCGACACGATTCGTGCCGTGATCCGCGCCACGGGCCTGAACCAGGACGGCCGCACGTCTGGCGGAATCACGCAGCCGAGTGGCGCGGCGCAGCAGGCGCTGATCGAGGAGACGTTTGCGCGCGCGCAGCTGGACATGCGGTCGGTGCGGTTCTTCGAGGCGCATGGCACCGGCACGGCACTGGGAGATCCGACGGAGGCGGGGGCGATTGGGAGATCGTTCCGGGAATTCCGGTCGGAGGAGGAGCCGTTGTATGTCGGGGCTGTGAAGTCGAATATTGGGCATTTGGAAGGAGGGAGTGGAATGGCCGGGTTGTTGAAGACGATCCTTATGCTAGAGAGGGGTGTGGTTTTGCCGAATGCGGGATTAGAGAAGGTTAATCCGAGGATTGATACGAAGGATTTAAGAATTCGGGTGAGGATTTGTGGCCATTCGTGGTTCTAACTGTGGGGGATTAAAAGCTGATATATCTGTTTAGTTCCCGACGGTCTCGATGCCATGGCCGAATTCAGGCTTGAGACGTGCTTGCGTGAGTGGCGGTTTACCCCATTCGGGAGAGGACATATTGCTCACGATCAACAGGTCAACTCCTTTGGATTCGGAGGTTCCAACGCCGTGGTCGTTCTTGACGACGCGCTACATTACCTGGAGGAGCGTGGGATGGACGGGCTCCACCGCACGACAGACATCGAAGACATTGAGCAGGAACGCCCCTCTAAGAAACCGCGACTGGAAGGCCCATCACGATCAACGGACACGGACACTTCTCAACCGCCCCGGCTATTGGTGTGGTCTGCGGCCGATGAAACGACGCTCAACACGACGCTGGACTCATTCACCAATTTTGTCCGTCCCGGAAAGAGACAAGCATCTTCGACGTCGCTCATCTCCGATATGGCATATACGCTCACTGCCAAACGAACGAATCACGCCTGGCGCTCGTACGCAGTTGCAGGGAATAGTGAGGATCTCGGGTCGCTGGAGAAATGGACCGCGAAACCGACAAAAGCGACCAGCGAGCCGGGATCGCTAGCTTTTGTCTTTACGGGTCAGGGCGCACAGTATCCGACGATGGGCCATGGGCTGCTGGCATTCCCATTCTTCCAATCCCGTTTGATGGAAATCGAGAAGATCATGTGTGATCTAGGATATAGCTGCTCTTTGCGAGGTAGGCTAACATCCAATAACTGGGCAAAAACTGGAGGCCGCTGACTGATTAACGCAGAATTCCTCTCGAATCCCTCGTCGCCTGTGAATCAACCGGAACACAGTCAGACGGTGACGACTGCAATTCAGATTGCGATCGTCGACTTCCTGAAGTCTGTGGACGTTGTCCCGGCGGCGGTTGTGGGCCACTCATCTGGAGAGGTTGCGGCAGCGTATGTCTTCTTCCGTGACGATATACCACAAGCTAACTGTAGAATAGGTACTGTGCAGGTGTCATCAGCGACGTAACAGCACTAACGATTGCCTTCCACCGAGGTCGTCTCGCGCAGAAACTCCCCAAACTTCACTCCGCGTCACAGGGCATGCTTGCGGTGGCGATGAGCGAGACAGACATCAAACCCTTCATCGATAGACTGAGCGAGCATATCGAAACACCTCGAGTCCAGATCGGCTGCCACAACAGTCCCCAGAGTCTCACGCTAACCGGAGATGCCGACCAACTCTCGCTCATCAAAGGATGGCTCGAAGAGGGCAAGCATTTTTGTCGAAAGCTTCGAGTCAACGTCGCATATCATTCCGTTTTCATGGAAGCCGTCAAAGAGGAATACCGACTCGCACTGAGCCATATCGACAAGGACCCCGTGCAACGCGATCTAATCCCCATGATCTCCAGCGTGACAGGCACTATCGCCCGGCCGCGCATGCTGTGTGATCCTGACTACTGGGTGCAGAATCTCGTCTCCCAAGTCCGCTTCTCGCCCGCAGTGTCTCTTCTGGCCGTTCAATCGGGCAAACCGCCGCGAAAGCAACTCACTTCGAAGAAACCGCAGACGCTGTCGGGCATCAATATGCTCGTTGAGATCGGCCCCCACTCCACCCTGCAGGGCCCGTTGAAGGAGATTCTCACCAAGGCGCGCGCTCAGGATCGTATCAATTATACAGCGACCTTGTCCCGGCAGAAAGACGCCTCCAGGGCGATACTGGAAGCCTTAGGACGCCTCTGGGGCTTCGGACATCCGGTCAATCTACTCAAGGCCAATTGTATTGACAGCGCAGTACCGAGGCCTGTGCGGACAGATCTCCCGGAATATCCGTTCAACCACTCTAGGAGTTACTGGTTTGAAGATCGACTGAGTTCTGCGTTCCGATTCCGAAAGCATGCTCCCCACGAGCTGCTGGGTACATTGACGCTCGATTCGAATACGCAGGATGCGCGCTGGCGTAACATCATTGATCTCGAGAAACTTCCGTGGTTGGAGGATCATCAGGTAAACCTTCACTTCGAGGGCTGGTCCCCCTTTTTGTACAGGATCGAAAATTGACAATGAAACAGATCAGCGGTGACATTCTCCTCCCTGGTGCAGCGATGCTCTCCATGGCGATCGAAGCCGTCCGGCAATTTTCAAGCGGTAGCGACATCACTATCACAGGCTTCGACATCCGCGACATCCACTTCCTCAACGCCCTCCAAGTCCCACCCACTAGTCCAGGACTCGAAACCCAAGTATCCCTGACCAAGCAAGAAACCAGCAGGCCCGATGTCCAACCCTGGTACAAATTCCGCATCCTCACCTACACGTCCGAATGGCTGGAACACTGCAATGGCTCCATCCGAGCGCAAGTAGCACCACAGGAAATCAACCCAGCCCGATACAACGCCGAGCTCCTATCCATCATCAACAGCTGCACCGAAGACGCCCAGATCACCCGCGTCTACAACTCCATTCGCGACAACGGCGTCAACTACGGTCCCATCTTCCAGACCCTGAGCGACGTGCAGATCGACAAGAATGGCGCCGCCGTGGCGCACGTTCGCCCGTTCTCCAATGACGCACGGGTTATCGAGTCAGCGAACGTCGATCTCAAACCGTATGTGATGCATCCATCGGTTCTGGATGGATTATTCCAACTGGTCTTCCCGGCTCTGAATGAAGGAGGCGCGCGCGATATCCCAGCTATGGTGCCCTCGTATGTCCGGAAGCTGTTCATCTCCGCGGACGCCTCCTCGTCTGGACAAAGTGCGCCACTGCAAGCGAGTACTCGATCCGCACTTCACGGTTTCCGCGGGACCGTATCAAACGTCGTCGCGATGTCGGAAGCCGGCGATAAAGTGCTGTCGTATATGGAGGGGTATCGGACGACGTTCGTCTCGCAGACTGAGAGCCTTGAGTCGTCCGACGACAAGGACAGACATCTGCTGAGCTATTTGAAATGGCAGCCCGATGTCACGCTGATGGATAACGAGCAACTTGCGCAGTTCTGCGCACAAGCAACGCCAAAGCCGGAGACTGTTCTTTCCGGGTTTGATAGCCGTCTCGCGCTCCTCATGCGGTCTTACGTGCACGAAATTCAAGAGGCCCTTCACCCGTCCTGGCCGGATGGTATTCCCAAGCAACTTGCTGGATACATCGCAGAAGACACTAATGGGAAGGACGGCGAGAACGCAATCATGCGCCCGAAGACGAACGGCATCCACGATCCCAGCACCCGCGTAGCCCTGGAAGAGGAAATCAGAGCCGCCAACAAGACCGGAGAGTTCTACGTTTCGCGAGGACAGCAGCTTTTGACCTTCCTTCAGCAAGGCCCGACGTTCTCGCCCCCCGAGATCCAGGAGTCCCAGGATGACATCATTCAGGGGTATCTGAACGAACGACTGGCAAGCGAGCATCTCGGAAAGCCATTGGAGGCGTACTTGTCTGCTCTAGCGCACAAGAACCCGCTCATGAAGATCCTGGACATCGGCGGCGGCTGGCAGGATACTGCCCCCTGCGCAGAGATTCTCTCCAAATCTGGCCAGGCCCTGTGGGCTCAGTATGACTACACGGAACGAGGCCCAGAAGATCTGAAGAGGGCGGAGGAACGGCTCTCGAGCTTGTCTGACAGTGTCCAATTCCAGACCCTCGATATCGAGAACGATCCTGTCGATCAGGGATTTGGCGAGGGCTCTTATGATATCGTCGTTGCGACTTCAGTGAGTAGACTTTGCCTCTGTCTTGTGGCACGAAACTAACTATTCTATTCTAGGTTCTGCACTCGTCGCCCCATCTCAGTAACGCACTCAAAAATATCCGAAGACTTCTCAAACCGTAAGTCCAACCCAATGTTTCCAAGTTACCAGATTAGAGCGTGACTTATAACTGATTAAAACAGAGGCGGTCATCTCATCCTCTTCGGCGTCATCGCATCCCCTCAATTGAGAACCGTTCTCGCAACGACCCTGCTCTCAACATGGGGCCGAGCCCCTAATTCCGGTCGTCCCCGGGGCGGGTCCTACACCAAGGAGAGTCTACATCGACACTTGACAGAAAGCGCCTACAACGGTCTCGACTTCATTATCCCCGGCTCTTCTGAATACTCCGATACGAGCTTCGTCATTGCGTCGGCGAACGACCCAGCACCGCGTCCTAAAGAAGAGCTTCCTTCGCGACTAGCCATTCTCACAGACGGAACCACCTCCTCGCAACAGGCCTTCGCTGCGCAATTGAAGACTCACATTGAGACGACAGCGAAAGAAGTGCAAGTCGACGTCTATCCGTTTTCCGAGTTCGTGACCACTGCCGCCGCGCACGACCGGTTCTGCATCTCGCTTCTCGAATACGAGCAACCGTTCTTCCAGGATATTGGGTCCGAGGATTTTGATCGGTTGAAGACCGCGCTGTCAATCACGGACGCGATTCTTTGGGTGACCAGGGACGGAAAACAATCTGATAGTCCGCAGTTTCATCTCGTGGATGGGTTCTCGCGCTCGTTGCGCTCGGAGAACGGCACGCTGAAGTTCGTGCGACTAGCCCTAGACGGCGGGCTGGGCAAGAAACTCGATGATGGACTGGGGTCGGTGATGACGATTCTTCGGCAGGCGAATAGCTCGGCGCTGGATGAGATGGAGTTTGAGTATGAGGAGAGAGACGGGTTCCTGCAAATCCCTCGTGTGGTGCAGGCGCCGGACATGAATAAGATCCACGAGGCGAAGATCACGCCGTTCCAGGAACAGGAGGTCCAGGTGGGTGATATGCCTCTAACGGCGGTGATGAAGACGCCAGGGATTATCAACAGCATTGGGTATGAAGAAACTCAGGATTCCGATGCCGATGGATCTTTGGAGTGGGATGAGATTCTGATCGAGGTCCAAGCTGTTGGCGTCACCGCTGAAGACTACAATATCGCCTTGGGTCAGAATACCGAGGAGGCTATCTTCTCGGAGTGCGCTGGAATCGTCAGGCAGGTTGGGTCGGACAGCGGGTTCACCGTCGGGGACAATGTCTTTGCCAGAGTCCCCGGTGCTTGTACTACGGGGCTGAAATGCAAGGCATCCTGTGCTGCGCGTCTGCCGGCGGGATCCGTGTCGTTCCTTGAGGCTGCAGCCCTTCCCACGGCCGGTGTGACCGCATTGCATGCGTTGACCGGCGTGACTAATCTTTCCGGCGGCGAGACCGTCCTCGTGCATCACGCCGCCAGCGCTGTCGGACAAATCGCGGTGCAGATCGCCCAGCACCTCGGAGTAAGGATCATTGCCACGGTCGACACGGAGGAAGAATCCACGCTATTGCGAGAAACCTACCAGATCAACGCCGACTGTGTACTGTCTAGACATGACCCCGAGCTCCCCCAGCAGATTGCAGCTCTGACTTCGCGCGGCGTTGACGTTGCACTCAACTTCGAGCAAGGTGATGACCTCGATCACTGTATTGAGGCCCTCGCGCCTTTTGGTCGACTCGTCAATGTCGGACTGGCGCGCAATATGCCATCCGACCATTTGGTGGAAGAGATGGCCACGAAATGCATCACCAATTCAATATTCACTGTTTCGAGTTTGCAGCACCTTCGACCGTCGTTGGTCCAGAAACACCTCGAGACCCTTGCGTCATTAATCTCTAGTGGAACCATCAAAGCCGTAGCTCCCTTGTTGGCTTTCCCTGCAGCTCAGCTCGGCCAGGCCCTGCAACACTTCCAGAAGGGACATAACATGGGCAAGGTCGTCGTTGATCTGCGTCCGAAGCAGTCTGTGATTGTAAGTATCCTTCTGCTCCCACTCAACTTTCTTTCTACCTTCCGACATCTAATGCATTATCATCCAGGCTCGTGTCCGCAACCGCCCATCCTACACCTTCGACACCAACGCAACCTACGTGATCGCAGGAGGCTTCGGCGGCCTTGGCCGCAACGTCTGCCGCTGGATGGTCAGCAGAGGCGCGAGGAACCTGATGATTCTTTCGCGCTCCGGCGTTCGGACTCAGTCGTCTAAGCAACTCATTGCGGAGCTGACGGCCTCGGGCGCCTCTATCCAAGCCCCAGCCTGCGACATCACGCAAGCCGAAGATCTCCAGCGAGTTCTGGCGGAGTACGGTGCAAACATGCCGCCTATTCGGGGCTGTATTCAATGCACCATGGTGTTACGGGTATGCTCACCATCTCCTCTCCCACATTCCCTATTAGAGAAACAACGAAGCTAACAACCCCCCGTCCAGGACGCCATCTTCACCAACATGACCCACTCGGACTTCATCACCGGCACGCACCCGAAAACCCACGGCTCCTGGAACCTCCACTCCCAGCTCCCCTCAGGCATGGACTTCTTCGTTCTCTTCTCTTCCGTCGGCGGCATCCTCGGCGCCACCAGCCAAGCGAACTACTGCGCCGGCAACACGTACAAAGACGCCCTGGCGCGCTACCGCACGCGACTCGGCGAAAAGGCCATCTCCATCGACCTTGGCATGATGGTCTCCGAAGGCGTAGTCGCCGAGACAGACGGCATGCTGGACTCGCTGCGCCGACTCGGCTACTTCAAGGACGTCAACCCGACAGACCTCCTCGCTCTTCTGGATCACTACTGCGACCCGATTCGACCGGTACCATCCTCGGAGTCACATGAAGCGCAGATCGTCGTGGGTATCGAGAACCCAGCCGGCATGGCACACAAGGGCCTCGAAGTCCCACATTGGATGTCACGGCCGTTTTTCAAACACTTCCAACTCATTCAAGCCGCGGGACAGTCGTCACCAGACGGCAGCGGGAAGAACTCGCAGCAGCAACCTGATGCGCAGAGCATCTTACAACAAACTGCCTCGGTCGAGGAAGCCGGCGCACATATTGCAGAATGGCTCGTCAAGAAACTTTCGCAGATCCTAGGCATCCCTGTGGCGGAGATTAGTCTGCAGAAACCCATCCACGTGAATGGGATTAATTCGTTGGTGGCGGTGGAGTTGCGCAATTGGTTCGAGAAGCGGATGGGGGCGGATATTGCGGTGTTTGAGATCTTGGGGAGTATGGCGATTACGCAGTTGGGGTTGTATGCGGCGGAGAAGAGCAGGTTTCGACAGGGGAGTTAGGTTGGGGGCTTATGTGTGTATGATTACGTGGGAGGGTGGGGGGTCGTTTTTGCTTGATAGCGTTCTGCTGATTGTTTTGCATTTTCAATTTCATTGTATTTCGATACTTTTGAGTTAGGGCTTGACTTCATAGGAGCATGACACTGCATACATCTATCATACAAATATCCAGTCTTACATGTACATTCACTCTACGCAAGCTCCACGACAGAACACACAGAACACGGTTGATAAGTAAAAAGTGAACTCCATCATTCTATACCCATAACTCCATATATACAAACATATCCTCATAACCTCACACTCCCATCCCTCCCCAACATTATCCCCAACCCAATCACCAAGGAACATCCTCCCCCGTCGCCATCCTCATCTGACCCGGATGTTGTTGCACATAATCCTCGATATCCAAATACGCCGCCAACACACTCTCCTCATCCGCGTACTCCCCACTACTGAGTCCATAAATGATTCCATCCACACCGGCCTCGCCGAGCATCTTCTTCACCATCCAGCCCTCCCCCTCATCTGTCGTCCAGGACATCACGGACCCAATCTGTCCGCCTTCACGAGCTTGACTGCCCTGTTTCAAGACAGAGCAGACCCCCTCATCGTCATCGTCATCGTCATCACAAGACCCAAACCCCTCCTCCGTCAAATCCACAGCCCCGTAATCCATAACCCTCTGCTTCGCATCCACATTCGTATCAAGTCCCTCAAACCACCCCTTCACATCCCCAACCCTCCCACTCAACACAACCGCCTCCCTCTCTTTCAACTCCGCGCTAATAACACTGAACCCCCTGCTACTCTCCTGCGCATAAAACCCATACAGCACGGCGATGCCGTTCTCAAGTAACAACTCCCTCGCAAGGTCCCGTAACGCTTCGATGGAACAGGCCCGGGAGGGGTCACATTCGTCGGGATTCTTGATGTCCAGCCACACGAAGGAGATGTTTGAGCTGGAGCTGGCGGAGGCGATGGCGGTGAAGAGGTTTGAGGCGGTCGAGCGGGCGCTGCAGAGCGTGTTGTCGTGGTCGGCGTACCAGCCGTATTTGTGGGCTGTGAGGTCGATTTCGAGGGCGTTGGCGCCGTGCGAGAGGGCTGCGTTTAGGGAATCGGTGGTGAGGACGCGGTGCGCGATGGCGTAGATGGGGCGGGGAGAGGATGTTGGTGTTGATGTTGAGGAGGAGGTAAAGGAGGAGAATGTGGTGGTTGAGGGGGAGAGCGAGGTCATGAATGTAGATGCTGTTGTTTGAGCGGATGCCGCTGTGTTCGAGAGGGTGAGGGAGAGGAGGAGAGGGAGGAGGTTTTTGACAGTGTGGAGCTTCATATCGAATGGTAGATTCTTATAGTATATCAATATAAAAAATGATATAGTATACTATTGACAATCGAGCACGTCTTCAGCAAGATAACCTTCTCAACCATTCCACAACCCCCTTTATAGATAGTAATCATGAACACCCCAACCAGCACTACCACTAAACACAGGCACACATATTTCGCTCCTCCCTCGACCCCATTTCGCCCCATCTACCCATGCAACGCAACAGTGTGGGCTAATTCCATCGTGCACGTAGTAGCGTAGCGTACAACACCATAGACAGTATACGTCAACAACATACCCTCAGCTAAGTAAGCGGAGCAAGCCCAAAGAAAAACCAGACACTAGACACTAGACAGTACTCCGACTATGGATTGAGTCTTATGATGGGGCTACTGGGGCTAGATGTAGTTCTTTTCTGTCCACGTCAATGGAGATTGGATGACCACTACTATTCAGAATAGTCCTGGTGGTCCACAGTGTAAGGACGTCCTACTCGGCAGATATGCACGGGAGGATGTGATGGGGCTAACGTTCAAACGTATACACTATGTTTATTTATTGCGGAAGTAAATATTTCTACGAAATCGTATAAGAGGGAAAAATTCGAACCCGCAGACTGCAGAGTCTACGTACTCGGAGGTGGCTTTCCCGACTACGTACGCACGCCTCGGGAAGTGTCCGTGGGTTGATAAAATTTCAACACCCACATAAACCCAGAGGCACATCAAGTAGACAAGGTAAGGTAACCCTAGATATTGGCCTTCAAGTTTCAACATATCCAACTTGAACATAAACTAATGTAGGATTTTATCTGAAGGAATACATAACCAGGTAGATAAATAGTTGCCTTATGTCTACGGGCCAAGAAGTCGATATACAGGACGATTTAGGAAATGATCCATCCAGGTATCCTGTCCTACTAACATAAGTATAGTATAGGTTCGGGGCCAGAGAGTGAAACCAGCCTTGACTCGATCAGACCCCATCAATAAGAGTAGACTCGTGATCCCAGTGTATATACAGGGTGATAACGATAGTTACTGTTCGGTAGGTAGAGATCAAGAGATGCGGAAAAGATCGACATGAAAATAGTCCTAGTCCCCCAACCCACCATTGCGATCGACAAACCATTTACTCGATTCAGATCAGACATTATGAACCGATCAGGCATCGCAATAAATGAAACTCGACGGGCTCGTCCAAAAGAAGGCAGACATACTGTGTACGGAGTATGTACGGACGACCGGCTCAAAAGAGCAGAACTTGTCATGCGCCTCGGACTGGATTCGGACTGGATCCGGTCGGAATTACTCGATCGATCCTTTTATGCTATGATGTCTTATGCGTAGGACGTTACTCCGTACTGCGCCTCCGTAGGGCATTCGGGAAAGATCCACTCCACTTCTCTCTCTACCTCTTAAGGTGTGCGGAGTACGCTTAGTTTGACCGTTTGACCGTTTGACCGTGTCTTTTGGCTTTTGGCTTTTGGATGCTGAGCCCGGATTGAGGGAGATGGACAAGTCGATTCGTATTTATCGTGTCAAGTAGTTGGAAAGCATGAAATGGTGGCGGAACCCTTTTTATTTTCACTGACTTCTTTTCTTTTTGCCACTTTTTTCACTCTCCGGAACACAGTCCGAGTATAGACTAACTAGCGAATAGACTAGAGTGAAGAACCACAGACAAGTTCCACAGCGCAACGCAAGTTCGCAACGTAATCTATCAATATCAATCAATCTAATCTCCACGCCACTATCTATTAAATTTAGATCTGAGGTCGTTGACCGATGACAATAATCACCTTATGTCAGTTCTGAGTGGGACGAGCAATGTTGCTTTGGATGGTTGCGTGACCGGATATATATCCATGATCTTTGTTTTTCTTAGTCTCACCAAACTCTTCACACTCACAATTTCTTGACAGATAAAAGAGTACCTTAATTCCTACATTCGATATAGCAAACAGAAAAAGAACATTCAATGGTATGAGTATGTTATGGTATCACCGCTAAAATGTTAAATCAATCATCCTCCCATGAAAATGCAATGAACAGAAAGGAAAAGTGCAAGTGGCAGGACATATGCCATCAAGAACAATGCGACAAAATTAAAAATCCGATGTCACAATCCTACAATATAAAGGCTTCGTGCTCCTCGTCGCTCATGTTCCGCCAGAAGCGCATCTGTCGTTCGCGTTCGCTCAACATGCATCGCTCGTCTTCGGCCAGCTCCGACTCCCGCAGCCACTCGTTCGGTAGATCGCGCACCCCGTATCGCTGCCCCCATTGTCGTCGCTCGTACTGCATGAACCCGCCGAAATGCTCGTCCGCGTTGGCCACCCAGATCGTGCCGCCGTCCGCCGAAAAGTCCGCCCCGCCGATCTCGCCGAAGAAATCCTGCACTTGACGCGTCTGGTAGGTCTGCGCGTTGACGATGCAGATCCGGTCCGCTGGTTCGCAGAGCATCAACGTCCGCGGTCCACCGCCCACCGGTGAGAACCGCAGGGACCGGTATCCCGCCACGTCTGACTCGATCTTCTCCAGCGGTCGCCACGTGCGTGCGTCCCAGATGATGGCCGTCTTGTCCTGGTTGCTGGTGGCGATGTGTCGCATGTCCGGGGACCAGGCGCAGGCGAACCCAAAATCGCGGTGTCCCCGCAGCGGGTGCACCGGTCGCCCCGAGTCCGCCTCCACAACCCAAGCGTCCGGCGAGTCGCCAATGACCACGCGCAGTCGCCCGTCGGGAGACGTGGCCGTGCAGTTGATGGCACGCGACAACTCGTGGTCCGCAACGAAGGTGTTGGTCTCGCAGTCCAGCACCCGCAGATGCCGGTCGTTTGACGCAAAGATCCCCATCGGCGCTCGATTCGTTCGACTCGGCACAACATCGATGTGGTTGGTAATTCCGTTGGGATCTTGAGTGACAAACCCTGAAGCTCCAATGCCCTCGGCGCCCGACGAGCGCAGAGCATACTCCCCCATGAAGCCTCCCGCAATGGCCACCTCGTGCGCGGACTTCATGGAGGAAATTTTGACCGGTCCCTGGAACCCGGTCTCCACCGACGGCCGGGACAGGTCGATCAAGCACGTTAAATCGTCGTAGGCGGGAATCCACGAATACAGTTTGGATTCTTGTGCGAAATGTACCGTGTTGTAGGCAGCAACCGACATTAGATTACGCAGCTGGAAATGTTCGATGGTGGTCCTGCATCGCGTGTGCATGGATTTCTCCCGGAAGAAAAACTCCTCCTGAGGAAGTTTGATTCCGTGTCGATGGCTGGAATACTCCAAATTGTGATAGGACTTGTACCATTGGTCTCGCAGGTTTCGTGCGTCCGAACGTTTGACCCGTAATGCTTCCCACCAGGGAATCTGCTGAATGTCATAAAAGTCCCCACCATATGCAGTCGGTCGCACGATCTTTTGCGGAGGGTTCCAGCCGATGATGTTGGCGAGAGGGTTGGGCGGTAATGGTGCCGGAGCCATAGGAAGGCTGGGAATCGCCGCGATAGAAGAATGAACCCATTGGGAAATGAATTGGTCAATGTTGAAATTTCTCTCATGGACTGTTGGAAATCGTTAGCTGTAGCGCGATGATACGTAACCTAGAGGTCCATACTAGTTCCTTGCACAACGGAGGGCGCGACGTGAGGAGCCGTCGGGTCTTCTCCATCCGAAAAGTAGTTGTGATCGTCGTGGGCGGGAACGGCCGCATCTTCCGTGAACTGCGAATTGAAACCTTGATCCATGCCTCGATAGAAATCGTCGAAATCCACCTCGGATAGCGGGGTTGGTCCGAGACGAGCTGGAGAGTCGTTGATGTATTCCTCGCCGTATGTGCCACCGGCACCATCGTCCGAATCCGACTTTTGCGCATCGTCCAGATCGTTGCCTTGGAGTGATGGTCCATTTGGTATTGCCTCTTCATAAACCCCCTCGTAGTCGCCAAACAGTCCTTGGACCTCTTCGTCCTCGCTATCCTCACTATCCTCCGAGATGGTCGACATATTCTCATCCATGGCGACATTTTCGATCAGCTGATGCACTAGACCGTCAAGGCCGACATGCGCGCCATGAGGACCAAGCGGAACGCCGCCCAGGTCGGACAGAGCATCCGTCATCTCGGAATCTGACATGTACAACTCAGTTGGCGGGGACGATGAGGATATCCCTGCGGTTGGTTCGTGGTGGGCCCCTCCCGGTCGAAAGTACTCCTCGCGTTCGATAACCGCATTGACTACTTCCGATACCGAGAGAAAATTCGGTTCGTTGCTGGTGGCATTCGGATACTGCGAGACTGCCATTAGGGCGGAGATGCCCGCGTCCGTCGTGTCGAAGTTCCCGTCCAAAGTCACGCCACCACCGCCACCACCCGCTGGGCCAGGACTAGAGGGAAGGTGCGAATCATCTAAGGTCGGCGGGGTTGATACTTCGTCGTGGGCAGAAAGCGAGAAAGACCGGCGCGACTGCCTTATATCCGCCCCGTTCTGATGCGACGGGCCAGAAACCGTGGAGGGGCGATCACCAGGATGAAAAGATGGTGACCAGGGGGGATCCGATTCACTCCGATCAGGCATTCCGGTCAAGTTGTCAATCGAAGGCGAACTGGCTCGCCCGGCGGCGCAAGGGGCGGGTGCAAATACCCAGTTGAACACAAGGCCAGTCAAATGCGACCGTATGAAAAGTGATGGCGGAAGGTGATTGGCACCCTAGGGCTACACAAAGGACAAGATAGCAAGGCGTGTCCACGTTTTTTTTCCTTTCTTCTTCGAATCGGGAACAGAGATCTTGGCCCTGCACGTGGTGGTCACCCCGCAGCATTCGTCGCCCACCAACCCCCACGCGGATCGAAACAACAAGTCGACCAATTTGGGGCTAGAATGCTAGGAAGCCCAGTAGCAACCAGTCGGAACCTGAATCCTGCGGCTCTGTGTGAGTGGAAAAGACGTCGCACTATGGATGCAGTTATCCGGGGATCAGAGACACGGGAAGGAGGGGGTGGTTGATGTGGCAATATGGTCGGGTCAGGAAGAACGAGGCGATAAGCCACATTTCATTCGGTCGGTCGCAAAAATCAATGGAAAAACAGAAAGGCACGGAAAGGAGTGGAGGGACAGCAAGGGGGATATATAGGAGGAATGAACTAAAGACCAAAGACGGAAGAGGGGAAGAGGGGAGAGAAAGAGAGAGCTTTACGTTGCAGAAGCCGCAAGTAGCCCCAAGTCGGGGACGTGAGGTTGCCTTTTTAAGCGGCACAAAGTACTTGAAGTGGAACAGATGAGGCTGCAAGAAACCGAGTCAGGAGGAACTCGTGGGAAAAGGGCGACGCAGATTGGAAGCCATACCGAATCACTGGAGGACGCCTTAGTCAGACTTTGGAGGGGGAGAACGTGGGCGGGTCACATGAAGAGATGGCAAGATGGAACAGAGACATGAAATCAATAATATATCAACCCATCAACCCATCCAGCAGGTCGGGTGAATAATCTTAGTCAGAGGAAAGCTAAGCGCTGAACGAAGTGGAAACTGCACGAGGATCCAAAGGGAAGAAGGAGGAGAAGAAGCCGGAAAGAACAATCGCCTTGACGGGGGATGTGTCAGCCACACACATGACCTGCCAAGCCTGCGCCGGTGACAGGAATTAATTATGTTCAGTAGGTCAATAACTCATTCGATCGTTATTCAGTTCGTAACTATCCTAACTATATCGCTTGTTGGCTTGCGCTGGAAAGGGTCATGAAAAAAAAAAAAAAATAATAATAATCAACGCTGCGGACAAATACATAGAAAGTAGAATAATTACAGCTCTCGGGCAATAATATACTATACGGCGATCGAAACCGCCTTCCCCCAAAAAAGCAAATAAAGGAAACATCAACCAGTCGTAAGCCGTCGAAGTAAGAAGAAAAGAAAAAGCAATATACAAGTTCAGATCACAATCAGGACTAGTAATCCGAGTATGGTTCGTAATGCGACGGATATCCTCCGCCCGAGGGTTGCCCCCATCCAGCCATCCTCATTCGACGGTCTAAATCACAAGTTAGCGATTGTCACTCTTTAAAACCAATCCCTCAAGACACGTACCTTTTTCGAAATCTCTCCATCGTTTCATCGTAATCTTGCTGCTGTCAAACTCGCCCTCACCCGCCTCGTGGCCCTTGTCCTTCTCGCCCGCCGTCTTCCGCGTGTCTCCCCAACTGAAGTCGTCGAACTTCCAGAACGAGTAGGTGGGGAGAACAAAGTTCCATATGGGCAGCGAGATAAGGTAGATCAGCATCCATAAAACATACACCAGCCGATGGGCGGTCACAACGATGAGAACACCCGGAAGTCCCAGAATCAGGGCCAGCAGAACCAGGGGCATGACCTGCACCGGCTTGTTGACGATGGAAGAAATCACCACGTAAAAGGTAAAGGAGATGGCGGCAGGGAGCACAAGGGTTCCGACCAGTTCAATGAAAATCACAAACTGCATGCTGAAGCAGAAAGTTCCGCAGAGGTCGCGGACCAGAACAAGTTCCATCAGGTTGTGAACGGTACTATTGATCCAACGACGCCGCTGGGACAGAAGCACCATGAACTTGTCCGGGACCTGCGTTTTACAGACAGCCTGGGGTACAAAAATCTGCTTCCGCTTGGGAAACGTCCGAAGCATCAAGGTGGACAGATATCGATCTTCACCCAGCAGCAGCAGATTCTTCTTGTGAAGCGTATCTACCACGTTCTCCGAATAATGTTCCACCACGTCCGGGTTGGCAAGAATAGGAACCCAATAGTTTTGGCCTCCTTTGGGTGCTTTGATACGGTACATGGAGAAGCAACCGGGCAAACAAGTGACACCACCAAAGACCGACTCGAACGATTTGGCTTGATGGTGAGAAATGAAATATCTGCCAGAAAAACATTAGCTCCGCAAGGAAAGTGTCTCGTTAAGATCAAACTTACTCAAACACTTGAATCATCGTTACCCAGCTGTCCGTCTTGTTGGCAATCTTGGTCTCTCCGCACAGGCCCATAACCTCGGGATCCTTGACCATCGCGGAAACCATATGCGTCAAACTGTCCGGGAAGACCTTGGTATCGGCATCAACCATGAGCACAACCTCATAGAAGTCTGGTGGGATCCCGGTGACATTCCAGAGACCGTTGAACATCTCAAACTCCAATTCCGTCATTCGCTCGTCAAACATGACTTTCTGGAGGAAGGACATGAGGATAATTTGACTGTCTCGTTTGCCTCGGTTCCCGGCCTTCGACTGACTTGCTTCTGCAGGTGTCCCGCTCTTGACGACAATCATCATCGGAACACGTTGCTGTTTTTCGGTCGGGATGATCGACGTGTCTCCGTAGTCATAAAAGCCAGCGTACACCTTGGCCATGTTGTGACGTTTGGAGCCTGTGGCTACCGCAACGTACGAGAATCCCTGCACCTCATCAAATGGAACGACGGGGTCTCGCATCATGCGCAAAACAATCTCCGGGGTTGAATATTCCTCGCCTTTACCCTTGATCATACCGTCACAAATAACAACGATAGTCTTGTGGCTGTTCGGGTAATCGGTGGTAGCGATGGAGTCCAACGTAGTGCGGATTCCATCCTCGCCTTCGGAGTAACAAGTAACCAAGCACATGGCATGGGCCAGAGGATATCCGTAGGGCTGCCAGTCAGGTGGAGGCTGGGGAACAACCGCTTCGTGGATGTATCCGGCAGCTCCGAGGCCCTCCGACTCCGCGATAGCATGAGAGTAGCGCGAGTCCCGTACCAAACTAGTCCGACTGGTAGTAGGGTTTTGCCGTGAAGCATCTGCGCTCAGGGTACCCCCACTACTGTTGTGGCTTAGTTTATACATCGAGTTGCCGCTGGGTATCAACCGGGAGGTCGAATTTTGACTCGCCATCGTGACATATTGAGGACGCTGCTTTCCACCATTGCTCACGGTGTACGGGCTGGAAAAGCGAGAGGTGGTCGGCAGAAAGCTGGCTCTCTTGCTTGCACGGTCTGCTATAGGATCCGTAATACGAGGACCAGGTCGATAGATATCATTCGACCAGTCTTCAATCTGCTGGTGGCGGGTTTTGGGATCGGAGCTCATGCTCGTTTTCTGTGCGGCAAAGCGAGGGGCCAGGAACCACTGGAAAAGCAGGGCGAAGGCGAATTTAACGACGACAATAGACAGGATGAAAATCAATGAGACATAGAGAACAACTTTGGACGCGATACAACCGACCGTGTCGGTGTCGATACTTCCTACTTTCACGATCTGAGACAAGCACTTGCCGATCTTCTTGTCCTCTCCGCTCTGTAGATAGTAAGTCAAGTCGACTCCGCGCACATCCGAATTCTCACGCAGCTCATCGAATTTGGACGGGTATTTGACCTGCGAAGTATCGAGCCACTGCAAGAGATCGAGGTCAAGAACGTTGCCAGAATACACCACCAGGTTTCGACTCTTGTTCCTCGTGTCCTCCCAGGTAAAATACACATCGCCTGAGCCTTTGAGACTGTAGAATGATTTTCTAGCCTCCCCAGATGTGTGACAGGCCCATCCTTTGTAGTAGGACTCGGTATAATTTGGCTTCGACGACCCGTCCTGGTTAAACGGCGCGCAGGGAAAGTACCAGCCCAGCTCGCCTTTAGAATTCGTCGGGATATCCGAATCTTTGGTTCTTGTGATGAGTCCTTTGCAGGCCCCATTGACCTGCTGGAAGAAGAAACTTCCGTCCTGTCCGCCGTACTTGTGAGGCAGGTCGTAGAGAACATTAGTATCCGGAGGGATACCGGTGGCGGTCGGATGGGTCGATTTAGACAAGTCGTAGGCCGTGCCATGGAAAATCATGTAGCCGCTGCTCACTTTATTGATCTTGAGTCGAGTGGGCGGTGTTCCACACACGGTGGCCGTGAAACCGAACGTTAGGAAACCGACAAACGCCGCAATGAGCAGAATGATACTGATGAGACCGATCTTCTCACGCCATGCACTCCGCTGCGCCTTCTGCGGCATCCCGAAGCATCGCATGATGCAGTCAGGCGCCCAAAACGTGATGATAGCGCAGTAAGTGGTCCAAAGACTAGGAGGTCGAACCTGCTCCATAGCCCTTTGTCGCTCTCGCTCCGCTGCCTCCGCTCTCTTGGAGATCTTCCGCGTGTGTCGCCTCTTTTTCGTCCGTTTTCGGCTGGGCACCCGCTCCATCGGTTTGTTGACATTTCCGTACATGCCATCTTTGGTCTTGTATTCCACGCTGCGGGAGCTGGGGGTATCGGCTTGGTCATCATCTTCCATTAGAGGCTCATGCCCCGTCGTCGAAGGCTGCGTCGGCATGTTCTGGGATCGCTGGCGATAGTGGTAGTTGGGGTGGGATTGGTCGACTCGGGTGCGTTCCGGTTTCACGAAGCTCTTTTTGCGTCTGAGGTCCTCGCCCGCATCAACCCTCTCTTCATCATAATCCTTCTTCCTCCGAGAGCTATTCGAGCGATGGCGGCGGTGGTGGTGGCGATGGGACGCAGGCGGACTCGAAAGCGATTCATTCTGGGCGCCGGTCTCGGTATCTCGTCTTCGGCGTCGCGAGGACTCGCGGAAGGCGGAGTGTTCATCTCGTCGTGGGGAGGCCTTCCCCGGCCGCTGAGGCAAAGACATGGTCCTACTGTCGGTAGGGGAAGTCAGCAAAAGAACCAGCAACTTCTACTTTCGCTCAAAGAACATACCCTTAGTTCTGCGCGACCATCAAGTATGAGAATAAATATTGTACAGTTGTTTGATTTCTATAATGGCATAAGCGACGATGCCGATGCGATGAGCTGCAGCGCGGTTGATGCGGCGGGAATTCTTCGTTTCCGGCTCAGTGTGATGCTCTCTTTGAACTTCGTGTGGGCGTTAACAGGATTTGGCAATTCGGTCAGGATGCGAAATTAACGGCCGGCAGAGTGAAGCTGAGCGATCGCGCAAAATGGCGTGGTCTAAGACTGGACGAGGTGAGATGGCGAAAACAAACGCTTTGCAGACAAGAGTGCGAAGAAATAAAGCGAGCGACTAGAGTGGAGAGGCAGCTAGTCAAATATCATGAGGAGAAATCATCAACAGGCAAGCGATGCGCCCAACGGATAATTTCGACAACGTTTCGCAGGAGGGAAAGGGAGAAGAAGAGAAGGAAGTGAACATCAGCAGGATAGAGGAGCGGAGTAGCTGGAGCGGGCGAGGACGATGCCTGCCTAGTGCGTACCTAGTAACCTGGCAGTGATAAAGCGATGGGTACCTGAAAAACAATCACCTGCCGAACTGAGTATTTTATTTGCACGGGCGAGATGTGATTTGCCCTCGGCTGCAGGGGCATTCTCCGTAGACCGTAGAAAAAAATTTCCTCCACATGCACCGAATAGCACCTCTCTCATTCGGAGTTATCTACTGTACGTACATGCACGGGAGGAATGCCACCGATCGGAGGAATCGAGAGAGTCGAGAAGGCACTACTCCGTACTGAATGTCCACAACAAAGGAGGCAAATAATGGTATAATTACGTCTAGTGTACTTGGACAGGATCCATGTGCCTCGTCGCTAGGGGCAATCGGTCGGGCTAGATCCCCTCCCCACCAATCGAAGTCACTCGGCCGGACTCACGGATCATTTAAAAGGTTCGGGCCCCGGTCAATTCCCTTCGCCTGATTGGATACTGTTCCGCATCCATGCATGCTATCCCACATCAGGCTAGCCACTCAATTCATCAGGCCAATGATGGAATGCACCATGTCTCATGTCTGGCCCCACCACCCTCGGTTATCCCCCTCCCCTCCTCTGATCTCAAAATTGTTGAAGTTTAAACTTAATCCGCGATCCTCTGGGATGGACGGAATGCGGAGACCGTTGGCCATGACGGTTTGCGCCCTTGGGTCTATCCACCACGGGTCTTCTATCGAACAGAGACGTAGAACTCACGGTAATGCGCTCTTTGACGGTCCAGTTCCGCTCTCTCGGGCATGCCGGGCTATAAATAGTATCGCAGAGATCAAGATTCACGACCCTATGGGCAGTCAACAGTTGTCCGGGTAGCTACCATGGTTCCCTTTTTTTTTTTTTTTTTTTTTTTTTTTCCAGTCCTATGTTCCTCTTTATTCAGTGCTTTATGCATGCATCGTATTATGTTTGTCCCCATCATTATTTTGGTTTCAGTAAAATATAGACCTGTCCTATCGAGCTCATGAAGGACACGCCTAGCTGCAAGATTCACAGCACAAGTAACTAAGGCGACCATCTAGCCCGATATGATTTGTATTCAACGCTATCATCTGCCCTCAAGTAAACTCCAAACTTGGCAACCACAATACAGGGGGGCAAAGCATTTTGATATTCCCTGGTATTTTGATCCGTTCGTGCGCGGCTACAGGAGCGTCTCATCCGCAGCGTCCCTATTGTCAAACTGACCAGCCACAACTACTAAGCATGTATATCTGGACCCCCGCATGAACAGTCACATCCATTGCTCTGCATTCGAAATACACCCGGGCTAGGAAATCAAAGTCTAAACAAACGTTGCGGAGCAACCGAAAGGCTATCAAGATTAGGGTTCGTGGATGAGCTTGGAGTGACCTTGGGAGTCTTGGAAGCTCAACGACAGTTTCTTTGTGATCTGGCATCCGGAAGTAATCACGGGTTCTCGAAACAGTCTTTTCAAGCGATGGTTCACTTCCTGGTTGAGTACGTCATCAAGGATGTCACTTATGTTCTTTGCCTAAGAATAATCATGTCAACAACATAAGCAGGCATAACTAAGTCAACATGCCATTGATTTGTTACCACTTACCACCATACCATCCCAGGTCTACCTCCCACTAGCGGTGCAACTTGAGTAAAACCGAGTTGCTCACCTGACCGGACTAGTGGCTGCAACCCGCTAAATCCATCCGGTGCTATTTTCAGCTATTTTCAGACAAAGCCAATTGCATCCCAGCACGCCACCTTACCGATGTCTGGCGCGTGGATACTAATGGTACTACTACTTCTGAAACTACTGTGTACGGTGTATACGGTAGTATTGCTACCCGCAGAAATATACCACGGGGGAGCCGGATGAAAGGTGTCTGTATTCTGACTCTGTCGATGGGCCCGCTGAGTCACTTGGCCCTGGGTGTCCAATAAAGGAACGCCGGGGTAGTTAGGATACCTTGGTACATACAAATGCTGTCAGCCTAAAGTATGCAGCACGTACTCAGCAAATACGGCAAATGCATCTGTTAGCCGGATCTGAGTTGTCACTCATACCGACACTCTACAGTGTAGTACTCTGTATACCTAGGTTGCACTATAGTAGACGGTAGCTATACTTCTGAGTGTAGGATGCAACACAGCCCCAACCTGTCTATCCATGCACACCCGGTGGGAATGGAAATACATCGCTGCATGTATGCACTTTGTAGACCTGACCTTGCCTGGATTTCCATGCCTTATGACGGTCATGTCCACATACCTTCCGAGACATTGCTTGATGATCGAGTATCAACCTACCGTTCATAGCCACGGTGAGCTCACCCCGGACGATCATGATGCCGTCTCCAATACGGCCGGGCTAGATGGTCAGTGCAGACTAAGAATGCAGGGCCCCTCCGCCTATCATAGTGGTTCAACCACGTTGTGCTGACAGCACGGAATGCGGGCAACTGCGATGAAGAATGTGTGTATCTGGATCAAAGAGATCGGCCAGATTGCTCCACTACAGCCATGGGTGAGCGCCTCGACGATGCAGATAATAATCTACCGCAGCATGGCGATCCCTTCGGAGCCCTAGATTCCCGACAACTTGAATGCTTCATTTCACCCGCCTGACACAAAGACTCGCCATGATTGCCATCCCGACCGCTATGACGACAAGAAGATGGCACCTGTACGAGGAAGCGCCCGAGATCCTTTCCAGGCTTTTCTTTGGTCCGGTCCGAATTGCCAGACGGTTGTTTCGAAGACTGCCTAAATGAATCTTCTGATCTCATTGCGCATACTAGCAGTAGCAGGCTTGGGACGAATATTGGGATCCAACAGCGCTTAGACGACCATTCGCTTGTCAAAGATCCCCTGTCTGAGTCAGAACATTCTCGTATTGTGGATTGAAATCCCCGAGGGAGATGAGGCTCTCTGTCGCCAACTTCTTCCCCATTCCAGGAGAATCGATCGATTGAGTTCGTTAGAGTGAGGACCAACGCATTGGGCATATTTCTCTTCGTATATCTCCATACCCCACGATCGACCTCACCTTTCGAATTCAGCCCGCCATCAATCATACATATTATATCATAATGCCAGCTGGTCTCACAGATGCTGGGTTCGGAGTACTCCGCTGCAGTCATGACCATCTAGCATTGACATTGCCGTTTCATCGTGCCGCCGGATCGGATTAGTCCAACCATGACACGTCCGAGGAGATCCAGCAGGTAAGACAAGCACCAATGTGGAAGCCGAACGGGTCCAATCCGATTAGATTTTTATTGGACTGGGTGTTCACTGTGGTACTCCAGTGTAGGGATAATTTAAGACACACGATCCTCCGCTTTAATTCCCCTCCTCGCAGCCTGAGGCTAGTTCTTAGCGTTGCATTCTCCCATCCGATCGAGGTGTTCTTGGAACCAGCCAGCCGGTTGATCGTCTGTACAGTCGCTGAGCCGGGCGGATCAACGTCAATTAGATGAGAGACCGCAAGAAGTAGGAGAGTTGAACTTGAGTAATTCAGGAATTATTCACTGCCTTCGGAGTAGATATTCTGGAGTCCGACCAGGTCACGGGGCCTTACGATACCAAACATACGGTCAATACCGTATTGGCTAGCGGCGTCTCGGCGCCTGAGGCCACCCCGTCTGATTCTCCCCAAATCCACTTTTTGCCTCTCTCTTTCTTCTTTCTTCTTCTACTTCAGCCCGTCCACTGCTCGTTGCTCTTCGGTCGTCTCTTTCCCCCCTCGCTTCTCCCATTCCCCTCGTTTCGGTCTCTCGTTTGACACCCCGCACCCTCCTGTCGTTCCTGTGCATGCGGTATGGAATGCTTCATACCTATCTAGGTTCCAGTCTTCAAGTCCTGTCCGTTAATCTTTGTCAGGTGGATCCCGAATTCCTCTCCAGTTCTCCACGTTCAGAACTCCATAACTGATAACACCTATCGATTCCCGCCGTCTTTCCGTCCGATTTGTCCGATAGCCCGAAAAATAATAGACCAGATAGCTGAACACCACTTTCGACGCACCTCACTCGCTACAACTGTCATCTACGGCATATAATCGCACCCCACGAACCTCATGCCATAACCTCTCCTACGCTTTGTCCAATTCTGCGTCGATCCAGATCCGCAGTCCAACAGCCGGTCTGACGTACCCCCTCTCACAACCGCGATCGAGTTGAAGGAAGGAAAAGAACAAAATGGCCAGCCCCGTTGCAGGCGAATACCCTCAACCTGTTACCTCCCCTCCTCCCGTCTACCTGCGATCTTCCCCGCCTGCCTCCGACACTCACCAATCGACCCCTCGGTCCACACAAAAGAGACCTCTGAGCTTCGGCTTTGGTCGCAAATCTCCCACGGCCTCGGTTCCATTGGCAGACCACGTCGCAGAGGACCGGCGTGTCTCGAAAGGGCCCGATGATGCGACCTTGGCACCTGTCGCCAACAAGACCGTCGACAATTTCCCCGTCGATTACGACGTCCCTCCGCTGCCAACGGCGCGGTTCTCCAAATTGACTGTGGAAGAAGACCTACCCCAGTCGACCGATAACCAAGTCCCTGATAGCCCTTCGCCTGGCTCCAACGGAGATTCGTACGACGCTCCGCCACCACCACCGCCCCATCTTCAACAGACGTCGGCGCATGGACATACTCCGGCCAGCAGTGGCTCGTGGTCGGTGGTAGAGCCTCATGGGAAGGATGAGCCTAAGATCCTGATCAATACCAGCGGATCGTCGTTGGCTCATGGCGCCCCCAGCGCAAGTCACAACAGCTCCTCTCGGGGCAGCATGGATAGTGTCGACCAGGTGCCCGAAGTTGAGGAGCCGGAGCCGGAGCCTTTGCACTACCACCACCGTCCCTACCAGCCCAAGGCGAGCCCGCCCGCCGAGAATGCCGGGGGTAATGGCCATCTGTCGGCTGATCGTGCCCGATCATCTCGACCACGCTCGGCGTATTCCATTGCGTCCGATATTGACGGCCGCAACGGGTCCCCTCACGGATCTCCGTACCTCCATGCGCGCTCCTCCACCTCCCCGGACGTTCGGCCGGTCTCCTTTGTTGATCTCCTCAACACGCCCTATCCGCAGCCCGGTCCCGCGCCGACGCAATTCGGCAACGCCCAGCTGCGGTCATCTGTCGGCAACAGCGCATCGTTGCTCAGCCACAAGCAAACCTTCGACATGTACCTGGCCAATGTCAAGAAGACGGACGATCCGGCCATCCAGTATGAGTTTGCCATCTTCATGGTCAATGCCATGTTGGAAATGCCCGAAGATCTCGACGGGGTGGCGCAGGTGTACGGCCGGAAGGGAAATGAGATTACGCGAGCCAGTCTGCTGAAGGAAGCCAAATCGATTCTGCAGCGTCTGTCCGACCGCAGCTACCCGTTCGCGCAATACTATTTGGCCGACGGCTATGCATCTGGGCTGTTCAACAAGGGCAATGAAGACCCCGACCGCGCATTTACCTTGTTTCTCGCCGCCAGCAAGCACGGCCACGTAGAAGCGTGCTACCGAACGGCGCTCTGTTATGAATTCGGCTGGGGTACTCGCGTCGAGGCGGCCCGAGCCCAGCAATTCTATCGTCAGGCGGCATCGAAGAACCACCCGGGTGCCATGTTGCGCATGGCAAAGGCTTGTCTTGCCGGTGACATGGGCTTGGGGGTGCGCTACCGAGAGGGAGTCAAGTGGTTGAAGCGAGCGACGGAATCCTCGGACCGACAGTACAACTCGGCGCCGTATGAGCTGGGGTTGATGCACGAGTCGGGATACGGCGACGACGTCTTCCCCGACCCGTCGTACGCTGCTCAGTTGTTCACCAAATCGGCGGACCTAGGACATGTAGAGGCGAGCTACCGGCTCGGCGATGCCTATGAGCACGGCAAGCTGAACTGCCCTCGCGACCCTGCCCTGAGCATCCACTTCTACACGGGCGCCGCCCAAGGAGGACATCCGCATGCGATGATGGCGCTCTGTGCATGGTACCTTGTGGGGGCGGAGCCCGTGCTCGAGAAGGAAGAGAACGAGGCATATGAATGGGCCAAACGGGCTGCCGATCTCGGTAAGCTGACATTCCAATTCCAGCAGTGATCATAGCTAATGATTTATCCCGTTGGGGGAAAACAGGCCTCACGAAAGCCCAATACGCGGTGGGCTATTTCACCGAAATGGGCATCGGCTGCCGACGTGACCCGTTGGAGGCCAACGTCTGGTATGTGAAAGCAGCGGAGCAGGGCGATACGCGAGCGACGCATCGTATTGCAGCGATTCGAGCCGCGGCCGAGGGGGTGGATCCAGCGCAGGCCGCCAGTCAGGGACAAAAGGGGAAGAAGGGTGAGTCCTACTGCATTATCATTGCTGCATTGCGGGGATCGTCGAGGGGATCGGCAGGCTAACGGTGATAATAGAGGGCAAGAAGCGATTTGGTCTTTTTTAGGTGTCCGTTGCTGTCACTAGCCAGTCAGCTCTGGTCTGATTGTACAGGGGTTTCCGTCCAGATGTTTATCCAGCGATTTTGAACATAACGGCGTAATTGGAGCGACCATCTCAGGGGTAATAATGCATAATATTGGACAGCGCAGACTCTGAACTCTGAACTGGGTTGATTGCTGATTGTTGATTATTGATTCTTTGGTTGTTTTTTTTTTTTTGGGAAATCGGTCGGTCGGTTTGACCGGTCGCATGGGATGAATTTTGTATAAGAAGCAGAAACCAGACCTGAACATATGACCTGTGGTTTTTACAGAGTACAGAGTAGTTACAGAGGACAGAGTAACTAGAGTAAGAGAATGTCTTGACCGTTGTCAGGCCATCTATAGCGAAGAGCCTTACCTTAGCAAGACATGATGTATCACAATCGCATTGAGAGTGGAAACACCTTGAAACATCTTGCATGCTGTGTTTGCTCTCACCCGCCTTTCTACTTTCTCGGGTTCTGTCTAACTTATTGTTCGAGAAGAGAACTCCGTAAATAAACAAACAAATAGGTAGCATCAACTCAAGTCAGTACCTGCATCCTCTTCCCAGCCTGAGTTTTGTCAATCTTTACTGTTTAGGTCGCTTCTACGGTGTATTTACCCCTTACTCTTGCTTCTGGACGATGTACTTAAGTCAACACTAACAACGGATGGCATGGCAGCGCATCGCATCGCATCGCAGTCGCAGTTATTACGAGGACTGCGGCATATTACTGAATAGGTATGTATGTACCTTATAAAATCCAACACCGCCTCTTAAAAACCCCCTCCCTAATAATAGCCAACACCCAGAGATGCTCTATACACCGTCCCTCGTACGATGTACATACGCATCCTCCATCCTCCGTACTACTACTAATAATAATCATACAATGTAACCATCGCCACCAAATCCAATTCCACGACTCCACAGACATCAACCTGAGGACAACAATCCCCACATTTTCCCCTGATACTCAGTAGCCACTGACGACCTCGCTACGGGAGCAATTCTTCCTCCGATGATAACGCCCAGACTGAAAATTGGGTCCCGTGCCAATCACACCCCTCTGCAGTATGTCGATCCCGTCGATTGTTGTTTCGGATGATGCGTACCTTTGGTTTTTTGTGCCAGTGCGGGATGGGTTGATTTGTGTACGGAGGAGGTTTGATGTCTGGTTGCTATAAATATTCGGTCGGTGGAACACTGTACGGAGTAGAGCAGGTGTAGCTGTAGGATGAGTACTGCGTAAGAGAGTGAAGTCATCTCGTGGGTGGACCTGGCCCTGTACCTGACTGGCGTGTCTAGTGGCTACTAGGTTACGGAGCCTAAACTCCGCACCTGAAAGTGAAGAGAAGCTGGATGATCTGATGTAAGTGGTTTGCGTCTGGGTTTTGGTTTTGGTTTTGCAGGCTGCAGGTGCAGGTGCAGGTATAAAGGGGAGATCTCGGTCTGCGCTTTCTGTTTCTGCTTTTCTCTTCATCCCTGGATTTGCTGGTTTTGTTGCTTGCACGTTCAGATTCGATTTGTTCATCTACTTATCTATCTACATCGATCGTCCATCCTACCTACCCTACCTACCACCTATCTCTCTTCGTAAGTTGATCCAAGATCTGTTCTGTCCTACCTGTCTATCCATTTACACGTCCAATTTATCTCTTCCAGCGATTGGATTGACGACATATCGTTCATCTTCCCATCTACTCAACTCAACTCCGTATATCTTGACTACCAAAACTGACAACATACCCAAGCTTCTCAGTTCCACCCTTCCTCCAATCTCCCTCCAACCAACCAAACCACCAAACAAAATGCAGATCTTCCACACCCTCCTCACCACCGCCCTCCTGGCCACTTCTTTCGTCGCCGCCCGTCCCGCCGACCACAGCAATGTCGTCCGCGACTCGGAGCTGTTCGTGCGCGAGCCTTTGAAGAGCTGCATTGGTGTACGTATTCCCATTTACTCCCTCCTCTCTCAGCATACGGGGAGTACAAGAGAAAAGACACAGGAGAAGAGAGTTGGATCGGATAAGACAAGACAAGACAAGACAAGAATGAAACGCTAACAGCTCGTGTGTGGCGATACAGAAACTCCAAACCAACTCGCCCTGCACGAACGTCACGACGTCGGCATTCGCGTGCTGTCCGCCTTTGCAGTGTGGTAGTGATAAGGTATGTCATTCTTCTTTAATTTCCTCCTTCCCATCTTCTTGGATCTTTTTATGGGTATGAGATTGAGCTGTGGCTAATATCTGATTGTTGGAACAGCTGTGTCGGTAAATCCATCTCGTCGATTTTGCCGATGATCCGGTTCGGAAACATGATTGTTCATTCGTGAAAAGTCCTCTGGCACTATGTGTGTGGGCGAAGATAAGAGGGATGGAAGGATATGGGAAAGAGGCATGAGTCAAGACAAAGAATCTCAGACTCAGCGACAAAAAGAGATGGGATGCTTCATTGCATGATGTAAGCTAAGTTAATGGCCTTCGAAGGTGTATGTTTTACTACTAGGTATCTAGCTATCCAGCGCACGATACACAACAATTAATGTGTTGATAAGCGATCACTTTCTTTGACTTTGCTTGCTTGAGGTTTATCTATCATAGTCATTCGCCTATATTGTCTCACTCATATACACATTACATTTTCCATTATATAACCAGGCCAGGAAAAGCAGAGAGAGGGAGAGAAAGATGAGAAAGAAGAAGTCAACTAGCAGTACATCCGCCCCAAACTAGGCGTCACATCCAAAGACGTGAATGAACAGTGGGAATACTCTGACTCATCCCCTGTCCCTGCGCCCCTATACTCTGTCATCTGCTCTCCCTCCCCTCGAGGGATTTCGCCCCAGATCACGGGCTTCAGCGCAGCTCCCTCGTCCCCTTCCGGTGAATGACATGCCGCACTGCAATGCGCCGCCAGTGGCATATGCGACTTGAACCGTCGTACCCCAATCCCCAACGACAGAAACAGAGCAAAAACACCCACCCAAAGAGCAATGAACATGGCCACCGGAGAATAGCAACATCCCCGGGATGAGCTCTCCTTATCTTCTTCCCCGTCCGGAGAGTATGTTCTGATGTTGACGAAGAAAATGCTCTGCGATACAAGCCAGTGCAGGCTGGTAGACAGGGCAAGAAGAGGGAGGCTATACCGGTAGGGTAGACTGAGGTAATAGGTTGACCGTTGCTGACCGCGCGGCCAAGAAACTCGCAGTGGGCGGCGGCGGCGCGCGTAATGGCCCCATTCTGCGGCAACGAGCATGCAGGTGAGAATGCTGTTGATAAGGAAGTAGAGAGTTGACAGCACAATTTGTGGGGTGTTGGCTAGAAGCACGAGGGCAATTATGTTTGTTGAAATATTGCCAATCATGTTGTCTCCGCTGGTTTCCCCAAAGCCGAGGCTCATAGCGAACTCAAAAGACCTTGGGTGGGGGATTGTGAGGACAAAAAGGTGTATGGTTGTGGCTATGCAGCAGATACAGCTGAAGGTCATTAGCAGGGGGGCGTTCCTAATTATGCTAAGGCAAGTGAGCCCACAAGAGCAAGACACCGCCCAACGTGTCCAGCTGGCCGCTTGATACCATCTTTTACAGCAGAAAAGAAGGCCGAGATAGATTCAAAGATCGCTTGCGTTAATGTTATTGAGTAGCTCTCCAGCAAAAGCGACACTAAGCTCAGAGCCCGCTACTGTACTGTGTATTCTTTCAATTGACCGAATGTGATAGCAGGGAGGCTCCAGGCTCGAGATCCACGAGCCACCTCCGCATGCGAGAGAAAGCATCGGCCATGGGTGGTTGAATCTGGGCGTGTGAGGAATGAGGACAGCGCATCTCCCACTGTCAACATGAGATCCCTGCGTCTAACCCGGCTGGTCAACAGCATGCAGATGACTACTATCGCGATCAGGGGACTAAAATATAACTGGCAGCGTTCTTCCGCCTTTCCAATTAGGCAGTGGAACGTAGGGACGTTTCGCGCAGGGGGTTCGATCTCATGTTGTAGGTCTATGGTGCCATTGCCAATCAGCTCAAAGGTTATATTGTCTGCCCAAGAGCTGCTCGCCCAGTGAGCAGGATTGTCCAGGTACTCGCGCAAGGCGTCGTAAGACGGGTTGTAAACATAAATATAATTCCTCAGGATTGAAATATCACGTCCATAGCTATTGGTATCATGGAACCCCAACGTTGTATCATCGCGAAAGTTGAACCAGGGCGTCGGATAATGGGGGGCGCCAGTCTCGTCATAGAACACGCCCTGTGTAATCAGGTGCAGAATAGTTCCATACGCGATAGCTCCAATGCCGAGTTTTCATTGTCCAGTTACCCTCTTGCATAGGATTTTCCCGAAAGTACTCGTATATGGAATGGCCGTTTGGGCGTGTCCAGTTGCGTAATCCCCCTAACATGAGGCTACTGGTGTTGGGAAAGTGCCGTCGGTCTGCCACGAAGATGAGCGTGCCATACTTTGTGTTGAACTCCATGGTGTACTTGGAAACGCAATCCGCACTCGTCGCATTGACAAAGCTCCCGTTGAATATATGTGCTCGGACAACTGTTTCATCGACCCCGACATAAGACAGAAAAGTCTCATAGCTAGTTGTGTCACCACCGGTCAAGGGCTCAGTTGGTGACAAATCGTTAGGGATCATGAAAGCACCGTACTTGAGATTTGATATTGATGAGAAAATAGCTGAGTTATAAATCATGTGGATTGGAGTTGAACTGATGAGAAGCGGGACCCATAAGATCTTCCGTCGGGTATCCATAACTCTGAAGTTGCGAAAATTAAAGATGCCAATGTCCAGCCATTGCGACTTGGCATGGGCCTGATCGACATCAGTTCGAGACGGTGCGCCCAGGCTCTGCATAACGTAGTTGCTGGCTCCGAGAAGAACTGTGCTAAAGACGTTGATCACGAGGTGGAGACCCGTTGCCCACTGTACAATTCGGCCATTTGGAACTGTTCTCGGTTGGCCTGTCGCCGATAGGCACTTACTATTGCCGTGATGGTTAGGATGATGTTGATAGCGAGGATCAGGACGGCGATACAGGTGCACATGAACACCCCTTTAATCCAGTCACTGCCTTCCTCGGTCGTTCTAAGTCTAAACAGTGTACATGGAAATAAAAATTGGTTCCATTTTGAATGTTTGCGCTTCGATTTGTCAGGCAGGTTGGAATAGCGAAATTTATCCCGCCAAGCCAACGGTATACTTAGACTTCTGCGCGTTCGATTACGGTCTGCACCCATTGCGTTGTTCCCTATGACAATGGCGTGTTACCATCAGAATGGGACACAGCAGACAGAGAGAAAAGTGCGAGGATAATCTGACACACCAACACTTTGGTGTCAAGGAATTTAAACCACATGACTGACTGTCGTCCGATAACATATTGGGTAAAGGGGGTAAAAGGCTAGGATTTCAGGGATTCAGCCTCGCAGTTAGCCCTGACTCGCACTGCATACTGTGATCATCCTTGCTTGGCAGGAATGCTTGCGGGCTTTATTATGCAATGATATTCTTGAGACACAGCCTTTCAGTTATTCGGGTGCCTAGCCAGACCATGATTACAACTTGAGTGATCACTTCGAGTGTTATCATTCATAAACAAACTGAACCAGCTGGAGGATCTCTTACGCTGAACATTCATGATAGAACATCAGGTGAGATTTCTAGATAGAGAATTGTTATAGGGAGGTTTTTAGCCTTTGGAAACCTTTTCGAATCAATCTAGTGACATAGAGCCCCCCATGCATCGCGATCCTGATAAGTGGGTGTTCCTACCTACACTGGAGACAAGCTCAATTCGGAATGAGGATCATTGTATACCTACTCTGAGTATGATCGACTGGCATGTCAAATTTAGAGGACAGAAAAATGGAATCTAATGAAATCTGGGGCTAAATGAATGTAGAACCGAAATTACCCGATTGATTGATGAGTTGTTGAGGTCGCGGAACCGTCAAGTCCGGCGGCTGATGAAGGCGCGACCTAGGGCTGACCAGAGATATAATGCACGCAACGACGCGATAATTTGCGAACAGCCGAATTCAGCCAATTGGTCTGATTGAAGACCATTCAAACAGTTTAATCATCAATTGCACTGCGATTAAGTCTACATTACAAGAGGGAAGAAAGGAAGTCTTACAGAAATATACTACAATCTTCTCGTAATAATTAGCATGTACAGTACATATTGACAAAAAGGAAAGAACATGGATGCACCAGTCAATGAACACGTCAAATAAAGTGATATCTACTACATGAAAGAAAAGCCCTTCCAAGTATTGGGGATCTCAAGAAGAAAAAGAGAAAAAAAGAAAAACCTCCGAGAGGGGCCACACGAAAGGAAAATTGAAAAAGAAACTCCAAACATATATATGCCTTGAACCTATGAACAATTGAACCAAGTTCCTAAGCGTTACGCTTAGAACTGGTCAATGCAACCCCAGTAGCGCTCGACGTCGAACTCGCCGGCATCCTTCCAGAGGTCGTTGGAGTAGGAGAAGAAGACGGACAGAGAGCCGACCTCCTCAACCAGAGCCTTGATGGCGGCGGCCTGCTGGGAGACACCGGGCACGGCGAGACCGTTGGCCTCACCCTGGCTGGGCCAACCGGTCTCCAGGTTGACAACGTCCTTGCCGTTACAGATACCCTCGAGGATCTTGACCTGAGACTTGGCGAACTTACCAGCGTCACTGGGGCTGACCTCAGCGTTGAAGAAGGGGTGGATGTTGGCACCGACGACGTCAATGGCGCTGCAGAGAGCGGAGCCGCTCTGCTCCCAGACGTTGATGGGCTCGGTGGTGGTGATCTGGCCAGAGTAGCCGGCAGCCTCGAACTTGGACTTGGCGGAGGCGATGAAGCCGGCGAGCTCGGAAGCGCTGCAGTAGCCGTTCTGGATGGACTCGTTACCGACAACGATCAGGGTGACGAGGTCCCACTCGGCCCACTTGGCGATGGCGGTGACCTGCTCCTGGGCACCGGAGACACCGCTGCTGTCAATGAAGACACCGATGATGAGCTGGAGGCTGTGCTTGCGGGCGGCCTCGCCGATGTACTCAAGACTGTTGCAGTCGGTGGAGTAGACACGGACGTGGCTGAATCCCTTCTGGGCGATGACAGCGATGTCGGACAGGACGTCGCTCTTGGACTTGCACTGGCTGTCGTTGGTGTAGGGAGAGTAGGTCATACCCATCTGCTTGCCGCTGACACCGGTGGGAACGGCGGTCTTGGAGCTAGAGGTGGACGAGGGGGCGGCCTGGGAGGTGGTGGGGACGGCAGTAGTGGTGGGAGCAACGGGAGTCTGCGAGGTGACGGGAACAGCCGGGGTGGTGCTGGGAGCCTCGGGGACGGGAGCCGGGGTGGAAGTGGGCTGGTTGGAGTCGGTGAAGGGGCAGACATAGGAGATGTCGGTGCGGGTGACGGTCACCACCTGCTCAGGCTGAGTGTAGGTGCCCGGGGTGAAGGTGGCCGGGGTGGGGTAGACCACGACGGTGCTGGAGGGCACGTAGGTGGTGGTGGGAGCGATGGTGTAGGTACCGGCGCTGGGGCAGACGTAGGTGGTGGTCTCAATGACGCTGGTCACGGTCGAGCCGCTGGGCTTGACGGTAGCGTAGGGGCAGGTGACCGTGGTGGCGGTCTCGACGATAGTGGTGACACCACCGTAGGTGTGGGAACCGCTGGGCAGGTCGGTGGTGGTGGCTCCGCAGACGGTGGTGGCATCGGTGACGGTCACGGTCGTGGCGGGGACGGTGAAGATACCGGTGGAGGGGAAGTTGGTCACACCGGCGGTGGGCAGAGTCACCTCAGGGGTGGCAGCGGGAGCGGTCGAGGAAGGCTGCTCGGGGGTACCAGTAGGCTCAACACCAGCGGGGGTGGAGGTGGTAGGCTGCTCAGGCACGGCAGGAGCGGTGGTAGGCTGCTCGGGGACCGCGGGGGCAGTGGTGGACTCCTCGGGCACAGCGGGAGCGGTGGTAGACTCCTCCGGGACCGCGGGGGCAGTCGTGGGCTGCTCGGGAGTACCGGTAGGCTCAACACCGGCGGGGGTGGAGGGGGTGACGACCACGGTCTCGGTGGTGTAGCTGGTCGAGTGACGGGTGGTGATCACGTTGGAGGTCACGGTGCTCTCGACGGGAGCGGGAGGAGCGGAGGTGGCCTCGACGGGGGGAGCGGAGGTAGGCTCAGCAGGAGCGGAGGTCGACTCGATGATGGGAACCACTGATTTTGTTAGTCGGTGTCCATGTTGGATATCATGATGTTATGTCAACATACAGGTAGGGTTTCCGTAGTAGGTGATGACCTCGGTGGTGCATCCGCACTGCTCCTCAGGCTCAGGCTGGACAGCCCGACGGTGGTGCAGAGAGTCGTGACGGCGCATGTGAGCGACGTCCGCCATGGCCGTACCGGCAAGAGCGGCCGCGGTGGCCAAGAAAGCACCCTTCATGGTGAACGAAGAATGGTTTTAAAATGTTTTTCTTTTCTCAAAAGGTGGAATCAAAGAATGCCCGCTGAAAGAGTGAAGCGGTGGTCAACAGTTCAACCGAAAGGAAGAAGTGGAGGAAGGGAGAAGGGAAAGTAGGGAGGAAAAGGGCCGGTAGCCTCTTTTTGATCTTGACTGACGGGGGGGATAAGGAAGGGAAGGAAAGGAAAGGAAAGAAGGGAAGGAAAAGGGAAGAAGAAAAGCAGGACGCCGGCAGGAAGAAGAAGGCCGAAAAACGAGAAGGGGGCGAGACTGGGCAGTCTGGCCCCAGTGGGCAACCCGATTAGGGGGTAGCGCTCGACGCTAGTTCAGGCACCGGCTGCCCGCTATTGGTGGCGGCTCTCTCACTGGTTCTGTACTCGGTTCGGATAGAAGTGGGGGTTGCTCTGCTGGTGTCTTTGTCGTGTCTCACTGACCTGTCCTTGCTTGTCTGGAGTACGAGGGCAGCTATGGAGTCCTCGGGGAGGAGTGTGTGTTCTTGGTTCGAATGTTTACACCGTAGCTGTACCCCAATACCAGGTAACGAAGTATACAGTACGGAGGTTGATATGAATGATAACGCTAGATACCCCCGTAATCCACCACTGTCTGGGGGCTAAACGCCGTATCCGAAGGCTTGGACAAGCGGGCAATCTCCAGATCAGCTAGTGAAATGAAGAACTCATCTGCCATTCCGTATAGACTACGGAGGTCTAACAACACAGTGTACAGAATACGGAGAACAGAGTGCGAGTGTAAAAGTCAAAGAGCAAGGCAAAAGACGGTCAACCCAAGTGGGAATCGCGTAAACGCTAAACTCCCCGCCTCTGCATCCAAGTGGGGCGAGACTTTGATTTGGGTCCCTTAAGGCCCGCTTCCCAGACTCCATTGGCTGCTCAGTCACAGCTTTAATTTCCGCGGGCCCACCCCCTTCGTCGGGTTGGACCAACTTTCGGCTGCTTTTTGTTTACTCCGTAATTTTACTTTTAGGACCAGAAATCAGGGGTCAGGAGAATCACTTTGATCATATTACGGAGAAGTATGGTCAGCCACCCCGGCATATTCTGAATATTCAGCCTACATTCCTCTAACGAGATGAAACGTTTCTTGCAGCCGATATACTTCCTGCATATAATGTTCCTCCTAGAAAGTGTGCTCAACGCAGACCCATCAAGTCGTGGTCCCTGGTCAGGGAGTCCGCGGAGTACACGTACAGTGTACAGTAACGAAATGAAACCGCCACCAAAATAATTGGCAATAGGCCATCCACGGACCATCTCCGCTCTCGCCGATCGCCATTTCCCTTTCCTTTCTCTTAGCAAATCTCGATTTTGTTTCTATTCTGGGTGCTGGATGTTGAATACTGGATTCGAGTTCTGGACTTATCGAACCTTGAATTGAAGTTGAAGCCCTGAACAGTAACACACTACCGAGTCAACACCGGTGGAACTCTATCTCCCGGCCCGTCTTTCCCTCTGAAATCTGAAATGCCGAGACCCGACTTTGACTTTGACTCTGAGTCTGGAGATGGAGATGCAGATGGAGATGTCTCGCTTTCTACCTTCTAGCGGGGACTGCGAGTGAAATCAGAGGTGCGAAATCCTAATGTGAAGTAGTAATATCAATCCTGCATAAATTAATTGCGGGATCGTGGCGCACCACGATCGCCCGGAACATACGGGGTTCAAATGCAAGGAACAAACGACGAAGAATGTGGCGGTGGCTGTCTTTCTGCCTCGCCTGTCATCTCGTCTGTTTCGGCATTCCAAACGGAGGCTTTTGACTTCTACGGAGTACATCTTGTTGGTTGTCACGGCGAACACCGTAGGATCCTCGACGGTCCTGAACTGATCGCAGAGATCAGCAAGCCTCGACCCGGTTCCTGTCCCTTTTCCCCTCCGCTGCGGCCCCTGATCGAGGCTTGGCCTGAGTTTTTTTTTTTTTTTGCTTTTCAAGGTGGCTATGGAGACTGACTCCAACAGTGATCAACGCCAACGGTCAAGTTGGTTACCTTTGAGATAGTCAATGCTGATAGATGGTCTGATAGCGCTGAACTTTGACAACTTAGACATGTCTTGGACGAGATGAGAGTCAGCCAGCCAGGTAGCCCCTTTACGGTGGTCCAACGGTAACGGTCATGGTAGGTGGCGCGAACCCCTGAGAGGATGAGGAAGAAGATACATTTTCCTTTACAGAGTAACCAGTTAGAGTATATTTCTCGACATCTTTAGAGTATAACTATACGGAGTAGTCAGAATAATCAATAGAGCAGTCCCTGAAGACATTCATGTCTGAGACATTGCGTCCATAGACAGAAAATGATCTCATTTCCAACCTGCCCCTCGTCCGCAAATTCGCCCCATCCGTCTAATTCACCTCGTATAGTTAGTGTGCGACCAGCCCGGTTCCTTGTCGCCACGTTGTCAGACCCCTTATGTTGGTCAACCATCGAATGTCAACTGTCAAGTAAGTCGGTGACTCAGGTGCAGTCGACTGCGTGTCAGATGCCTGTATAGGGCTCCGACGGAGGATTGGGCCTGAACAGGAACAGGAAGCCCTGATTTGGCTCAGGGGCGGGCTGATTCTATGTGACGGGCCTGGATGCCTGAGGTGTACACTGCCAAGCATTTCGCCGTTGTCCGGCCCTGTATGACTTTTCCCTCAATTCATTCTCACCCATGGCAATCAATCAATTTAGTCGATAAATTCAAGTCAGGCCTCCATTACAACTTTCTCGTCAATTTCGATCACCACCATGCAACCTGACACCTAGAACTTCCGCATGCTCCTGACTTGCAGGAAGTCAATAATGTACTCAGTTCATCCTCCGACCAAGCATCCAGAAGTCAGAAGCATTCCATTTGGAAGGCGTAGTTTTTTTTTTCTCTCCCAAAAAATCGAGCAGATTTTCAATTCATCCAACGGTATAACGGTCGGCTTGAAACAAAAGGATAAAAGAATAAATCCCCACCAAACGAAACCAAAATCAACGATCCCCAGATCCCTGAAGCTACCACCCCGGATTTTTAAGACTCAAAATGAACGAACGCAATGCAGGGTGACCGCATACAAACCAACCCCTCGGTTCTCAAACACAGAAAAAAGAGAATAGGTAGGTAAATGTACCATCTATATATCCCATCATACAAGTAGTACCTCCTCCTCATCCTCCGGAAAACCGCCATCCCGACCGACCACACCACCGTGATCATGCCATCCCACCGCACCGCACCACACCACCTGCACCCTGCCTAACCACGCCATCCATCCGACCAAACCACCACACCACCACCCCAAACACACCCAGCTCAGCCTCAACCACCAACCCACCATTCCCTCTCGGACCTAGCCAGCCTCGACTTTCCCGATCCTCTTTGTTATGCCCCCCTTGTCATTGGCCGGTAGTTTCTCGTGGGAAATCCTGCGCTGTAAATCTCCCTATACGTTTGGTCTGGCACGAGCGATGTACCGTGGTCTGGGGGCGGTGATACCAGGTCAGGTAGGGAGTGGGGTCGGGTTGGATCGTAGAAAAGTGAGGTGATGCGATTCGGATCTGGATGTGCCTTTGATGTGGTCATGGGAGTGTCTGATATGGGAAGAATAGGTTAAGGGAAAAGGCGAGGGAGGTGTATATAAAGTGTGTTCTGGTGAGTGGCTATAGAGATATTGGTTTATCATACACATTCTACACATACAGCAGACTCTGTTGATTGGGTTCTATATACTTACTTATCCTTCTCACTACATCTACACTTCTTTTTATTGTTCTATATACACACATACAGACCTCGGTTAAACACACCACGCATACTACATATCACACGCTACTATACCCACAAGTCCCACTCGAACAAGCCATTCAAAATGCCCAAAGAAGACATCCAAACCACCAACCAAGCCCGTCTGCAAAACGACTACGGCGCTGACCTCTGGGTGAAAAATGCCACTCCTCATCGTGTATGTCTCTCCCTCTCCCTCTCCCTCTCTCTCTACTCCCTTTACCTTGACCACCTCCTCCTCTACCTAGCAACTTAGCCATTTTCTCTTCCATTCATAGACCATCCACAACTAACCATACCAAATGAAATAGCACCCCACAGCAGGCCGCGGTCTCTTCGCCGGTCTCCAAGATGTAAAGCAATATAACGTGGACTCTGGGTGGGCGAAGCGCGGCAACGAGGAGTCGTCGGGGTTGTTTGGGTTTTTGTACAGTCGGTGAGTTTCTTACCTTGTTCTGTGGTAGGATGAATAGATACTAACTAGGGATAGGATATTCGGGGGTGGGTATAAACGACCGGAGTAATTGATCTTTTGATTCATTGGATTGGGTTGCTTAGAGAGAGAAAAGGAGAGAGGATGACCAGCAAGATGGGAAAGACTAAGAAGAGGAGGATGCATACCTAACGGGGTTACGATAATCAGGTTGACTTTTTGTTCTGTTTTTGGTTATTGTTACGTTCTATTTTAGCAGGTTGGATATATGTTTTTTTTTAACATTCTGGGTATATATTTATCTTCATCTTTATCTTTATTTTATATATTTCTTATTCATTTAACGTTCGCTTTGGCACCTGGCTCTATGTATAATATGTATTACTCTGACACTTACATATCCTCTGGTAACTATAGGTATCCAGAACACTGCCCTAGAATACCTATCGGCATACTCCCCGTGTCCATGCTCTTAAAGATACAGATATATTCAACCCATTTTCTCCACTTCGAATCTACCATCCGACACGCGAAGATCCAGATTTCTTGATCCGGAGAATGTCAAATGTCAGATCTGAAAAGTGGAGTGTGAAACATTCCGCGTCTGAAGATGCCTCATCTGGTGGATTGGGCGGAATGGAGTGGGTGGGTGAACTGACGTGGGATGGGATGGGAAGGAATGTGGATCTACCCTACCCGTCCGTCATCTGTCGCTTTAGTGATGTTGATATTGACATTCCTATTGGCAGTAACGATCACGACTTGAATAGATTATATTGTTCGTTTTGTAGCTTATCTATCTACCTGGGTATCTTGGTAGTGGGTAACTATGGCATACTAGATATACTATGGCACTTGATTCTGGTGGGTAGATGAATCGATGAATAGCAATAGCAGGACATACACACAGTTCTACATGATACGATACGATAAGATAGATATCCAATCGGATTGAAATGCCTTTCTTGATTTAAACCGAAAACCGAAAATAGTATCAAGTGATAAATACTAACTAACTTGATATGTATGATTCCTATAAGACTCCATATTTCCATCCAACCGTTGCAGTACCAACAATAGTCTAATCATCTAGTTCCACATCCCATCTAGATGATCTACTCTACTCCCAACTGTTAATCTTCATTGTTCCCTTCTCCTGCAAGCTCTGGTGCATCTTGAACGCCTGGAACAGCAGATGCGGCTCATGACCCATGCCCTTACGCAGACACTCGAATTCCGCCCGGTCCAGGTAATCCGTCAGGATGGGCTTGTAGTCGGGGTGCGAGCATTTGTTGATGATAACGCGGGCACGCTCACGGGGGGAGAGACCGCGGACGTCGGCGAGACCCTGTTTTTCCACTTGTTAGTATTGGGGTGATATGGGATAGACGGAAGGGGAGGACAGTACCTGTTCCGTAACCACCACGTCGAGATCGTGCTCGGTCTGGTCAATGTGCGTACAGAACGGCACGATGCAGCTGACACCGGTGGGATCGGTCTTGCTGGGTCGCGTGGACGGCGTGTGCATGATGCTGTACTTGGAGCTGCGAAGGAAATCGGCGGATCCGCCGAGACCGTTCAGCATGCGCGAGCCCATGACGCAGGTGGAGTTGGCGTGGGCGTAGATGTCGACCTCGACGGGGGTGTTCATGCCGATGCAGCCCAGCCGGCGAATGATCTCGGGGGAGTTGGAGACCTGCTGGGAGCGCAGGAGGAGCTTGCCGGCGTAGCGCTCCCAGTTGTCGTAGAAGCGCTTGAAGCCGTCGGGCGAGAAGCGGATGGAGGTGGCCGTGGCGAAGTCGAGGTTGCCGCTGTCGAACAGGTCGAGGAAGGAGTCCTGCAGCACCTCGGTCCAGACCTTCAGGTTCGTGAAGTCGGCGCCGCCCTTGCTGAGCCCGCCGATTACTGCGTTGGCGATGTTGCCGATGCCCGACTGGATCGGGAGCAGGTTCTTGGGCAGTCGCCCGTGGTTGACCTCGTGCTTCAGGAACTCGATCAGGTTGGTGGCGATCGCCTGCGAGCCCGCGTCTTCCGGAGCGTTGGGCTGCGTCTGGTCGGGGTAGTCCGACTCGACGATGGCCACGACCTTCTCGGGGTCGACGGGAATGTGCGGCGTGCCGATGCGGTCCTCGGGCGCCATGATGAGGTAGGGCTTGCGGTTGGGGGGCAGATCCGACAGCGCGATGTCGTGCAGACCCTCGAACGAGGGACTGGCCGTGTTGACTTCGATGATGACCTTGTCGGCCATCTGCACCAGTTCGGGCGACGCGCCCACCGACGCACCGGGGATGATGCCGCCGTCCTCGGTGATGGCCGAAGCCTCAATGACCGCCACGTCCAGCTTGTTGCGCGGCTTATCTAACGTGTAGTAGCCGTAGACCAGGTCCGACGGGAACATGCTCAGATGCTTATCGAAGAACTTGATCTGTCCATTGTTGATGCCCTTGGCAATCTCCTTGCCGACCTGATGCGGACTGCGGCGCTCGATCATGTTCAATCGGGCCCAGCGGTTCTCGGTCTCCGCACCTGACGAAGCGCCGACGAACAGGGTATATTTCAGTTTTCCTTCCAGCTTGTTCTTCTCAACGTGGTCGGCCAGCGCCGTGGGAACTTTCCTGGTCATTGTTAATATTGAGCTGGAGCTATCAACCACACAGGAAGGAAACGTACTTGGGGTAACCCACACCCGTAAATCCGGACCAGCCGATGTACGAGCCATGGGGGAAATGATCCACAAGATCCTCAGCCTTGGCCAATTTGCTCAGGTAGGAAGGCCGTCTGACACGGCTCCTTAGGAGAGCAGACGCCGACATTGTGAGGGGGGAGAGAGTGAGGAAGAAACCAATGAAGGGAGGAAAGAAGTAGAACAAAGAGGAAAATTGAGGGAGGAAGATGAAAAGAGAGAGAGAGATACAAGAAGGGAGAGAGAGAGAGGGAAAAGAGGGGAGAGTGTCTGACAAAAGAAAAAGGAAAAAGGAAACGTGCGGATGGGGAGCTCCGCGATAGAAATAAGGACCCCCCGCCTCGGAGAGAAGTCAGTCCCCGGCTTTTCCAGTGGAGAGAGCGATCCGGAAGAATGGAAGAAGGGAAGAATGGGTGATGAGCGATGGGTCTGGTTACTGTAAGATTCCAATCGATCAGACGGTATTGGTTGAGCTGGTTGAGCTACCGGTTTGAAGATCTTCACTATCTACTTGCTATTGCTACCCCTACTGAATAGTGAATGCACTCTTGAGCTTTCTTCCAGACAGAGCAATGGAATTGTCCACCACGACCCTTACTCTGTAACTTCCCACCCACCTCTCTCCACTGCGATGACAGCGTGAAACTGCCCAGAAGTGAAAAATCCCAAAGCGAAGGGGAGCCCAAGGCCAGAGGACCCTCCGTGACGTCACCTCGGCGTTAATTCGGATTCCCGTTTACCTTCAAGTCTCGACGTCACCCTGAGATCAACACTTGTTCGTTGCGCTGGACTCCGTAAAAGTTGCCATTGATGCTGTATCAACATCAGACCGATCGAGTCTTTACATATAATTTCCTCCCCGGGACAGTCACACCGAGATAGTTGTACAAATCGACTCAATCGACGACTGATCAGCAGCCCCGAGATAAAACCGGGTCTGGCCCCTGTGTCGGCGCAGTCTCGGGCTGTATCGGTTATGCCGCTTCGGCCACACGGAGCTTTTCTCTCGGCCTACTGACTTTAGGGCTTTCACCCAAACAGAAACAAATACGATGTAAATCAAATCAAGTAAATAAAGTAAATAAAGTCAAAAACTTATCGTGTCAACCCTGCCTAGAGTACAAGTACACACAAAACGCATCCCAGGTCAATCCTATACCGACACCATTTCCCTGCGAATGCCCTCTCGGTTCCTACCTGCCCGACCAGGCTGGGGGAACCAGGGGGATCATCCGATCAACCAACAAACCCATTCGTGGCAAACATGATCGTGCTTGCTGATCAGGCAGTCTGACTGCGACAACCAGAAGTCACGGAAGAAAATAACCCCCAAGAAAAAGACAAAGACATAGACATAGACAAAAATGTAAAATCACAATGCAAGGTAGCTGACGCCAATGTGCATTGGTAGAAAAGAAAAAAGGGGGGGAAAAAGTGTAAATCCCATCAAACTCCTAAAATACTGTTCAAGGTTCATAATATTGTCCCCGCTGATTCTCCACAAACTCGACCCGACGACCGATGATTTACACCTGCTCCTTGGTCTCCGAAGCGGCGGGCTCGGCGTCTGCCATCTCCGTATCTTCCTTCTGGTCTGCGCCCTCCTGCTTCTCGGATGTCGGCGCATCCGGTGCGGTGGTACCACCCTCCGTCTCCGTCCCCTTGACCCAGGAACGGAACCGCTGGTTAGACTCGTCCACCTGATCCTTGCTCAGCCCGTGCGCCCAGCTGGGGTTGTTCACGAACTTCTCGGTGAACCGATCGCGTCGTCGCTCCTTGACCGCCGCCGCCTCCTTGGCAGCTTCGTCGCCCGACTCGTCCGACGCCGCGATGGGCCGCCACCACCAGTCGTAGCTACCGGGCTCGTAGAGGATGTGGTAGCTGTTGGCACAGATGCGAATGATGAGTCCGTCCAGGTGCACCAACGGCCGATAGAATCGGTTGTACTCCTCCTCTTGCTCCAGTTTGCCGGGCAGGTTGCGCTTGAGGAAGGGCATGCGCATCTGCGAGAACGGCACTCCCTCCGTGGGATCCCGCATGGTGTAGGCCGAGACGTAGTACGACCAGCGAGCCTCCTGGCTCAACTGGGCATTCTCCAACGTCGAGTCTTCCGGAGTCAGGAGCTGAATGTAGGCCTTCTTGCTGGTAGGGCTCTGTACTATGGTATTAGCTTCCGAAGGACCAAGTGGGGGTGAAAAGTGGCCACTTACAAAAGTGATACGGAAAATGTCTCCGTCCTTGATCAGCCGCTCCACCTGCTTACGATACTGGATCTCCTGGTTGTGCGTGGTCTGCTCCTTCTCGCGCTCCTTGAAAAAGAGGTTGATGATGTCCGAGCTGCGATCCTTGGCGTCACCGCTGAAGATAGCCCCGGCAAACTTGGCGATACCCGTGAACATCTTCTCCAGATTGTACAGCTGGTAGCCGCTGCGCAGGTAATACCGGCGGAGAGTCTCCTCCAAATGCACCGGCTCCAGGTCGCCCTTAATAACCTCTTCGCACATGCGTACCACCTGGGAATACAGGTTGGCCGTGGGCTCGCAGTCGTAGAAGAAGTCGGTGGGGATCTTGTCGATCAGGTTGAGCTCCTGCGCAGGCTTGGCCATCAGAGCACGGCGGACATCCTCGTGGGCATCCTTCTCGTGCACCTTGATGCGAAGCAGGCGCGCGTAGAGAATCTCGAAAGTGCGGAAGAAGCAGAAGATGTTCAGGTTGGAGTACAAGTGATGAACCTTCTTCTCGTAGGTTTCGTTCAAGGTGTATTCCCGCTTCACGTTGAAGTTGCCCTGACCGGGGTGCTCCATCCACTTGAGCTCCGCCACGTCGAAGGTTTCGGTGGGGTCGGGGATGGGCGTCGACGGAATGAGAACGGCGTCCGGAGTACCGTCGCGGCTGGCCGGGGCGCTGCCACTCTCCTTCTCGCTGCGGTTGGCTTTCTCGCTGCGTCGCTCCAGGACGTCACGGAGCAGGTCGATCTTCTTGCCATTGACAGGCTTGCGGATACGCGGGGTGGAGGTTTCTTCCGCAGCCAGGCTTTCGTCATCGCCCTCGTCAATTGGAGAAGTACCGCTTGCGACCTCGTTCATGTACAGATGGAACGACTCCCGATCCATGCCGAAAAATAAGGGAATGAAGTCCTTGATGAAGTTGGTGACCTTCTGTGGGTCGGCTCCGAATCCAGCGGAGTTGCGATCGATGAAGGTCAGGAGCAAGTGGGTGGCATCGATCAGAACGGCCGGGTCGTCAAAGGTGAACTCATACTGATGCTTGGGAACCTGGAACCCGGTCTTGCGGAGGTTCTTGCCCTCCTCAAACTTGCTCTGTATCTCGTTCTGCAGGTGTTTCGCCACGAAAAGTTTCTTGTCGATGCCCTTGCTGGCAATGGCCTGGTGGTCTAAGCTGCGCCAGTAGGCCCGCTGCATCTGCTCGCGCCAGATCTTGTCCCACTCACGCTGACTCGCCTTCCATTCCTCCGACTTCTGCTTCAAACGGAACAGCAGGATGGGAAGCACGTGGCAAGGCCGTTCGAACATCTCTTGGACGATCTTTTCGCCACGCTGTCGATCATAGATCTTCTTGATGACGCGCTGGTAGATCGCCTCACTCTGCCCACCCAGACCAGGGGGGAGTTTGAAAGCTGCCCTCTCCGCCTCGGACATCACCAGGAACTGCTGAACAATGGGTTCGATCAGCTGGATTGTGCGAGTGCACGCCTCGATGTGGTGGTCATAGTCGTGGCGATCCTCCTCGATACGGTGCAAGGCATCTTCATATTGGTTCTTGCGATGCGCCACAAAGCCGGAGTCTTCCGAGGCCCACGTAGGGTGAGAAGCCCACTCATCATTCAAGACGCTGTAGCAGAGCTGATCACGGCCACTGCATGGCTTTTGTCTTTCGCGTTTTGGCAGAAGACGATAGCTAGGTCCCAGGGAACGGCAGTGGGACAAATTAACAATACCCGGCTCAACCCTAGGCTTGGGCTCGATGATCTTGTCCTCGGGTTCGTCAACGTGCATAAAGCGTTTAAACCATGCCATCAGCTCGGGGTTGGAACCAATGTAACCAGCGGCTCTCTTCACCAGGACGTGGCGGTCAATAAGGTCGGTAGAGTACAGGTTGCACAATTTGAGAAACTCGTTGAAGGTCTGTTTATTGCCAATGTATTTCTTGACACGATCGAAGAAGGCAAACTCCTCTTGGCTGGGAGTCAACGAGAAAGTAGGCTGGATCGGTTCAGGGAGGGCGGGAACAAGAGTTGGCGAGACGGCAGGGGCGTCTGCCTGGGCTGTCTTGGGATGATGGACCTTGGCTCGCTTCGAAGCAGGGTCAGTACATGTGCCAGTTCACAGCAAGATGAAGAACTAGAGTGAATGCGGCGCCGGGATTTTCCGAAAGGAAAGGTTTTTTTTTTTTGCGGGCAAATAACAGGAAACAAATGGAATTATTCCAGATGAGATTCATTGCACGATCATGACTCACCTTGTTGGCATTACCAGGCTGGATGGCCGGAGCTCGACCTCCTTGAGCATCAGGTAGGCGTGCAGCTTCGGTCGCTGCGGAGGGTCCTGAAGCCGAGGAGCCCATTCCCGTGGGAGCGCCAGGGCCCCCGCGACGTTTCTTGCCTTCTTTGCCCGAATCCTTCACATTGAACTGACCCAGAGGAGGCATCTTGACGTCTCGATTGGGTGTCTGAGAAGGAAGAGTTGCACCACCAGAAAAGTTGCCTTCTCCACGCAGATTGCTCATAGGTGCTGCGGCGGCTGCGGCTGCAGCCTCCTCGGCTTGACGCGCAGCGGCTTGCTGTTTGGCGTGAGCGGCGGACTCGGGAAGAAACTGCTTGAAATCCTCCAGGAGATCGGGGGCAGTATTGAATAGCTGAGTCACCTGAGCGTATACGTCCTGTATCGGTTTCGACTCGCGCTGGTAAGTCTGGAGTATTTCCAAAAATTGCTTGTAAATCTCTGGGGCACTCGAAAAGCGGTTCTATATATCACGAAGGATTAATTGGGGGTCTGCTGTCAGTGCCAATCATGGAACGCTCCGACTAACCTTGATCTTGTTCACGTAACTTATCGCGTGGTTGAACTCGACCGGTCCGCGTTTGTTCAGATCGGCCTGGGAACCCTGGAGCATGCCAGAACCGACGCCCGCTAGGCTATTCATGGGCTGGTTCAAGCTAGAATTCTGAGCCGATGCAGGAGATACCTGAAGCAATCCGGGACGTCCAAGACCTGCAGAGGCAGCCGAGGCTGCGCCCTGAAGCTGCGATACTCCACGCTGATCTTGCTGATGAGCCATGGCCGCCGCACCGGCGGCAGCCTGCTGCTCTTGCTGTGTGGGGTACTCAAAATGGTGTTCCTGTGGGTGACTTTGTCCGTTCTGCTGTCCGAACATGCCAGGTCCCATCATGCGCGATCCCGGTGAATACGAACCTGCCATGTTGCCCTGCTGTTGCTGGGGTTGCTGGGGCGGTTGATGCTGGGGTTGTTGCTGCCAACCAGGACGAGATTGGTCAAAGAAGTCGGGGCGACCGTGAGGTCCCATGGAACTAGGCGGTCCCAATTCCCCGGACGCCTCCATTGATTGACGAGTCCGCGGCATACTCAAAGTATTTGTCCCTGAGGGGGTGGTCACTCGAATTGCGTCTGGGTTATCTTCGGTCCCGCATTCAATTCGGTACCCGGGCGGCAGGAATGTATTGAACCCTTGGATGAGGGCTGGGTGTCCGTTGAACAATGAAGAAACGCGCTGGATAACACCAGGAGTGTCGATGCTGCTACTGGTCAGACAGTTTTCTTCTCATCTTGTCAATGGCCAATACTTACGTTTGGCTCTTGAAGTCTTTCATTATATCCAAAAACCTGTTGTACACGTCCGGCTGGTCAACAAAGCGAACCTTGACTTGATCCAGATAACTAAGCGCATCCTGCACATGGGATTAGCAAGATTCACTGACCCCCATTTGTTTTTCTTCTTGCACGAATAAGGAAACCAATGAGCAGGGACAGAAACTATCACTGCGTGAGGGTGACTCGGGCGAACTTACATTCAAAATCGGCTGTTGGCCTTGCGCAAGTGCAGCCACATTACCCGGGATCTGAGGGCCGGAGGTATTAAAAGCCAGCATAGGCTGTCCAGGCGGACCAGCAGGATGCTGCATAAACGACCTGGGAGTGCCCTCGCCGTGCTGCATCTGGGGTCCATAAATTGAACCAGGGGCCCCTGACGTCTGCATCGGGCCTTGAGGGCCGTTCTGCGGGTTGGAGCCCAGATTGGACAGGAGTCCATTGGGACCGTGAATCGAGTTCGGCACCTTCGAGGCGACGGGCTGATGTAAGGGAATCGACCCGGTGTGGCTCTGCACGGGGTGATGCTGCTGTTCGCGCTGTCGCTCCAGCTGCTGTCTTTCGATCTGTTCGCGTTCGCGCTGCTCGCGCTCTCTGTGCGCCATCTCCTCCTGACGGTGTCTCTCTAGCAACTCGCGCTCTCTGGAGTCGCGCTCCCGCTCTCGGTTGATGGTCTGAGGAGACGGGTGCTGCATTGCCTGGCCGATGCCTGGCAGCGAGTGACCGGCACTATGGGAGGCGGCAGAGGGGTGCTGGCCATATGGGGTAGGCTGATGGGGACCAGCGTGGCTCTGGCTCAGTTCCGCCAGCCCCGGCAGGGAGTGACTGGCTGGTTGGCTCGGGTGATAGGGGCCTAGCAACAGCGGGAGCAGGTTAGTCACCTGAAGCAAAAACAAAACAATATCCTCGATCGAACGCTATCCACAGCGCAAAGAAGCCAAGGGGGAGTTTTTTGCTAACCAGCTGGGGGTGGAAGAACGGGCCCCGCAGGTTGACCGGACGGACCTTGCTGAGGCGGTGGGTTTTGTCTATAGAGCGGGCGCAGGATAACCGAGTCAGTTTTCTGAATGGACTTGAACATGACGTTGAAACACAAAGACGGGACAGGGTCGCTATCACTTACCCATAGGAGCCCAATGGGCGAGGCTGTTGATTCATCTGGTCCATCCCCGGGTGCGCTGGAGGGCCACCTGGGTGCCAGTTATCATTTCCAGAGGAGTTCATGATTTGTGCATGAAATTAAAATAGGGACGCTGATAACACAAAAATGGAGGATCTAGGAGAGTCCCAAGAGGGAGAGGTCGGAGAGTGGAAAAAGGGTGGCGGGCGGTGGACGACTCCAAAACCAAGCTGTGAATCTGGTAATCCTTTTCGCACGGTAGAGTTCTCTATCTCCAAGTCATTTCACAGCGACATCACTGGGACTTGGTAGACTGTGCCAGCCGCAGAAAGGAACTCCACAGAAGACAAAGCCAAAGGGCTGGGGTATCAAGGGTCCAAGGAGCGGGGAGAGAAGAAGAGAGCGAGGTGAAAAGGGAGAGTAAAGCCAGCAGACAAGCAGACTTGGTTGACGATGATGGTTTGCGCGCGACCGATCACGGATGGTCTCCAGACAGAAGGCGGAGAGTGCCTTTGTCTACGCTAACCCCAATGCATCCCTAGCGTAGCCTCTCGGCTTCCTTGTTTTTCCGAGTTTCTGCCGGCACTGTCGCAGAGGGCGGTGATTGGGCTGGCGGGAAGGCGGCAAGGCCCGGGAAGTGCACGTCATTGACCGGGTGCTGCCGGTTGGTTGCTTCTATCCAGGATCACTACGGTAGTTTATCATACCAGAGAAACTCGTCATTTCATTATCTACCCGAATAGCGCCAATAGACAGCTGCATCAACCTGATTCAACCCAGCAATATACCCCTGCTCTAAAGGAAACCCAACACAGACGGACCAACGGCATCGGCAACATGAGTGACGCAAACAATCCCAAATGTTCTCGTCGTGGGAGACGCGCCCTGCAAACCGGCATCGAGAGCAAGGAAAGGAAGATGGATGCCTTCTGGAGGCCCTGCCTCTTTTTTCTCTATTTGATTTCCCAATAAAACGCCTCCTCCCTCTCCAACAGAAATCAAGGACCAATAAACCAATAGACAGGATAGAGGAATGGAAAGGTAAGGGAAAGGCGGGGAAAAATGAAGAGAGAGAGATGACCAAAGACATAACAAATCGGACAAAGATCGCAGGACCCAACACCAACAGAGGAGAGAAGAGTATCGTAGGGGGAAAGAAAAGAAGTTTGAACTTGAATTTGCAACTTGAATTGTGAATCTGCGGTGCTGCTAGTGACCTCATGGTTTCTGTAAAATTTGTTCCATGCTCGCCCGTGGATTTGAACATCGACCCGCCCATAATTATGAACCATCCTTGTAACATACTTACAATGCAGAGAAGACAAATAGCTGTGGCAACGGTCAGTATTCATGTCGGCAGATTAAAAGCTGAAGCGGACGCTACTCACGTTGTTGGTGGCCGCAATGGCAATACTATCTTCGTAAGGATGCCAGCTCATGTGCAGGATCTTCTTGTTGAAGTCGATCTGATCCGCATCGGTCTCCTTCCTCATGCGGCTACCAGGACCGGCAGGGCTACCAGCGCGAGAGCCGTTCTTCTTCCCGTTGGCGTTCTTGTTCATCGGCGTCGGCACGCCCACCTTCTTCGCCTTGAAGGCCGACTTGTCTGCCTGTAGCACGATCTCCGTCTCCTTGCTCTGTTCGGTGGGGTAGATCATAAAGTTGTTGTTGTAACTGCCGGTCATAACATTCTCGGCATCGCCCGAGAAGACCACCTCGAACTTGTCGAAGATGCTGTCGTTCTCGTACGTGTCGCACAGGCGGGGTCGCAGGTGTTCGTGGATGGGGATGGTCTTCACTGGTTGCCTCTCCATGTTGACATCCCAGATCTTGACCGTCAGGTAGTCTCGCGACACAATGTATCGGCCGTCATTCGAGAATCGCACGTCGGAGATGGAGGAGATGATTTCGGAAAAGAAGGAACGGGAGGAGGCATCTTCTTCTTGTTCGAAGACTAATCCAGCAGTTAGAAAGAGCAGATGGGGAAGATGGAAGGGAACATACTTTTATGGTGCTCGTCACACAACGCCCGCTGTCGCATGTCGGCAAGCTTGATGGTACCCTTGGAACTGGCATACATGAACCAATTGCAGCTGGTGGGATGGAATTCGGCGGCCGTGATCACTTCCGTCAGCTCCTCCATGTTCGCCGGCTTGATATCGACGATGTTGAAGCTCTGATCTTGAATATTAAGGTTCCACAGGTTCACCCGCAGATCGTCGCTACTGATGAATGTTTCCCCGTCGCTGTTGACGGAGATACTGTTGATGTGATAGGCGTGTGCATTAGCGTATGTCCTCCGGGGGACGGCGGCCACGACGGTATCATGGTGTGTCATCCGAGGAAGCTTCAGCAGGGAAGGATCCTTGAACGATTGACGGGGCGCGCGGGGTGCCCCTCCGCCACCAACGCCGGCGGGCGTCAGCTCGCTGGAGAGGTTGTTTTCCGCAACGACCTTCAGCGACTTGTCGAACACCTTCCATAGCTTTATCGTCTTATCATTAGTCGACAGGAGGAAATGGGATGCATTTGATCGTCTACACCATTTTATTTTGTTGATCTTCTCTTCGATCTCTAGGGATTTTAGATAATCGAACTCCGGCTCGTGCGACTGAAATTCGGTGTGGAACTTATACTCGCAGGTTTTTTTCTAACCACGGCGCGTTAGAGAACTGGTCGATATGAGGAGGGACAAGAAAGAGGTTGCATTGGGAAATCAATACCGTTTCGTTCCTCTCGAACAGCACTACTCTCCCACCCTTGTCTCCCGTGGCTAGATAATTTCCGGTATGATCGAACTCAACGGTTGAGATGATATCCGCTGTTGACAGAGACAAGGAACGTTAGATACAATACATTCAGGATGGGGTGGGGGGGGGGGGGGGGGGGGTTCAGGTGAGCACAAAGTATCATCCGTGGGATTCGACTCCGTGGGATGGAGGGGTATTGTGCGCACCTTCTGTGATATCCTCCACATCGCCCTTATCACCGAAGCACCTAGTTTTCACGTTCCATTAGTATCAGTATCCGTTACCCGTGGGGTCCCCAAGCTAGGTATGCCAGATGAACGATAGAACGAGAATTCCCCGATCGGAAATCCTCCCCAAAGCCGCATCTCGCTTGCAACAACACGATCTGGACCGTCGGGGAGAGCCGGGAGCGAGAGAAGATGGTCCATCGACATCAACGACAAAAACCCTGTGCCACCGAGACCACGTAACCCAGAGGGGGCCTAAACTCACTGCGTGAACTTCCAGGTAGGCGAACCCGGTTCCTTGTCTACCATTTTCTTTCACGGACCACCCTGTGACTGGGGCAGACAATTGACAACCAAATTGCAAGGGACGCAGAGGCGGCGTGCGATACGAGAGAGGCGGGGAGGTCGGGATGGCGATCGAGCGATACAAAGGACGATCCCTTTGTTGATAAGAATGAATATTTTTTGTTGGTCGAAGACGATGGGAAAGGGAAGTAGAGCGGTGAAGGCGACGGCAAAAAGACAGAAGCTTTCGGAATGTCGACGGGCCTCGCGAGTGGAGATGAGGGAGGATGAAGATCCCACCAGAGGAGAGATGGATGGAATGGAGGGGGGGAGGGGGGGGGGAAGAGGAAGGAAGCAGACGACGTCAGACAAGACCCAGTAAGGCAGAGACCGGTTCCAGTCGGCGACAGGCTAGAGAAAACAAAAGATTGACAGCCCGGGCTGACGATGGTGGACGATGAGGGGTTGACGGGTGGATAGAGAGGAAGAGAGAGAGCAAGAGAGGAAGATAAAGAGGGAAGGAGGTTAGGGTGAGAGGGTGAAAGGTAATTAATGGAAGTTCCTCTCGGTCTATCCTGGTGTTATTTTCCCCCTCAATTTTTTGGTTCTAATTAATTTCGTGGTTTCTTTTTTTTTAATTTTTATTTTTTCCCTTCAGCAAAACAAAGGGTAAGAAGGTAAGTGACGACAGCCACAGACCAGAGGTGACAACAGACAGCAGAGGGGGTCTGTTGGGTGAGGAAGAGAGAACGGGATTAAGAAGAGGTTCGTTAAGGTGGGAAGTGTTGGGGGGAGAAGAAGAGGAGGGGGGAAAGAAAAAGACCAGGGAAAGAGAGAGCGCGAGAGAGAGAGAGAACGAGTGAGGCGGTAGAGGGGAGGAGGAGTGGCTGCCCGTAAACCCAACGGGAAAACCCACCGCCAACGGAGCGCTGACATCAACCACTATCCATCCATCATCTCGATCAACCTGTAGATCCAAGGTCTTTACTTCAGATAACCTTCAGATTGACTTCTTCTGCGGATTATTTCTTCATCTTATCGTTCCGCATCGTCTGAATTCCCCTCTTGATTGATGATGACCCCCCAAATAACCATACAGCATCCAAAACTAGATGACAACTCGACCAGACCAGATCACCGCTGCCCAATGACGCGATGAGGTACATGCTGGATGTATACCTCGACATCAATGATCGGTTCTCGGGCACAACCGCATTGTCCCTTTTGATTTATGAATCATGATGCATTTAGGGCTAATCTGCTCGAACTTAGCAATTTACCCACTTATCCAGCTGAGCTCAGGTCTCTTCCATCCTTAGCTCTCTTTCTTCACATGTCGTTCCTGCCCCTCCCGACCGCGATCACTCCCTTGGGCCGAAGCTTCCCCGGTTCTATAACCTCCCTCTCTTTCCTTGCACACGACATGAAAATAACTCACTCCTACAATTCTACAATCCTCTTCTCCCTAACCCCCTCAATCCCACCAATGCCAATTTGTCAATAAAACTCCCCCACTCCCCACCTCCGCCTACTAGCTAACTAACATCGCAATGACCGACGAAAATAACCCGAAGCGGGGCACCTCCTACAACAATCAAAACCAGCGCAACGACAAAGACAACACAGACCACACCCCGACCAATCCGTCCGATAGCACCGCCGACAATGGTCCCAGCTCGTCGCTCGCCGGTCGGATTCACAATTCAGCCTCAGGGCTCGCGAGGTCTGCCTTCTCTGCCTCGGCTTCGGCTTCGGCTGATGCGGCGACCTTGTTAGCCGGTGGGAGCGGTAGCAAGGCCGGACCTTCGGCGTCGTCGAGGGCTGCGTTGTCTGCTGCACAGCGATTCGATGATTCAGGGGCTCCGACGTCGTCCTCTGCTCGTGGGCTCTCTGAGCAAAGTGCGTCGGGGGAGACGTTTCGGTCGTCCCTTACAACAAGCCAGCAAGTCGGCGGTTTCGCTCTACCTTCGCTCTCCTCGGAGGAGTTCCAATCCAGCTACTGTGATGATCCGTTATCAGAATCAACGATAAACTCAAACATCCGCGAAAGCCAAAGAGGCAAAGGAAAAGCCAAAGAGATCAACCCATCAACGCGGCCCTACACCACCGCCGAGAACGCCTTCCCCCAAGACCCCACCCCGCAAGCAACATACTCACCACTCCCTACCGATGGCGCCGCAGTCACATCCCTCCTCTCCTCCAGCACCTTCGACCCCGAATTCCCACCCCTGCCACACGAAACCTTCGAACCCATCGAAACCGACCTCTCCTTACCCCATCTCACCGCGGAGGAAATCCAAACGATCGACTCCTTCCGACGAGAGATGTCGCTACCACCCAACACCCAATCACAAACCCAACCCCCGCACCGCTTAACGCCCTACAGCCTCGTCCCGGACATCGACACGATCCTGAACAGCGCCGCTCCGTCCACCGACTCAGATGCGACGGTCCTTCGGGACACGGTATTAACTAGTCTTCCTGGCTCCGCGGACTGGGTTGCGGTGGACGAGCGGTACCATGACGAGGTGTGGGGATATTTGAGGCCTGCGTTGGAGGCTGCGAGGGTGGAGATGGAAGCTAAGAAAGAAGGGGAGAGGGAGGGTAGTGGATTGGGAAAGGAGGAAGACGGGCCTGCGGTGAGGCGGTTGAAGATGATTTTGAAACATATGGGGAGCTAAGATTGAGACTCCGAGGTGTCTATTTGTGTCTTTATTTATCTATTGAGGATATGTAGGGGTTCTCTGAAGGTTTGTTTTATTTGTACATTACCTAGGTAAGTAGGTAGATATATGTGGTGATATAGTAAGTAAAATGTAAGATATATTTTACCGAGGTTGGGAGTACCTCGATACCTGAACCTTTACTCACTTTACCTAAGCAACCAGCTATCGGATCATTTACCATAAACCCAGGTAGACATTTAAAATGGAAATCTCCCAGGGGAAAGAAAAAGATAATTTGAAAAATAAAAATGAGATTCATATCTTACAAACTAAAAACATGAAAATAAAGATAAAAAAGCAAGGGGATTTTGAAACCCCGCCCATCATCGCAATAACTAGGCCAGAATCAAGATCAAAAAGAGAAAATAAATAAGGGGTATGTATCAAATGGCTGCGTCAAGTAGGTACCGTAGGTAAGGTAGTGTTTTGTGAGCGTGAGTGGGTGTGGTGGTGAGTGGGTTTTCTATTCCAAACAATCTAGAGTTCTAGTTCGGGGGTCTGACCCTTGACGCGACCGATCACGATATGTCCCGCGTATTTGGGGATGACTTCGTCGTCGTGGAGCATGGCGAATTCTATTCAAATCACATTAGCATGGACATGTCGATTCATTAGGAGGCGGTAGACATACCTTCCGTGGCATCCCGGCCCATGAAGTTAAACAGGGCATTGGCGCCACCGGGATGCTCGTCGAGCCAGTTGGTCACGTCGAGGACAACGCCCTTCACGACGATCCAGAGGTCATCCTTTTTGTTATGCTTAGCGATCTCCTCCATGGAGTATTCGGTGGCAGGGACCTCAAACTTCTTAGGGTCCGTGGGCTTGGCTGTCTCGGCGGCGCCGGCGGGCGTGGCCGCGGCTTTGGCGTCGAGGGTGGCGCCGGCGGGCGTGGGCAGAGCAGCCTGGGAGCCGGAGCCACCAGCGCCGCTACTACCCCACTCGACAGAGATCTTGCCGGGGGTGTTGGGGTCGATGTGCAGGGAGATCTGGCCGAGACGGCTCTGCGCGGTCGTGGCGCCGCCGGAGATCAGCTTCTGGAAGAGATGCTCGCTGGCGCTGTCGCCGGCGACGCGGCCGTAGACGACGCAGCCGAGCAGCGAGGAACCGCCGAGACGGTTGGCGCCGTGGACACCGCCTGCCAGCTCACCACAGGCGTATAGGCCGTCGAAGGGCTTCTGCTCGGAGTTGAGGACCTGGGCGTGCTCGTTGATCTCGATACCGCCCATGGTGAAGTGGAGGACGGGCTCCATGACGGCGACGTGGAAGGTGTCGTCGACGTTGAAGGGCATATTGTGGAAGAAGCGCTTGTTCCAGGGGTCCTTCTTCTTGCCGTCGGCGATGAGGTTGTACTCGTCGAAGGTCTTCTGCAGCGCGGCCTCGCCGCAGCCGATCTCCTGGGCCAGCTCCTTGCCGCTGATCTTCTTCATCAGGCCACGGCCAGAGTAGTGGCGCGTGTGGAAGTCCAGGACGTTGGAGGCCTTGCTGTTGAGCACCAGACGGATGGGCCACTTGCCCTTCTCCTTCTCCTTCCACATCTGGCCCGAGACGTAGTCACGGTGGCCCAGCTCGTCGGAGAACCGCTGACCGTCCGAGTTGAGCAGCAGACCACCCTCGCCACGGAGCGCCTCGGCGGCAAGGAACTTGAACTTGGCCTCGGGGTCCTTGGGGTCGACCAGACCCGTGGGATGCACCTGGACCTTGTCCATGTCGATGCCGTTGGCACCGATGTCCATCAGCATCTTCTGCCCGTCACCGGTGGCGTGGGTGCCGTTGGTGCTGGAGAGGCCGAAGGTGTCGGGACGGTGCTGCTTCAGCAGCGATCCGTCGCCAAAGTCTGCGGCATAACCACCGGTCGCGAGCACGACGACACCCTCGGCGCTCGTACTCTCGCCGTTGTATTCGTAGGTCACACCGGTCACGTGGTTACCGGACTTGTTGATAGACGTCACGCGGGCCTTCTTGACGATCTGCACGCGGGTGGGGTCCTGCTCGCTGAGCTCTTCTAAGCGCTGCATCAGGGCGTAGGTGATGGCCATTCCGGGGAACTTGGCATCGTGGCCACGATGCGTACGGGGCTGGGAGTGACCACTGGTGGAGTCAGTATACCGTCCGGTCGCAAGGACATGAAAGAATCAGCTCGTGGCGAACTCACCCCAGACGAGAAACGAGAGTCAAATCGAGGTTGAAGACATCCTGCAACCATTCGACGGCGGCGGCGGACTTGTAGGTGAGGACCTTGATCAGCTCCGGACGGGCCTTGTCTCGGGCGGATTTGAGGGTATCTTCGTAGAAAGTCTTGACGCTGTCGGCGATGTTCAGGTCGACCTGGGTGCGAGTCAGGGCACCGTTGATACCCGAGGTGGCCTTGGTCGAGTTGCCACCGAAGAAGGCTAGCCGGGTTAGTGATGATTCCTAGATATGATTTGGATGTGGTTAGGGGAAGAAGATCGACATACCCTGTTTATCTAGAACCAAGACGTTGCCGCCATTCAGGTAGACGGTGTGGGCGGCGCTGAGACCGGACACTGAGAGACGAGGTAATGGTCAGCAAATGCGGGGAAAGCTTGGAGAGGGAGTCCGTACATCCACCGCCGACAACGATCACTCTAGGAGGGGTGGCCATGGTGTATGAAAGAAGTGAAGAGGAGGTCGGATCGGAAGGGGAAATAGGAGCAGGAGAGGATTCTGGAAAAGGAGAAAGAGAGAGAAAGGAACGAGCAAGGGCGGTCTTAAAGGCGCAAGAAAGCAGACCAGGATCCGGGGGAGATGTTCAGAAGCCGACGCGACCGCACTTCTATCGGCCGAGGCTCATCGTCTGCGTAAAAGTACCGTACGAGAGTCTTCCTCCCTTCATCTTCGGCTTTCCCACCGAGAGAGAATCACAGCATACCAGGTATTACCGGTACCACGGGTTTCTTTACTCTTTATTATCTAATAACGTCGTGGTGAGTAAAGGTGTATTCAACGCACGCTGGTTTGTCGTCCAGACTGGAGACGGGCTCCATACGCACAACTTTAACGCACCGTCGAGTCTTTCAGTCTTCCAGTCTTCCAGAGAGTCTTTTATCTTTCACATGTCCTTACCCGGACAGTCCATCGGTGGCACTTTTCACATGTCGACAGCAAATGGGGAGGCGGGCGTAAGTCAGCGGCACGTCATGCTCCCCTTTCAGCTGATTATTCCGAACGCGCTCATTGCTGCCCGGATTCTTGTGCTCAGTAGTCTCAAAAATGGGTTCTACCCCAGACATTGATCAAAATATTCAGACATAGCTATTCATCTGGAACTGCAAATGGAGTCATATATATACCCATTGCTCAACTCGACAGAATATCAGTCTCAGCAACCTGTAACCTAACAGCACACTCGGACAATGCCAGTATTACTATTACTGCCACTGCCACTGCCAGCCATGGCCCAGACTTGAACCTCGGTCCGAGAGCAATCCAATCACCAGCCTGTTTATGTCATCCACTCAAGAATCAACCATCAGACCATCGGACGTGTAAGTATATATTCCCTAGAACATCCCTTCTCAACCCCCCTGCCCCGTACATCGTAAGCCAAAGATAGACGACTAAAGGAGTAAAGAGTCCCGTCGGTATCAACGCCGTCACATCCCTCAAAGAGACAAAGACCAGTCCATCGGTAATTGATCACGTGTGGTCATCGGCAGCGGAATGCTGCCCTTAATGTCTCTGACGTCATAGTTCTTCCACCAATCAGACCAACGCCTCAGATGCCGACCAGCTTCTCATCGGAAAATGAACTTACCATTTCAGGACACTGGAAGTCAGTAGGTAGCCGACCATGCACGCACGGCGGGGATGAGCTGAGCTGAGCTTAAGCTGTCGGGTCAAGAAAGAGTTGGAGATGAGTTTATTCACACTTCATTCTTAGTATCCCTACCTACCTGTCATCTATTAGATACCTTAGTGCTACCAGGCCAAACAAGACACCGTATCTCCTCGTCACGCCCGTATCCAATACCATCCCCGGTTACCGGACAAGCGTCTACCGAGTGCCAGCTCGCTCTCGGGGGGTTTTTACCCCGAGCGAAGGCTGGAATAATGGCGCGAGTGGCCCTGGCGGTTCGGGGGGTTTTGGATCGAGATGAGATCTTGGGAATAATTAGGGGATGATGGGCGTGGTGTGGTGTCATTGGTGTGCACGTACTCAGTAAGGGGTGGATGGGTCGTGCTGGTGGAATAATTGTGTCCTGATATAGGTTCGATTTGAGTAAAGCATACTTTACCACCTATCTACCTGATAGCTACCTACTGACTTGAATGTCGTTTCGCTGCTACTGCAGAAGAGTGAAAGTTGAAACACAATTCTATTATTAAATATATACAGAATAGGCCAGACATCTAACAAGTTCATTGAAACATCATAAATCTATGCATTCATCAATCAACTAATCCATCCACGTCACGCTCTTGGTCACCAGGAACTCGTCGAGTCCCTGCGCCGTGTTGAACCGGCCCCAGCCGCTGTTCTTGACGCCCCCGTGAGGCAGGACGGGTTCGTCGTGGATGGTCATGCTGTTTATGTGGACGGCGCTGGATACCGATTAGCCTCAGTTCCTCGCTCTTAAAAAGGGATATCTAACTCACCCAGATTGAATCTTTTTAGCCATCGCCAACCCCTTCCGCAAATCCTCGGTGAAGATCGCCGACGACAGTCCATACCCGCTGCTATTGGCGATTCGAATAGCTTCCTCGTCGCTGTCGACCACCATGCACGCGGCCAGCGACGCAAACGCCTCCTCCTGCCACACGTTCATCTCCTCTTTGACGCCGCCGAGGAGTAACGGCGCAAGTCGGACGCCTGGGTGCTGTGGTGCGTCCTCCGTTCCCGGAGCGGTGCCGTGAACTAAGTGGGCGCCGTTGGCGAGGGCGTCAGTGACGAGGCGATCTATGCGGGCCTTGGAGGCCACGTTGACCAGGGTCGGAGGTGGTGATGAAGAGTCCAGGTTCGAGTTCAGTGCTGTCTTCAGGGCCTCTATGAATGTTGGTGCGATAGAGGAGTGGACGAGGATGCGGTCGGTGGCCATGCAGATTTGACCGGACTGGATGACATGTTAGAACGCTGGAATGACCAACTCATGCAAAAAGAATAGTTTAAGGCGAGGGAGAAAGGGGGAACGCACGTTCAAGTATGCTCCTGCCAGGACGCCCTTCACGGCCGTGTCGATGTTGGCGTCGGCACAGACAATCGAACTGTTCTTGCCTCCCAGCTCCATCAGACAGGGCTTGAGGTTCTGTCCGCAGGACCCGGCAATTTTCCTGCCCACGGCCGTACTTCCGGTGAAGTTGACCTTGCGCACGGCGGGATGCTCAATCATGGCGTTGACCACATCGGGAGCATCCTGGGGTCGACACGACACCAGGTTAAAACACCCGGCCGGTAATCCGGCATCTTCGAATGCCCGAGTCAGAGCCCAGTACGAGCAAGGGGACAACTCAGAAGATTTCAGGATGGTCGTGTTGCCAGCCGCAAGGGCACAGGCCGCCGAGCGGACACCAAACACATATGGTGCATTCCTAGCCGGACAGAATCGTTAGCCCAGAACAAAGGTAGGGGGACAACGCTTGCGCCATTAAGTCGGTGAGCCGCGACAACCGGCGACGCCGAAGACCTTCCCTCGACGTACCAAGGCACCAAGCCCAAAATCACACCCATGGGCTCTTTGTACACAATGGCGCTTTGGCCCTCCTCCTCTACCACGGGGACACTACCGCAAATGGAAGTGATACGCCCCGCGATGTCCCTCAGCATGCGGATCCCGAGCGGCACAATGAAGAACTGCGAGGCGCCCACATCGGCACCCATTTCGGTCCGCATGAACTCGGCGTTCTGCGCCAGTCGATTTTCCAAGATGTCCGCTGCCTTCAGCAGGATGTCGCGCCGCACCGTGGGCTTGGTCTGGGACCACGCGGGGAATGCGGCGTCGGCGGCCTCGACGGCGCGGATGGCATCTTGGGGAGACGCTGAGGCCGTGGCCCAGCACCGTTCGTTGGTATACGGGCTGATGACATCGAAGGTTGAGTCTGGGATCTCTTCCTTGCCGTTGATAATCAACGGTATCACGTCAGGAGTGCTGCTAGTCCCGTCCTGAAAGCGAATAGTCATGGTGGATTGGAAAACAGGAATATGGCCGAACGGAGGGAGAGAAAGAAGATCAGGAAAAAAATTGGGATTCACAGGGCGTTGCGATAGGTATATATCGAGTGGGAAAATGGGACCGTTTCAAGTGTGATTGGATCCGAGGGGGGATACAACCAGGAGCATAGAGGCAGCCTTGGGAGGTTAGGTAGGAGTCGTTAGGAGGGCGCGCAGGATGTAGTTGCTCCACTTGAGTCAAAAAAGGATTCTGAAGATCACCGAAAGCAAGTCGAACAATGCCTTTCTTGTCTTGCTACACGTGATAGAATCATGGAATTACGGATATACTCTTTGAAATAAAGGGGGGCAAGTTGGGGACCACCTTGTTTATCTGATAGGAAAGATGATCCCTGAGGGGGATTTTCTTGTGCTACTCCAACTACGAAAAGCTCCAACCAATACGACCATCACCCCACCGACAAGTCGCGCGAGTCCGACTGATGAGATAAACATTCATGGCTGGACTTGGCCTGCAATGACAAAGGTGACATGACAATGACAGTTGGCGTCAGTTTGCCGAGTTAGAACTCAATTAACGCCCTACCTCGTGGCTTACGGGGACCCTAAATGCAGGGGGAAAACTTTACTCTCTGCCATCAGACTCAGACAGAACCTTGAGGGTCCAATAATAAAGATTCAACCACCCCTGACGGTGTGACCCCGAGGTGGAGTTGTCAACGAGACGAATGTCAGGGACGCAACCATGGTAGGCACTGAGCGGTGATCCCGACGAGTCAGGCCTGACGCCTATCAATCGGTCCGGGGATTCGTGAACGTTGACCTTTGCCGCTATTGGAATGATAGTTTTTGCTGGCAGCGTCTATCATTAACCATGTGGGAGGTGACAAGGGGTCAAGGACCTCGAAGGATTGAAACTGGCACATGGCAGAGTTGGCCAACTGCCCATAACTCCCGGGCCTCTTGGACGTTCGAATGATTCGGGTAGGCTGGGCGATGATCGTCAACATCCTGCCGTGGTTCATGCACCAATAGCCAAAATGGCTCCAAGGCGAGGGGGGATCCATTCGGGCGTGATGGAGAAGGTCGAGGGTGAGGACGGCAGTTATTCAATAATAATGTCACGATCATAAACGGGCTCCACCGGGTGGGGACCGACTGGAGACGCACGACGAGAAGCCAGGGAGAGAATGATCAATCAAAGAAAAGAAAAACCACCAACGAGGCCAATGAGAGCCCCGAAAAGGATCCGTGACAGCGGGTACAACGCGGCGACGAGCAGCTGAAGAACCCCTTCGCTTACGACCACATGGGATGGGCTTAATGGCTCGGCGCTATTGATTCAGCCGCAGATCCCCAGGGCTTTAGCCTGTAGTCTCTTACCTATTAGGTTATTAGGTGCAGGATGAGAACCCTTTTTTCTTTGTTTCTTTTACTTGTGAGTTGAATATTGTTAATTTTTTTTTTTTTTTTTATGATTATTTCCCCCGGTTCGTGTCTTCCATAACTCCGGTCGTCGCAGAATACTGGGAACGGGGAGAGGCCGCGCAACGAAATCGCGTTATCGACTCAGATCCAAGGTTCGCGACGCCTGGGGAATATCCATCCAGATGATCGTGTCTAGGATAGATTCAAAATCCTCCACCGGGCGTGGATCCGCCTCCAGGTTCGCTTACAGCGAAGTCTATTCTTACCACGACCACGGATTGATCAGTTTCCTCTCTTTCGGGGTATATATCGTAGAACATCGATGGATAATACGGAGGATTATGGATTGCGTGAATTTTGAATTGGTCCTGCTGCCCTCGCCATGGGTGCAGGCGTCATAATCGTCCACGCTAGAGGCTTAGTTGCCAAACCGTCGACCCAAGGGTTGAGACTGTTTTGACACCATTGTGATCGTCGCCGCAACTGGGACCTTAGGGTTGGGTCAATCTATTCGCCTGATACTTCAATTTTTTATCTTAGACTCGGGTTGTCATTCCAAATCAGATCGTGGCCACGCCGTCCTGGCCATTGTTATGTCATTCTGCTGATCTGCTTGTCTCCACCGGGCGTGCGTCGTGGACTCGTGGTACAATTGGGCTCTTACTCTTAGTCTCTTAGTCTCTTGAGTCTTGAGTCTTTTCAGCTGCAACTCGTCGACACCGGCATTTCCTGGAGGCGCTTGTGCCTTGAGTCTGGAGGACCCAGTCGCTGGCCCCGCTGGATTTTCCTCCCATCCTTGTAATCTAGTAGACCATAGTGGGATTTCAAACTAGGGATTTGGAAGGCGGTTTGCACTTTGCTCGGTGGGATGTGCACTTCGTCCGGTACATATTCAATTCGGGTTCCATCTGCCCCTCTGCCCTTTTCTCCCCTCTCCAAGATTCTTATCTTCCTCCAGTCCGTCATATACCGTAGACGTATATCGGGCGTTGCCCTGGAGTCCACTTGCTATCTAGACTATCGATATTCACCCCCAATCCCTCCACTACAGTGGAGAGGCATCCTGTTGCCCTATTTAATTACTCGCTGCAGGATTTCGATCCGGGGTATATGGTCGTTCTTGGCCCTTCTCGATTCTTGTGATTTCATTCCTTCTCTCAAACCAGTCGCTCCTTTCTACATTCACCATGACGGTCACGTCTCGAGGACGTGAGATGATCGCCATCGTCTCGGTGCTGGTGGGCGTCTCCTTAATCACGGTGATGATGCGTGTAATTGCACGAATTAAACGAAGAGTCAAGTTCGGGATTGACGACTATCTCTGCTTTCTCTCCATGGGTCTTCTCCTGGCCATGTTGATTGAGCTGGTTCTATGTGCGTATCCCCAATTCCCATCAATTTCATGACACAGCCACTAACCATCCACTGTAGGGGTGACAATCGGAGGCAATGGTGCACACATGGACGATCTAGATACAAAGACCCTTGAGAACTTCTCCAAGGTGAGAAAGAGAAACATCCCAGACTCGAAGAAGGGCAAGCCAACTAACACAAAACCCACCCCTTCCAGATCTTCCTCGCCAACCAATTCACCTACTTCGTTCTCTGCCCCGCCATCAAAATCTCCATCATCTGCTTCTACCGCCGTATCTTCACCATGCGACCCTTCCAATGGACGACCCTCGGTCTGAACACCCTGATCGGCCTCTGGGGCACGGGGATCTTCCTCGCCTGCGCCCTCCAATGCCGCCCCCTTCGCGGCTACTGGGACAAGAGCATCGACGGCCACTGCTTCGACCAGAACAAGTTCTTCATCGTGAACCAAGTCTTCAACGTCCTCATCGACTTTGTCATCCTGGCCCTCCCCGTGCCCATGATCTGGAACCTGCAGCGCGCCTGGCAGGACAAGCTCGCGCTGAACGGCGTCTTCGCGCTCGGCGCCTTCGTCTGCTTCGCCAGTATCTACCGCATCGTCGTCCTCTTCTGGATCAAGCCCTACGACACCACGTATACCGTCTACCAGGCCACGCTGTGGACGCACATCGAGCCCTCTATCGGGCTGATCTGTTCGTGTCTGCCCATCGCGAGAGGCCTGTTCCCGCGCTTCAAGATCCCCGGAAGTCGCAAGTACGCTACCGCTCCGTACTATATCAATACCGATATCACGACCTCGCATTTCGTCGTGTCTAGTCCCAAGTCTCCTGCGTCGGAGTACTACAAGATGGACGACGTCTCGCGGGCCACGAGTGCCACGAATGTCCAGGACCCTGAGAGTAATCGGTACCTCGGTCCGATGGATATTCAGGTCCGCACGGAGATCGATATCAAGCAAGATACGGCTTCGATGATATCGCAGCGTTGATTCAGAAACACGCTGTAAGTTTCGCTGTTTTTGGATTTCTGTTCTTTCTTTTCTTTTCTTTTCCTTTTTGTCATGATTTTTACGAATGCACAATATGCCCTGCTTTATTTCGGCTTTCCCCATGAGAGGATGTTTTTGTTTTTCTCTCCTGTGATCGTTTGATTTTATCATATACCCTTTACCTTTTCTCATCAGATGGAGTCATCCTCAATGACTCCGAAGCCTTCCACCTCTCCTACTATCGTTCGTTTACCCTACTTGCTTCCCCTATATTTTTTTTTTTTTCATTTCTCAACCAAGAAAATACCCCCATTTATTATTTATATGCCCTGTTTGTGATGTGCTGTGACTGGGTGGACATGTGTCATTTTGCATTTGCATAGCGTCAAGTGTATGTACTGTACTGTACTTATAGGTATAGAGTGATGTCCCCAAAGTAATCCATGAATTCATAATTTTTGATGATTTCGCATTAGACTTCTCTTATTGGAAAGATTGAAGAAAAAAGAAAAAAAAAAAAATGTAAGAAATATCGCTATAGCTGAAATAATTCATTCTTCGTTAAAACATATTCACACATTCCAATCCTCTCAATGCACCGCGGCAAATTCTGGGAAAGCATCCGTGATACTCGTCGCGACCCGTTCTACGTCCTCCGCAAGTCCCTGCACGCCCGCATCCCACTGCCGGATATGCTGTCCCGTCGCACCAGTGGTGGATTGGAAGTAGATGACGCCGTCGATTTGGTCGATGCTGCCGCTCAACCGACCCTGTTCCACCATGCGTGCCGCGTACGCCTCGGCCTTTTCGCCGGCCGTCAGGTCCCCGCTGCCCTCGAGGCCCAGGATGGCGCCGAGCGCGTCGGTCGTGATGTTCTCGTACAGCTTGCTAGCCGCCACGAGGTTATGTTCCACGACCGCCTTGTCGAGGACGGTGGTACCGTCGGCGGTTTGTGCGAGCTGATGCGGCGCCAGACGTTCCGAGAAGGCTGCCACCTCGGCGGGGTTCAAGAGCCGATCGAGGAACATCTTCTCTAGGATGCCAAACTCCTCGACGGACGTCGCGCGGTCGTCTTTGTACAGCGTGGCTAAGATGCGCGAGCGCCGGGGGCCCGCGGGACCGAGGACAGCGCAGCGGATGGCTGCTGCCAGGGCATGGAGACGGTCGCTCTCGTCAACTCCCGCGGCCAGACTGACGTTGAAGTACTCCTGGCTGGCGTCGAGGAATCTGCGGCGCGCGTCTAGGATCCGTGCCTGTGAGAGCTTGAAGTGTAGTTTCAGCTCGTGGTCCTCGATCTTGCTGGGTAGGTTCTTGATGCGGTTCAGGAACGCCTCCGCGGTCGTGGTGTCATCCTCCTCCAGGTAGAGTCGCACAATGCGAACCCATAGCCGCACCTTGGCGGCGTCGGAGACGAGTCGCTGCGAACTGTCGATGTGGATGCCCTGCAGGGCTCGCGCGGCGGCGATGTATTCCTCCTGCGACTCGTAGGCGTCGGCGAGGAGCTCGCGGATCTGCGAGTCCTGCTCTTCGACGGAGGTGGAGCGGGATTGAAGGAGGGTGACGGCGTGCTGGCCCACTTTGATCTGGGTGTACGGGTCGAGTTTTCGGAGGACGGCGATGAAGGAGTCGAGGATGGGGCGGGCGGAGACGATGCTGATGTCTTCGCTGAGGACGGAGTCAAGGTAGAAGATCAGGTCTTGGGCGAGCTGGTCGGATGTCGATGTCGATACCACGTCGGAGAGGAGGTCGCTGTAGAGCTGTAGTTTGTTTTGAGGATTGGCGGAGGCTTCGATCTCCGCGAGGGCGGAGGTGATTTTTTGTGAAGCCATCAGGGGGGTTATTGACTGATTATATTGGGAGTTCTGGTTGAGAAAGTGGAAGGTATTATCAGGTCTTCATGAGTAACAGTCTGCTGGGGTTGTTTGTGAGTTGGATGAAGGGAAGTGAAGGCTGGAGGGACTGCGGGCAGCCGACAAAGTGAAGCTGGGCTTATCGATAAGGAGAGGCTGAACATTGTTTGCATCTGCTTGGCCTTAATTTTAACATTATTCTATTGTTTCCTATTTACCCCATCCCTGCTTGCATTAATTACTTTATCAATCAATTTCGCTCATTAATTATCTACTAGCGAGAACAATAGATGATTTAGCGCTGCTATTCAGCGATAAAGTGGTACTTGACTCAATAGGCAAGGGAACGAAAGTTCTATGTCTGACAAATGAAAAGCTATGAAATGGAATAAATGAGCGAGGAAAACTGAGTTCAAACTGAGTCATTGCCCTCTATTCCATGCTCTCCTACTCATCCTACCAGTTACTGGAGAACGCCTCTTCTCTTCAATGGTGACTGTGACTGTCTTTGTTCGGGAAACTCCCAGCGGACAAAGGACCGCCACCGCCTTCCCCATTCATTAGCGCCAGTGGGTAGGGTGCTTGCAAGTAGCGGAACGGATGCAAGTGAAGAGCTTCAATCATCACGTCACTCAACATCCTCCTTGCCCGTCGAATAGGCTGTCGATCTTTTGCTTGCAACTTTCTTTTCACCCTCAGTTTGATCGCGTGGTCTGGTACCATCATACCGTCCCAGTTTTAGATCTTTTTGGCCTTGTTTTTTTGTTGGTTGGTCACTATGGGCCCTCCGATTAAACAGGACCCCGATGCCTCGACACCATACATCAAAGCCGACCCGGACGACAAGGATACCGTACTCGCCGACATCGACGACGAGGACATATACGATGACGACGGCGACTTAGATTTTTCGAACGCGACGCAGAACGTGTGGATGTCGCGCATCCCGCGGCCGCTGTGGGAGCATTGGGCGAGCCTCGACGATGACGAGGAGATTCAGATTGGGACGATCCGGGTGGAGGGCCCGCCAAATGATATAAAGCGGGTGTGTTTATTGTTTGGTTTACAGTTGTTCTCACGTGGTTGCACAGTATAGGGCTAACGAGTCGCCTTGCAGGTTAGTTTGCGCCTCAACGACCGCGAGGATAACAAAGACGTCCCGAAAGACTACCTCTTGCAACGACACACTCTCGACGAGGGAAGTTCGGTGCATTCAACGAAGAATACCTATGTTTTCACCGAGAAGGAGATCCCCGGCCAGGAGAATCGTACGGTCACCTTCGGTGGGGCGCGGTCAGCGCTGTATGAATCCGTCAAGCGCGACGCTCGGAAAAAGGAGCGAAAGAAGAAATGGGAGCCTTATGTTCGGAAGACGATCAATAGTATGTGTCCATTCCGTTGAGAAATGGAGGCGCGGGGGTGCTGACTCGGCCACAGAACAAACCAGCTTGGTGGGCGGTATTAAAGAAGAGTTCAACTGTCTCCCGGTCGAGAATGAAGAGTTTGAGGAAATTTCTGCAAAGAGAGCTCTGGAAGCTTTGAAGCCGAAGCGTGAAATTACTTTCATCGAAGGCGCTCCGGGACAACTACACCAGGCCAGACATGCCTTGCCTTCCGACAAGGGCTCGTTCGTGGTAAGTGCCATCTTCCCCCCCATTCTGGCACAGGCTCTTTCTGCGTTCATCACTAATGCCCTACCAGCAAGCGGCCAAGCCTACCAAACTCAAGCCGCAAGAAAACAAGACTACGCGTATGCCTCAAAACGAACTGCTGGATCTTATCTACCAGTGTTTCCGAGAATTCCGGTACTGGCCGTTTAAGGCTCTTAAGGCGAGACTACAACAGCCTGAAGCGTATCTCAAGCAGACTCTGGAATTGACCGCTCACTTGGTGAAATCCGGAGATTTCGCCATGACCTGGGAGCTCAAGCCGGAAGCGAAAGAAAGCAGTTATGCAAGCGCGTGGGGATATGAACCCAAAGAGGAGCTTGCTCCCGCGAATTACAATGACGAGGCATCCGATGAGGATGACATGGATAATGACGATACACAGTTCCAGAATGTTCACTGAACATGTTGAAAAAAAATCTATGTAGCATATAACCAGCACGGTCTTGGCGTCTTGCTCTTGAGGTATTTTTTGGGTTGCAATTATACAGGGCGCATCTGGAGTCTTCTGTAGGTTTAGATAGCTGAAATAACCCGTACATGTCCATAGCAATCGAATCTACTTCATCTGCTTTTCTTTCATCGGAATTTTCCCGTCAAACGAATGCTTGCCTCCTGCACAATCGGAACAATTGGAGTCACCGCAAGGCACGTGATGTATGATCTCACCGCCCTGCGATTCCCGTCGTCACAGTAGTTAGTTAACTAATCACAACAACCTCGCGCATCTTTCATCCCAACCCGACCGTAAACGCCTTGTGGCCCATGCCAATAGCTAACTTTCCTTTCACATTTTCCCAACATGTCTGAAGACCAGGATCTGATGGCCAAGATCAGCCAGCTTGCTGGTATGCCTGCCATGTCACTCCACGAAGACCCCGCCGGCGGCTAATCCCCTCTCAGGTCAGATCAATCGACACAAGACGCAGTCCCAATCGCCCGCCCCTTACGGTCAGGAATCTCACTCCGGCCCATACGTATCGCGACACGCGTCCTCCCGTGGACGACCGGGATGGGCACCCTATCGAGGCCGACCCTACGGACGAGGACGCGGCGGAGCTCCCCACCGACACCGTACTCTCATCCTCAACAACGCCACGTCGGGAACGCCTGCTAGCTCGACCCCTTCCGTTGGCGCTGCATCCGACAACGATGGCGACACTCGATCAAACACGCCGAATGGATGGGTCGCCAAACATGACCGCCACATGCAGCTGATCAACTCGGCTATCTACGACAAGGAGGCGCAGACCAGGGCAAAGGCTATGGAAGAGAGTCGGAAAGCCAAAGCCCACAAGAAGGCTCAGATCGAACAGGCCAAGGTGCTGAGGTATGCGCAGGGGGTTGGAAGACAGCATCCACCTCCTGCGGTTCCCAAGGCATCGGCAACTACTGAGCCGATGGCCGAGTACCAGGTCTATCTCAACGATATCCCGTTCCGAGTGTCGCGTGGTGGCGGCAAGTTGATTCGAGTCTCTGGTGCGACTTCCCCGTGTGCCCCGCTGCCCCAGGGGGCTGACTTACCGTCGATAGGTGATCCCAATACGGCCAACAATACGCCCAAGCGAGTCACGGTGGCTGGCGTGACGTTCGTCCGCAGCAAGAATGGAAACCTTCATCGTCTTGGCGCGGTGACTTCGAAAAGGTGACACTCGATTATTATGGAACGTACACTGCAATACAAGCTCACCGTACTATAGGAAGCCAACGATGGTTAGGAAAAATGAACTTTGCAGCCGATTTTCTACGACGGGTACCAATGCTTTCCCTCTGACGCGCCTTAGACTTACACCCTTTCCATCCTAACACTAATTCCACCAATTTTGTCCGGAACAATACTGACCTAGGTTTTTCGTGCTCTGTCTAGGAACGTGCTACAAGGGACCGAATTGTCTCTACATCCATGACCCGAACAAAGTCGCTATGTGCAAAGACTTCCTTCAAACTGGTAATTGCAATGCAGGTATAAGTTGCGATCTCTCCCATGAGCCTTCGCCCCATCGATCCCCCACTTGTATGCATTTCCTTCGCGGGCGCTGCGTCAATCCGGAGTGTCGGTATGCCCACATCCGGCTGACTCCTGGCGCGCCTGTGTGTCGAGCCTTTGCAAACCTGGGTTACTGCGAGAAGGGTTCCGAGTGCGACCAGCGTCATGTGCACGAATGCCCTGACTATGCCAATACCGGCGTCTGCAATAAGAAACGGTGCAAGCTGCCCCATGTGGATCGAGCTGGACAGATCCGGAAGAACACTGCTAATAACCGCACCGAGATCATGATCGATGAGGACGAGTCTGATGCCTCTAGTGAGGAAGAAGAGTATGATCAGATCGACTCGGATGACATTGACTCGGATGAGCTGGACGATGAGCCCGAGGAGCTTATCGAGGGAGCCGGTGGCAGTGAGCTCTCGCAGCAGCAAGATTATATTCGCCTCTAATTGTAGATTCGACAGCGGGTCTGACGCCTGCTTGGGGGAATAACGATCTCTAGATACCCATCCAGCGTGTTTCAATTGTTTGGGGACTTGGTTTTTCAATTTTTTTTCTCTTTTGCTTTTTTCGATAGTGTACTTATGATAGACACGAACAATGGAGATTTTGTCAATGTTAAGTTACTTCACCCCCGTATTTCCGCAGAAGCTTCTGCATTCCCTCCTCATTCCACCGCATGTTCACGCGAGCACCCTACCACTCCCTCATATTCTCGTTTTCTGATAAGTCTTTGTCAAATCGCAAAAACGAACGGTGAATTCACCATGCCAATCCCGTTGTTTCACGTCCGCTCCATGTTCCAGCAACCACCTCACGACTTCTGTATATTCTTTCACGAGTGCTGAGTACAATGGCGAATTCCCAGTCATCTAGTGCGTTCGCATCCGCTCCGTTGTCCAGCAACATTTTCGTATAGAGATGTCGCTTTTCCGAATACAGAATTGTCGCCGTCAACAAGGGCATCACTTGTCGCCCCCATCCCATCGTATTCACGTCAGCTCCATGATCAATCAATAACCGTGCGATCTCTTCCCGGCCTAACCAGACTGCCCACGCCAGTGCCGAAATGGGCTTGGACTTGAATCTTCTGGACGCTTTGCCTTTATCCATCGTGTTAACGTCCGCCTTGTACTTCAGCAGCAGCTTCCCTGTCTCTGGTGCATTGATATCTGCCCCCCGATCAAGCAACATGTTCGCCACCTCCATACTCCCATAATACGCCGCGCACTCCAGCGGCGGCCACTCTTCTCGACCTCTCGGCATCATAATTCCCCCGTTATCCAGCAACAGACTCACCAAATCCACATTGTCATTCCTAATCGCATCAAACAACGGCGTGTGATCCAGTTCCTCACTCAGCCTTAAATCGGCGCCCAGCCTCAGCAGCGCCTCCACCGTCGCAGCCCCCCCTCGCTTCGCCGCAGCGCTCAGCGGCGTGTCACCATACCAGTCTCTATAATAATTTATCCTCTTATCCACAGACACCCCATGCTGCACCAGCAATCGCAACGGACCTTCAGGCTGTTCTACCTCCGTCGCATCATGAATGATATTCACCTGCGTCTTCGTCATCCGCTCCATCTTCGCTCCCCTGCCACCAGCAACTCCATGACATCCGTGTACCCGCCTCTCGCAGCCGCGCTGAGCGCATTATACCCACTCTCATTTTCCCAATCAATATTATTCTCCCGATCCGGATGCTCACACAGCACGCGCACAACCTCTGTATACCCCGCCGCGGCTGCAAAGATCAACGGCGTGGAGTAATTACTCTCTTCAATTTTCCTCACTAATCTGGCGTTTGTATCCTGCGCGAAACTCGGACATCGCGCCACGAACGACGCGGGGAGTTCTTTCATAGGCGGTCGTCTGATGGTGTTGATTCAACCGGCGTGCGCGAGCATGTCTCGCGTTAGGTGCGGGAGGTTGTAGATGGAGGCCCATTGGAGGGCGCTGTTGTAGTCGTTGCGGATGTTGGCACGGTAGAGGGCGGTGATGGTTATGTTGTAGAAGTAGTGGCTTACTTGGCAGAGGGGGGCGTACAGGTTGGAGGTGTTTGGGATGTGAGTTGTTATGGAGAGGATGAGCTCAGGGGGGAGGGATTGGAGGTTCATGGTGTAGTGGCAGTAATTAGGCAAGTTCTTCGTACTGGATATGACAGAGAGGTAAAGGCGGGTAGACAGATAGAGGGACAGACAGACAGACAGACAGAGAGAGAGAGAGAGAGAGAGAGAGAGAGAGAGAGAGGGGGGGGTAGAAATAATGGTCCATAGAAAAATCCACATAGACAAAGAAAGTAATCAAAAAGATTCGGCCATATTTATACTACCAGAAGACCCAACCGCAGTCACATAACATCACATCCCCGTCTGTCTGTCTGCTTCAAGTTCAACCAACTAAACACCATCATAAGCGCTCTGGATAGATTCCTGCGCCGCAATTCCAGCCGCTAAGGCTCTAAGCTACCTAGGTAACTTCGCCGTTCACGTAGATGAGTGACTCATTCACGTCATTAACTAACAAGCAGAATGCAACACCTGCTATAGGTAAACTCAGACCTCGTTCTTCCAACCCAATACTCTGGATCTATTAAAATCTCATGACAATTTTGTCAGATACCTATCCACGGAATGAAATCGACCAGTCAGTTTGACTTGAATCACTGCCCCGCTGCCGCAGCGCTTAGGTGTAATCTTAGCGTTGATCGGGACCCGCTCGTTGGTTTGGGCGGGGCTGGGAGATCTAGAATCGAGGGTTCAGGTTGACGGTAGGAGGCTTTATTAGGTGTTTCTGAAGATTGGATGGGAGGGTAATGTTTTGAGTTGGGGATTATTGTCTGATGTAGGAACAGTGATCACATTCAACACAAGGTAGTATAGTGTCAGATGAAGGTGGGAAAGGAAGAAGAATGAGACTGTGAGGGAGGGATTGAGCATCCTATTTATACACGAGTCTTCTACCGGGATGATGAATAATAAGACGTTGATAAAAGCGAGGTTGAAGTAGATTTTTATTCATCTATATGCGAACTCGGTGATATAATTAGCTTCACTATAGGTGGTAGGTGTGAATTAGATGACTGAGCCACCCTCACTAACTAATGAAGGGAATTCAACGAGCGGATGCGGTGACCGAGTCACCCTGATTCTTGAGAATTCACAGAGTGATAGCGCAAGGATTCATACCATTTATCGTCCGATAATGGCTACAGCTAAGCTAGGAAAGGGATATACAGGTGTATTCACACTCGTGGATCTTGATCCCCTTTAGATTTCATTTGAAATGTTCTTGTAGTTTCTATCTCTTCAGAAACGAAGCTACAAGCTGCACGAGTAGCAGCGAAATAGATTTTCGTATCATTCACGCAGAAGACCCAGATCCGTCAGTAATTTTTTATAGGAAGACTAATGCGATTTTGGTAAGTTCCACTTCATCTATCCCTCCCCTTATATTCTCTGTTTTACATATTGTCGGTTGACTTGGTCATTGCCCTAAGCAGATATCCTATCGATTCAACTGAATATAGGTATATGCTCGGTGGGTAAAAGTGAAGTGTTATTCTAGACTACTCGCTTCGTTGAAGATATATCAGCTGCCTATGCCAAGGAGTCACATGACTTAGGCATATCAGCTGAATAATGGTTCCAACACATATGAAGAGGGAAAAGGAGGAAGGAGATATATGAGGCATATCTTCACGTTCTCCATTCCTTCGATTCAATCCAAGCAGATAAAATTACATCGTCTCGATAATCGGCCCGCGATACACGTTCTTCGCCCGGATAAAATAGTAAATCACCGCAATGATCACCGTTCCGAATGTGCTCACAACGCTATAGTTCATTGTTGTATAATCCACCACCGCCTCAGTGGGCCAGAAGCTGAAGAAGATAACGATGATCATGTAGATGATGGCGAACACGTTGACCGCAATACCTAGGATACCGGGAACGCGGAAAGGGCCCCAGACAAGCGGGGAGCCGGGAACGTTGACGGTCGTAGTAGGGGAGGTGAGGGAGGAGGGAATGTCGGATTCGTGATTATAGATGGCGCCAGTGACGCGGCGATAGAGCAGAAGAGAGCCGACAGAGAGGTAGGAGAGGTAGAGGCCCGAGACGGCCATGGAGACGACGTCGTTGAGGGCGACATCGGAGCCGATGTTGATGAGGCCGAGGAGGGAGGCGACGATCATGGTGAATATGACGGAGTAGATTGGGATGGAGGAGGTGGGAGAGACCTGGTTGATTTTGGTCATATTGTTAGCTACATCCTTGGCTGACCAGTTAGATGGGATTAGGCTACCTTGCTCCAGAGTCGCCATCCCGGAATCCCTTGATCTCGCGCAAATGACCAAAATTGACGGGATGTAGCCGCCAGCATGCCGATGGTAGCGCAGAGGCCAATAATCAGCATAATGGATATCATAGTCAGAGAGCCCGGTAGGGAGTTCGTGGCTTGGTAGAAGATTTGCATGAAGGGGTATCCCGTGGGAGTCTCCATGGCGGCTTCAAGATCGCCCATGCAGAAAAGAACGGCGATCAGCATGCCAAAACCAAGGGTACCGTTGATCATGATAGTCATGATGATAGCTCGAGGGATGGTAACAGATGCGTTTTGGACCTCTTCGGCCATCTGAAATCATAGTTTAGTGACATTCAAGCAACGTCCTTCTGAAAGGCCCATGAAAACGTACGTGCACCGCAGCATCGCCACCTGCGAAAGCAAAGATTCCACCTTGCATACCGAGGAAGAAGACGATCCCGTTTGACGACCAGCCGCCTTCGTTAGTCCAGGTGGTGAAGACCTCTTTGGCGGTTTTATGGTCGGACATGTACGTAAGAGGAATGAGGATGGCTAGAAATCCGAGGATATGGAGAACAAGAACGAGATTCTCTAGACGGGGAAGCAGTTTGCCGCCGACAAGATTGACTCCTAGAGCAAGAGCAATGGATGCCCACATGATGAGAGTTCCTTGGTAGGGTTCGGCATTGTACCTCTCATGGGCTAAGATAGCAGCGCCCTGGATTTCGGTTCCGCTAAGAAACGCGGTAGAGGCGAAAGCAGATTGCCATCCGATCACAGTAAGCCATCCTAGCGAGAAACATTAGCCTGCAGACGGAAAGTCTGGCTAGAAAAAGGTGTTGCACCTGTGATATAACTGAGGAATTTCATGCAACTGGGAGGTGCGAGCATTGCGCACCAATGGTACTGGCCACCAGACGTTGGAGCCCTAAACGCGGAAGTCAGAATTGACTGATATAACCAACGTCACCTGGACTCACATTGAGGATAGCTCAGCAAGAAGAACAAAGCAGCATCCTGTGCCAACCCATGCAAATATGTATCCGTAAACTGCGGTGGCAGGACCTCCACTGGGTTCTGTCAGCAAATAGACATAAAAATAGCAGACAGAAAACCGACTTTTCCATAGGAATCAAAAAGGTACTATCCATAGATTAGCTTTTAGTTAACGCTCTCTGCAGGGGCCATCATACTCCATTAATCCTTCCCATGTTGCGATAATAGTACAACTGAATCCAAGAATTGACAAAACACCGAAGTTGCGCTGCGAAAGTTTTAGATCGGACTAAAGATTGGATTGCTCGCAAATAATACCTTCAAAACCGACTTCTTTCCCACCCGCGCCAGATCTAAATCATCGCGATCCTTGCTGTTCTGCGCATGCCCGACCTCGTGGAGGGTCTGAGCAGCTCTGTTCTTCAGTTCATAGGAAGCCATGTCAAATGTAAGCTCCTCTGGAAAGCATGAGAAAAAGCAGAAAATGAAGGACGAATTCAGGGGAGAAGAAAAACTGTCCCAGATCTCCAGAAGTCACGGAGAAAAGAGAATTTTCTCGGAACATTAATCGGCTGGCTGCTGCACGGAAGTATTAGTAGACATCTAGCTAATGTCTGGAATCGATGGGATTGGCCATAGTTGACTGGACTTGCAGGGGGTTTGCGCGACCATCAGGCAGAGGTGCGTTGAACACTTCGGCTAGATGCTTGCTCAATAACAGCCCTGTGGGGTGGTTAAATTAAATAATCGTGCTACATGCTATTATCTGGCAAGGTGGCGTTACATTGAAACGGACCGAATGAAGAGCATCCCGATGGCTAAATGCTAGCGACGTTGACTCGACAGGGGATGTGAGCCCGGTGCATCGTTAGTGTCAATTCTGGGACTTTTGAAGTACTGAGATGTTTGGCCTCGAGGCTGTCTAAACCACCTCGAAGTCTTTTGATGTCGTCAATACCATGTAATACTCAAGTTAGTATATGACCCAACACATGTGCAGCATAACTCCCCCAGGTTTCAGAATGCTCAGTGCATCGATGGTGTGGCCTGTGCCAACCGAAGCCATAATTACTGATCCCTGTTCGTCGTGCGCATAGCGTCCTGTGCCGCAATTTATTTCAGGATTTGCCAAGGTATCGGTGGGGTCTAACCAACTGCGTACTCAGTACTTTTGATTAAGGGTTGCTTATCTTTTCTGCGCTATATCCGGCTGTTCTGGCTGAATGTTACTGTTCGGAAAGGCGGGCGATTGCCTGTTGGCTTTTATGGCTTGAGCTAGAGCGCTTTTCATAGGTTGGTCGGCACGTACATACATAGTACGTCTGATATCGCGTCGGCTGCGTTACCGTCGCTAGAAACTAGCAGTCTCCTAATGTAAGAGCGCAAGAAATGTCGTGCTGATGACCTGTCGGTTTAGTCACCATGCACATGTGTATCGGTGGTTTGGTTTCCAATTCCCTTCTTGACAAAGAAAACCTCGAAAATTGCAAGGGCAAACCTCTGTCGAGCTTTGAAATGCGGTAGCCCATAGGAACCATGACCTAAAATAAACGAAAAGGAGCAGCATCCTTGATCATCCTGCGAGTAGCCTCGATTAGCCCAGGTCCGAGCCGGGCTCGGAGAAGGGAATACCGTTGGAGGTTAGCCAAGCTCAAAGATCCCTCTTGCCAAGGACAAAACACATGGTGGCATTTTATGATCCTTGCCGGGTAAAAATGTCGCTCTCCTCGGTGGAATTGAGTCGCTGAGGCGATGGTCCTTTTATTCAAGGCGCTGACCACACCGGAGATGGTGGATCTTTCTCCCAAAACTGTCCCACCTATCATTTGTGTTCATATTATTCTTGCATGATCTCGTCTTCTTGAAACGGTGGGATGCCCCGATTTGCACCAGACAGCTGGAATCCCGCGGTCAACATCACATCATGGTTTCTTATGAGCTCGACCATCCTGTGTGTGATGGCCCGGCTGACCACGAAATGGCTCATCTTTCGAAAATTGACGACCGATGATCATCTCATTATTGTATCACTCGTGAGTTCTTTCATTGTCGTTGAATTCGAGCTGCTCGGTTCACAGTCATTGACACCGTTATGTCCATACCAGGCATTCTGCATAGGAAACACTATTGCGCTCTCCATGGCCACGGCCAACGGATATGGCGATCACACGGACGCGACGTCGAGGGTAAAACAAGACGCTGTTATGAAGGTATGTTCACGCCAGCCTAGCAAACTATGCTCTAGGCATGCCACCACCATGTGAACTGATTGAGTTTGGTTATGAGCAAGTCTCAATTTGCGGCCATGCTGCTCTTTACACTTAGTTTACTGTTCTCGAAACTGTCCATGATAAGCTTTATTCGCGGTCTTTCTCCTACTATTCGGGATCGGCGATTCGCACATGTCGTCCAGGGCTTGGTAGTGGCAATTGGAATCGCGACATTTCTTGGATCCGCATTCGAGTGTCGGCTCCCAAAAACATGGGATTATATTCATGGAAAATGCATCGATAAGGTCGGTATGCGCCCACTCGAGTTACCATCTGACATATGAACTGATGCTTTGTTGCTGGAAAGATGTCCTGGACGACGTTTATAACCATCACCACGATGATCACCGATTTTCTGATCGTCGTCCAATCCATGCTTTTGATCGTGCATATCCAGGCAACGGTCAAGAAGAAGGCCTTGTTTGCGAGTATATTCCTCCCTCGCGGGCTGTAAGTTGTGATTCCTTGATCCCTTTGCTTCTATCACAGGGCACTGTAGGTAGAATGATTAGCGCATGCTAACCCCCAAACAGGGTAATCGCCTCGTCCCTCACCCACCTGATCCTCGCGCATAAAGCCTCTCCTGAGGATCCATTCATCGCGTCGGCTCCCTCGACAATCTGTATGCAGATCACGCAGTCGCTCAGCATCGTCACGGCTTGCTGGGGTCAATTAAAACCCTTCCTCGATCGCATCCGCTCCGACGCGTTCAAGCTCTCCGGCGCCGAATGGACCAAGTCGCATACTTCGTCCGGCGCAGGGGCAAGCAAGGGGGACAGAACGACAAATTCACATTCGCGGTCGCGGCTGAGATCGAAGGGCTCAAGAAATGGACTAGGGTTGGATTTCGTGCCCGAGCCGATGAAGAAGACAAGAACGAGAACGATGATCTCCGTGGGGGAAGATGAGTGGGATAAGGGAAGTCAGTCGAGCGAGACGTGTATCATCCGTGAAACGCGAAGTTTTGCCATTGTGGAGGAAAGTGCGGGGAGGTAATGATTTGGTTCGGTTTGGTTGCGATGGACTTCGCTTTGAATCCATTTCCCTTCTTCATCCTACTTTGACTTTGTAATACTTTTTTTAAACGACCAGGTAGATTCAGGCCCAGAGATATTGCCAATGATATAGAGCATACACTCTCTCACTGACACAGTTTTGATCATGTGGAATCGACTTTGCGCTGTGAGATATCGCATCCGAATAGAATGGCATCCATGTCTCTTTTACCAGCTCTCATGGCAGGAAAAATGTCCACCTAAACTTTGTCATGAACGCAAACCTCAGTTCTACTGCCCACATAAACCCGGATATTTCAAGTTTTCTAGCAGTTCATTCTTTTGGGAAAAGAGTATGCTGTCGTAATGACCCTCAATTAGGCCCCTGTACTCTAATTGTTCAAAGGCGTCAAGGTATACATCGTCCTTGGTTCAATTTGTATGCTGCTCAGCGTCTTCGAGGTCCACGATAAAACTATACCAAATTAGTAGGAAGCAAAGCAACTTTGATAAGTTACGCACCATTGGCCACTTTTGGGTTCCCATATAATGTTTTCCTTTCGTGGGTCCCAGTGGGTAAAATAGTGGGAAGAGAATTCCCTTGTAGCAATCAGCAAGGTTCTGGTGTAAAGGTATTCTTTCTCCCTGTACACACCATAAAGCTGCTATAAATGCAACTCGGATGCGATTCCGCTCCGCCTCAGTGCGGTTGTCGAAGTCATGCAGCGACTCGCCGTGGACTTTCTGCATAACGATATATGCCACGTAGCCTCCTGGTAGTTCGTCGTCCGGGCCATGGGTTTTAATGGCATACCCAGAAGTTAGGCGTGTACATGCAATCTTGTAGTTGAGATAGATTGTAGATCTCGCGATTGATCTCGTCACTATGATCGGAATAATCACACGTGGTCCAATACTTAATTCTGTTCATGTTAATCCTGTTGTTGTATTGTTCTGGCATAGCTCTGGATCAGACAGCATATGAACCTACTGCTTTTTGATCTTTATAATATCAGGTGCGTTTGACGGCTGATCAACTCTTATAGCTTCATAAATGTCACGTGGGACGATATCTCGATCGCTTGAGGAAGTGCGGGTCTAAATTTATGTCATCTCGTGGGCTTGAAAACAATAAGTATACAAAAAAAAAAAAAAAAAACCGATTATATCAAGCGATATAATCCATCGGAATTAGTGCTGCTACCTACGCTGAACTGGCGCTTCAAGAACCAATGGAATGCGTCGTCATGCCTAGCCCCATCGCCAGCCTAGACCCTCTTTCCACCTCTTTCTGTCCTTCAGCTTCTGAACTAATATAGCTGGAGCAGTGCTGATCTTGCAAAGCACTGTGGCTGTCGTTTTTCGATGGTCTCATCTTGGAATATCCTCAACCCTCATCTACCCCCATGGACCCACTGTCCGGCGCTGCAAGTGTCATAGCAGTCATCCAACTCACTTGTGGAATCGTAGAGATTTGCGGGACGTATATCAGCAAGGTGGAAGGCGCAAAACAGGATATTATCCAGTTGCAACAGAGCGCTGGGGCTCTCCTGGAAGTGTTAAAAAGCCTTGACGACCTCCTTCACGATCAAAACAGCCGGGTACTCACTACTATGAACAAGCTATCCGACCACATTACAGCGTGCCGCGGATCACTCACTGAGTTGAAGGAGAAAATCGATCCAGAGACACGACATCAACGATCGAAGAAATGGCTCTTCCGTGCCCTGAAATGGCCCCTCAAGCGCACAGAGGTCACCAACATAGTTGATGATTTTGAAGGTTACAAAACTCTGTTTAGTCTGGCGATAGAAATTGACCAAACGTAAGTTCTATTTTTAATCCATGTTGAAAGTTGTAGAATAGCCGGGAAATAGAAGACTCTCCAATACTATCAACCAAAAGATCTACTTGAGCGGATTGCAAATTGCAAAAGGTGTAGCGTTTGATTCCTACGAAAACAACCACGACGAATGTCTTCCAGGAACCCGAGTTGAATTACTTCAGACAATCGAAGAATGGGCAAAGTCGTCCCACGGAACGTGTATATTCTGGCTGAATGGCATGGCTGGAACAGGAAAATCGACAATTTCCCGGACTTTCGCGAGCAGTCTGAAAAGGCTGAAGCTTCTCGGGGGGGGGTTCTTCTTCAAAAGAGGCGAAGAAGATAGAGGGAATGCAAAGAGACTTTAATATGTCGGAGAAGATGCTAGGAGAGCAATTCAGAAACCTACTTCTTCGGCCGCTGCTTGACCTACGACAGGGCCAAGAAGAAATTTACAGCAGATCCATTGTGCTTGTGATTGATGCCCTAGATGAAGGCGTTAATGACAACGACATCAAGATTGTTCTCCTACTCCTGCCACAAGTCCGAAAGCTGACGTCAACACAAATGCGATTCTTATTGACAAGCAGGCCCGAGCTACCGATTCGGTTGGGCTTCAGGATAATTGCTGATAGCCATCAAGACTTGGTTCTCCATGATATCCCCAGAAAGGTAATCGAGCACGACATAGCACTCTACTTTGAGAGTCAATTCTCCGGTCTAAGGCAGGAGCGCGAATTTCCACCGGATTGGCCCGGGGAAAAGCCCATCAAGATCCTCACGGAGAGAGCCGACCCGTTGTTCATCTCTGCCGCGACATTATATTGCTTTATTAGCGACATAAATTGGAACCCCCGCAAGAGCTTAGGGGAGTTCTTACGGATCAATCAATATATGTGTCTAAGATGGACAGCACATACATGCCTTTGCTAAATCAACTCCTGCTCAAACAAGACAAATCCGAGGTAAAGCAGTTGATCCAAGAGTTCAAAGACATAATAGGATCTGTTGTTCTGGGTTTCACTCCACTGCCCGCCAGCGCACTTTCTCTGTTAATAGAAATAGAGGAGGATGATATCAGGAATCGGTTGGATCGCTTCCAGTCAGTTCTCAGAGTACCTGGAGACCCGGTGACACCTATCAGGCTTCTTCATTTGTCTTTCAGAGATTTCCTCTTGGAGGTCGGAAAGCAGGGTAAAAGCGAATTCTGGATAGATGAGAAAGAAACACATGAAAGACTCGCATCACAATGCCTCAGGGTCATGAAACAGGGCTTGAGAAGGAACATATGTGACCTCCGTAATTATAGTACACCGCGCAGCGAGTTGGAAATCGACTACGTTCACAAGTGTCTGCCTCTGGAGCTACGATACTCATGTCGTTACTGGGCCCAGTATTTGGTACAATGCCATGAACCTGCTAATCAAATATTAAAAGCAGTTTCATTCTTTAAGGCTCATTTTCTTCACTGGATAGAGGTAATGAGTCTTCTACGAATCTTGTGAGGTTTTCACGAAAATCGATCTTCTGCAATCAATGATACAGGTAAGCTAAAGGGTCAGATGGATTGTCTTTGCCGAGACTCTATGTAATTAACTTATTTTCTGGAATGACGAGAACACTGAAACGGTGCAGTTACTCTACGAAATGAAAAGATTAATTCTAAAGAACAGGTATATTGCCGATTTCGCGCCGCTTCAGCTATACTCGTCATGCCTCATATTCGCACCAGAGACAGCAAGGGTCAGAAGTCTATTCAACAAAGAAATTCCCACTTGGATATCTAGGCTCCCGAAATTCGAAAGACTCTTGGGCCCAGAACTGCAGACCTAAGAGGGCCATACCGGCGCGGTTGCTGCAGTTGCTTTTTCACCAGACAGCAAATTACTCGCCACATGTTCTCGTGATATGAAAATCAAGCTCTGGAATACTATGACTGGCGCTTTACAACTGACTCAAGAAGGTCATTTGGACTCAGTCCTAACAGTGGTGTTTTCATCGGATGGCCAGCTACTCGTATCGGGCTCCCATGATAGAACAGTTAAAATCTGGGATGCGACCACTGGTAATCCACTATACACTTTGCATGGTCATTCTAACATGATTTGGTCTGCCGATTTCTCACAAGACAACCGACTCATTGCGTCGAGCTCTGTCGATTGCACAGTGAAGCTTTGGGAGGTTTCCACTGGAGTCCTAAAACAAACCTTTGAAGGGCATGCAGACCCAGTTCAGGCTGTAGCTTTCTCACCAAACGGCCAATTTCTGGCATCAGCCTCCCATGACAAGACTATTAAGCTATGGGATATCACTTCCGGGTCCTTGCAAAAGACCCTGGAAGGCCATTTAAACAGGGTCCGGACTGTTGTGCTCTCGTCTGACGGCCAATTGCTGGCATCAGGATCTCATGATAGTACCATCAAGCTCTGGGACCCACAAAGTGGCACCTTAAAGCGAACGCTTACTGTCACTGGGGCTCCACAAAAGACCCTTGATGGCCATCAGAGCTCAGTCTGGACTGTGTCATTTTTCGCGGACAGTCGATTATTAGCATCCGGTTCTCACGATGCTGAGGTTAGAATCTGGGACACCACTATGGGCACCCTAAGACGGATACTAGAGAGCCACGTATTTACAGTCAGTGCTGTGGAAATATCACCAGACAGCAAGCTACTAGCATCAGGTTCATACGATAGCACAGCCAAACTATGGGACGTCGGCACAGCCTTGCAAAGCAATATTCTCGATCATAAGGATACCAGCCAGACTATGATCGATCATTCGGGCACGGTGGGTGTTCTTGCTTTTTCGCCCGACGGTCAGCTACTTGCATCTGGCGCTATCGATGGCAAAGTCAAACTCTGGAATGTCCCTACTGGAGAGCTAATACAGACTTTAGAGGGGCATTCGAGTTTCATTTTTGCTCTTGCTTTCTCACCGGACGGTTGTCTTCTCGCATCCGGCTCTCAGGACACTACGATTACCCTTTGGGACACTAGCACTGGAACTCTGCAACACACTCTCAAGGACCATTTGGACCCCATCGGAGAGGTATCGTTTTCGCTGGATGGCCAACTCCTAACCTCAGCCTCTAGCGATCAAACGGTCCAAATCTGGAGCCCTACTACTGGAGCCTTGGAAGAAGACCTCTCGGTTGAAGGGCCGATTTCTCACATGGAGTTCTCAAATCACGGTGTCCTAGAAACGAATATGGGACCTTTACATATCCAGTCTTTTCACAGCAATAGTCCCGTCGTCAAGACCTCCATTAAAGACAGCATACATATAGAAGGGAACTGGATAGCCATCGATGGTGTCAAGGCTCTATGGCTGCCTACAGAATGTCGACCGTCTTGCTCCGCAGTGAAAGGGCGAGTAGTTGCTTTGGGCCACACATCGGGAAATGTCTCTCCGATGGAATTCCATACAGTTTAATATAGACAGGAGAAAAAGAAATATACCTCCGGTTGGAATAGGTCTCATGTCACCCATTAGAAGCAGGAGTGCACTCTCGACAACGAATAAAATGCGTCAAGACCAAAGACACCCCGCGCGCTTGTGAACACGGGCTCACTCATTAATTGTTAGCGCTCTTCGTTCTCATTTCTCCAAATGAGGAACTAGTAAAGACAGATCGACACACGATCATTAGCAATGAGTTATTCTCCACTTGTCGATGCCGATGCCGATGCCTCTATCGGTCCAGATGGCCCCATCTGCGTCGCGGAACCACTCAGAAACTGGATCGTCCCAAGCTTAGAGGTAAGCCGCAAAGACCTACGACCCAAACAGTGACACTTACCAGATTCTTTTGTATGGTGTCTGACCGTGTCTAGGCGACGGTTTACTATCTTGCCCGGAGGAACCGGCGAGACTGGTTGCAGCCAGGTGCATACATGTACATCTGCGTAAGTCTAGTCTTGCTCGACATTAACTGAGCATTGAGATTACTCGTCAATCCTCAGTGCAATTGCAGCAATGGCCCAGTCATATATAACCTCTGCCCTCAATGCCTTGTATATAACCATGTTGTTTGTTCCGGCTGCCAGCATGTTAAGAGTCATTGCGAGAAAGGAGAGTAAATCATAAGATAATCCAATTGAATACTATCACGTGAATAACAGATCGGCTCTTCCCTCAGAGCCATCAGATCCCATTGAGCTTTTTACACATCATCATCCCCAATCCCTATGCCCATCTAAACATCCCCAACAAGAAAGAAACTCATCACTCCACCTTAACAGTCTGGTTCAAGACCTCAAAGAACGGGAACGGTCCAGCCTAAACCAAAAAAAAATCAGCATTCGAACATATCAACCAAACTAAATCACCCTAAATCAATATTTCGCTGTCATCACTTACCCCGACAAGCGAGACATGCGCCACGCCGAGCACCGCGTCGCCGTTGTCGAAGTCAGGCACAGTGACGGTGAAGTTCTCGTACGGAGGCAGATAATATTCATGGTAAACAGGCTTGAAGGGTCCGTTGTACAGGATCCGGCCCATGACGTCCTTGGGAACATGGCAGGGACTGTTGGCGCAGGACTGCAGGCCGATGGCGACGCCGACCTCCTGGGATCCAGTCAAGGTGTTCTCGCAAATGGGTATACATTAGCACTGGTGATTACTAGCAAGAAAGAGGAGAGAAGATAACATACAGGGCGTTGAACTTGCACGATAATTTTGCTGCCGGCTGTGATGGAAGTCGCGGCCTCGGGCAATCCGATGCGAGCATTCTGCGCAAGGGCGCCGATGGCCAGGGAGATCAAGAACAGGAGATCGAACATCTTGAGATGAGACAGGTAGATAGATAATGTTCTGTATCTGTAGATGGTTGCAGTTAACAAGATGAGATTGAGATGGTGATGTCTTGCAGATCCTTTTAAAGCTTGGATGTCTGTCCCCGGATGAGTGAATGCAGGGGAAATTCCCTGATATTTATAATGGCAATTAACTGTGGACTCTACCGCATCGGAATTATTTATTCATGGGCTGTGAATCGGTAACTCGCATTACGGGGTAAATGGACGCCTGAATTTCTCCTGAGCGCTGCGAGTCTGCATTTTGCAGCTGCGGTGCTAAAAATAAGTGGTTCTGCGTTCTGCCGTTTCCATGGTACAGGACAATCTGAGACACGGTTCGGTAGGGAGAGGAGAGAGGAGGGGGATTTGACCTATCCAACGACATCGAATGGGGAAGCTTTGCTGTCTGAGACAAAACTAGATAAAACTACACACGAGTGACGAAATAGGTTGGGGATAAGCAGTGTCATCAGGATTTGGGTGGCGCAGATCCCGTAATTGGCACCATATTGGATCTGGGGCTGGCAATGGACGGCCTGATTATTGAGACCGTGCCTATCGCGCCATCACCTGAGAAGAGCCGAAGTATGTACAGTAAGCAGAGAGGGAGGTCCCTCGCAGAATCACGCAGGGAGGGAGAGAGTGTACCCTCGCCCCCCCTTAAGCTCTCTCCTCACCGACTTCTCCCTCCCCCGCACCCACCCCCGATGTCCTTGAGGACCTTGTGGGTATGCAACACAATAATTACCATCTCATCTAGTCACCCATAGATTCTCTCCAACAACATCTTCTTGCCGTAGTCAACGATGGGTATAGGCTATTCGAGTCCCCAGCCTCCCCAGGAGGAAAAGAACCCTCGTGATTTAACGGCAGCCATGACCTTACGACAGCTGGTGTCCGGGAGCACGGTGGACGTGTGGCTTGAAATTGAGGAAGCGCGTATATCACCCTTCTCGTTGCTTTGTGTCGATTTGCAGCAGAGATAGGGTGAAGATCGGTGCTGATATGACTAGCTCCTCCCTACAGCGCCCGAGAGCGAACAACGGTTCTTGCTATCTCCCAGCTCAAGAACTGGGAAGACCGCCTGCTGAAGGATCCCAAGGTACCGGATCTCTCTGACCAGTACTATTTGTTTCAGTCTACGGAGGAGTTATCGCTAACCGGTGGGAGCGTTACAGAACCGCCTGGCTATCTCGAGCTTAGCCAAAAGCCCGTATTCGCAAATCCTCACCAACCAGTCGGCCGTTAGGTCCGATGCCCAGGTGTTCAACGTCAGGATCCCTCTCGAGGGCGGCCCGATCACCAACCAGCGCGCCTCGGGCCGCTGCTGGCTCTTCGCATCGACCAACGTCTTCCGGGTGCCTCTCATGAGGAAATACAACGTGAGCGAGCTCGAGCTCAGCCAGGCATACCTGTTCTACTGGGACAAGATCGAGAAGGCGAACTGGTTCTTGGAAAAGATCATCGAAACGGTCGGCGAGGATCTGTCTGGCCGGTTAGTTCAGAAACTCCTCCAGGACCCCGTCACCGACGGAGGCCAGTGGGATATGGTGGACAACCTGGTGCAGAAGTACGGCCTGGTGCCGCATGCGATCTACCCGGATAACTTCAACGCCCAAAATAGCAGCAAGATGAACTGGCTGATCACGGCGAAACTGCGCGAGCATGCATTGGTGCTCCGGCGACTGGCGCAGAGCCCGAGCGTGAAGGAGCGGGAAACGCTGGCAGAGACAAAGGAGGCGTTCCTGCAAGAAATCCATAGCTTGGTGACTATCATGCTAGGACCACCGCCCAATCCCGAGGAGTCGTTTGTGTGGCAATACTACGATGCCAATGGAAAGTCGCAGGAGATCCGTCAAACCCCGCGAGCCTTCGCCAGCCAGGCCACGGTGCAGTTAACTCGAGCGGAAGTCAACCCCGACCGAGTGCTGAGCTTGGTCAACGATCCTCGCAACGAGTTTAACCGTCTGTTGACGGTTGACAAACTGGGAAACGTGGTGGAGGGACGTCCGATTAGATACATCAATGTCGACATGGAGGTAAGCTCTTACAGCACCGCTGCCCTAATGCCTCCTCGACCCGTGCCTAAATTAATCAATCCCAGACAATGAAATCGGCCGCCATCGCGATGCTTCGGGCGGGCCATCCCGTTTTCTTTGGCTGTGACGTGGGGAAGTTTTACGATGGTAATCCGGGAGTGATGGATACCGAGCTCTTCGATCTCTCACTGGGGTTCAACGTTACGCTGGGTATGGATAAGGCGAGCAGACTTGAAACGGGCGAATCGTCCATGACCCATGCGATGGTGTTGACGGCCGTTCGCATCGAAGAGAACAAGCCCGTGAGATGGCGAGTCCAAAACTCGTGGGGCGAAAACACCGGCGACAAGGGCTGGTTTGTGATGACCGACCGGTGGATGGACGAGTATACGTATCAGGTAGTAGTCGATTCCCGTTTTGTTGCCAAAGAGGTGCGAGACGTTCTGGACCAGACACCAAAGGTTTTGCCACGGTGGGATCCTATGGGAGTCCTGGCATGATAGTAGCAGATCCCGGTAATAGATTGATAGTCGTCCTGTTTTTCTAATGATAGAAGTGAGCATTTTGACAAGCAAAATTTTGGACACCCAATATGAAGCGAAATGAATGACCGTAGCTGATTGCCCCTTCAAAGTACGACGGCAGAGTTTCTAAGCCAAACACGAAGCTTTTTTAATTAGATTCGCCTTTTCATATATGGACACGAAGCCTAAGAGGGAAATAGAAGAAAGTGAGGGTGTGAAGGCCTGTCCCCCCCCTCCCCCCTCTCCAAGACCAGCCACAGGAAATGCACGGGAAAGCGAGGATCAAACCTGAGGTGTCAGTCCGTCAGCAACGGCGCTCCTGCCTGCCCATGTGACCCGTACCGAGACATTCGTCCTGCAAGCTGTAGGTACATACATACACCGTACATCCATCCCACATGCACCCTTCGCCGCTGAATGTGTGTGTGTGTGTGTGTCCGAGTGTCCGTTCGGCCTTGTTAGCCCAGGCCGGCAGGCGATCTGATCACCGTCAGTCTGTGCCTGATGGCATGGGAGGGCGAGCCGATCCCCGCCAATAACAGCGATTCCCTCATCACCGACACATTTATCGTGCCCACTGGCTCTACCCGACCCAGATACATACACGCTGTTTAGCTTTCTGGGGAAAATGCACATCCATTCCGATAGGGAGAGATTTCATCGCATTATCGGCAGGGCCCACTATGTTAATTTGGTCCTTGAGATGGGGGGGACACAAGGCCCGCAGGATGGATAACTAGAAGAAAGAAAAAGAATACTACGGATACCTACTCCATACCGCCACTACCTACGGTGTAGATACTGTATTACTACTACTAGGTGCCGATGGAGCACGTACAGGATGCTGAGAAACTCTGTCTTCTTCTATCCTCTTCGATGGATCTTGACCGCTCCATGTACGGATCGAGATAGGGATGAGGTTGGACTGGGCATGGACCATAGAGCAAGAGTACTTACTACCTAGGTAGGTAGGTAGTATCTAGGAGAGGGGCTGATCGCAAATAAGACCGAAGGGAAATTATTTACTAGCAAGTCCCCCCTGCCACCACCCTCTGCAATTCTATATCTGACTGGGCTGGACCTGCAAGATAATAATAACCAGTACTATCAGACAGCCAGAGATTCTCGGTGAATTATGAACACCACGTACATACAAACGGACAGGTAGAAATCCTCCCCGAGGATCTTTTATCTGTCTGTCGGTCGGTCTCTCTCCACGATTTCAAAGAAGCTCGTGGCTACTTGTGGCGCCTGCTGGACCGAGAGCCAAAGGCAGGCTGATTCTGTACGATCATCATTTTATGCAGATTGGGCAACAACTACATCATGCAGATGAGTCTGAGAAGTCAATCTTCAAGAACAATGGACCCACTACCTACAGGTCGCATTATTTTGATTTATGCACTATTTGGAATTGGGGTGAGTTAGCAACTTAGCAGTGGAAAGTAGAGGCATAATTATGAACAGCTAAAGAATAAAATGGCAGGAAAATAAAAATAATAGTGAAGCTTCAAAATTGAGTTATAGGTAAAAAGGATCCAACTTGAGTGGGCATTTAACATTTCTAGTGGCGGACCTGAACTTCATCGCCGTGCTCCCTTCACTAACCCTTGTGGATTCAAGAGAAGAAGAAAAAAACCAATATTATCAATGCAACACATCCAACGATCTTTTACCCGGCCCTCTATGGCCAATACGTGCATCGACTACTCAAGCACCGAGCTCAAGTAACCGCAGCAGGTCCCACGCGCTCTCCACCGATCTGAATCGCGCCCTACAATTGGGTCAACGGCTGTCGTTCACCGCCAGAAGGGCATCGTCATCGCAGCGGCGATTACCCGGAATGGGAGGTGGCTAGCTGCGTTTCTTGGTAAGACAGGAGATGGGAAGTTGGAGCAAGCAAGATGAAAGCTTCGATGGGGTCAGGAATTTTCAGGAGTTTTCCAATTCCTCTCCGATTCGTCTTGCGCCGAGAGAGCGAGAAAAAAAAATGGCCACTTTTGCTTCACCTTCTTTTTCCCGCGGCTCCGTTGAGACATACTCGAATATCGGTCAAGACGGGAGCGAAAAGAAAAATCATTAATTAGCAGGTTCTTTTCATGATGATTTGCTCTCTTTGAGAGGATTTTCCCTTTGTTTCAGGATATGGATTCCTTTCCGATTGGGTCTGTAGGTTATTACTTCGCCGCGGTGTGGTTCTTTGTTGTTTCCTCTTGATTTGTATGGATTCGATCTTCTCTTTCCCTCCTCCCCAACGGAAACAAAATTCACCGAGTTATGATGGGTCAACGTCAACTTGGTCTACGGAATACTACCTAGCTAGGACCTACCTACTCCGTACGGAGTAGGGACTCAAGACTAGGGACGATCAGAATCCAATTCCGGCGTACCGTGCAGCTGCGTGGAAGAAGTAGAAAGAATGCGCAAAAGCGTGAGACGTCGCCTTGCTCTCTTGGGGTCTGATTTTATTTTTATCCCAGCGGGCCGGTTTTACTTCACGCGATTGACGCGAGTACCGGGCTTTTTATTTTGGTTTTTTTTTTTTTTTTTTTCTTTTCGACTGATGGTTCAATCCTTCATCTACGCGGCCGGGCTCTTTCATCTTTCTTTCCTCCACCACGGAAAGAAAATAAACAAATCAAAATGTCTATCACCGTGGATAATTGGTCTCTTGGGATCGGGTCGGGTGTGAAACGTGGCATCAGTATCACGACGGTTTTTTCTCTTCTAGCCTCATCTTGCTTATCTATGTGTATGGTTCCATTGTGCACTATCCCCGGTCAATCGCGTGTACACATACTACCGCATCTAGTTTAGAGGGATGGCGAAGGTTACAATGACAAGAAGGAAAAGAGGAGGGGAGGAGTGGAGATGCGGACAGCCCGAAGACACCGATCAAGATGAATGGATGAATGGATGGGGGAATGGAAGGAAGGAGAAGATGAAACAACAACAAGCCATGTAGTGTATTCCGAATCAGGAAATGCCCTAGACGACGAGGCGAGGCTTTCGAGAAGACCAGGACCGCCGAGATTCGTCAGAACCTTCGAACTGAGTTGAGTGAGTGAGTGAGTGAGTCATACAATCATCGCCTCATCCTGTCATAGTCACACTTACCGAGATGGAAAGGAAGTGTTGTTGTCGGACCGGTGGGTCCTATGTTCTTTTCTTCTCTTGTTTCATCTTATCGAAGGATTAACGAGGTGGCCCGGTTGCAGGCTGCTACTTTCCACCACCGAACCATTCCTCATCTATCCTAGAACAAAATCCCTAGCACGGCCCATTGGCCGGCCTATACTCCCCCATCTAGACGATGTGGTTCGCACCAGAGAGTCCCCGGACGCTGGTAGGTGCGCTGAGTGCGCTTGACGGCCAAGGTGAGCGTTGTGGAGCTTGTGGTATTTTCTATGGGCCGTGGATGATGGATGGACCCTAGAGTAGGTAGACTACGCCGGAGGTAGGTAAGTACGTAGTTTACTATGGAGTTAGTTCGTTCAGTTAGTGTCTACTTACACTACGTACACCGTTCATCTACGGATACTCCGTAGATACTATCCGCACTAACTAACTACTCCGTATATGGTAGGAATAGATTCAGGTACCACGTTTTTCGTTCCCTTGTGGCCTATGGCATAGAGGATCTGGTAATTGCGATCACCATTGTCTGGTCTGTTCTGGTTTGGTGGATGGAGTAGATTGGGCTGAAAGTGAGGGAGTCTATGAGGTCATTCCTTTTCTTTTTCTTTCTATTCTTTTTGGTGGTTTGTTTTTCTCCTTTGTATGGAGTATGGGGTATGTGGTACTAATTTGTATGGGATGGAATGAGTCACGAATCACTGGAGAACAGTTGAGTACCTTAGTACGTAGTAGCGGAGGTAGGTATGGGCCTTAGGTAAGTATGCCTACCTACCTCCCGTATTCCGCATATAGTAACCAACTACCTACGGATTAACTAAACAACTAAATAACAAACCAAACAAATACTGACAAAACATATCTCCTCAGAAAGGGGAAATTATAATTGAATTAAAAGAAAAAAATAGATAAATCCCTAGCATCATAACAACCGCTATTATGACATCAACCCCTACCAGGAAGAAAGACAAGATAACGCACGTCAGTAAGGGGGTAAAGACAAGGCCATGCCATGCCCATATGGTCATGTCATTAGTGGGCTACATATCTCCGTAACATGATCGAGAATGATGCGCTGCAAGAACCGAAGACAAACCAAAAATAGTGAAGCCTGAATCATCAAACATGCTCTCCCTCCTGTTCGAGTCTATTATCATGCTGTCTGAGCGTTGACCACCAGCAGCGGTAGGTAGGTACGTAGGTAACCTTAGTGCCTGAAACCGAACACCTAGATAGGTAATGTACACCGTAAGCCAGTAAAATGGTTAATAGGGAGAGAGGAAGGAAGTCCTGTAGACATGTATGTACATATTCCAAGAGGGGAGGGGGTGTTAATCCAACACAACTCCCACGTTCGCCCATCTCCCAGACCAAGCCGAAAAAATAGAGTCACAGCTATGGAAAGAGCTCATATGCTAGTTCTGTCTCAACCCAAGCTCGCCTCGTCTTCTGCATGAGCACCCAGACGCGCTTGACCTGAAACTAACCCCTCCGCGCAATGAGCAGCGACGCGGTGGCCGATGGGCGCATCCGTCGTGTTTTCTCTTCTTTGCTTTTTCTCTCCCCCTCCCTGGGAGTTATGGGCTATGGGTGCGTGCTTTCACTGCTTACTTACTAGGTTAGTAGGTATGTACTTGGCTCGAGTATGTACGTACATGTATGTATGTACCTATGGGATAATGACGCTATGTCATTGTGCCTCTCGGTACCTAGTATGTACGATGTATGTATGTACCTACCTACCTACGTAGTTATGGATGTTTCTTAATGGTTGATTGCGGAGAAAGTATGATCGATCAGTAATATTGACAGTTAGGAAATTGAAGAGCAGTAAGTGACAAAAGCACTGATGCCTTACTTTCTTTCCTCTCGCTGGCAATTTATTTTTATTGGATTTTTTCGATTTCTACTCACTTTCCGCGGGAAAAAACAACGTGGGCTACTTACCTCCTGGCCTCACCCTACTTGGATGGTTTAGTCATGAGTATTGGTAAATGACTAACTTAGTTCACGACTACTAAATAACGACTCGACCGAAGGCCCCGTTTTTTCGGAAAACCGAGCCAAGACGAAAAAGAGCGTTTCTTGTAATGATGCGACCAGAAGAGAGATCTACGACGAGTTGCGGTATCAGGCTGACTAACGGGTGTTTCAGGGTTGGAGAAGCAGAAGCAGAGAGACCGAGGACGATGCAATGCAGCATGGTCGGGTTCCGTCCCCCGGAGTTCTAAGGAAATACATTTCTCGAAGCAGGAAAAAAAAAAAGGATTATGCAGTTCATAGCCTGGTCCCTGCACCCTATTCGCGACTTTTCTCTGGGCTGGTCCAGAATGAAACTTGCACCGTCCGTGCTTCTGCTGCATCTGGCCCTGCCCCAGTGTCCCGCAGTACATACTGTCATCATTATTTTTATTGAATCGGCGGGCGGGAAAAACTAAAAACCAGAAAACCAGAAACCATGGAAAAAAGCACGGGCAGGGCAAGGGACTAACCCAAACGGCCAAAGGGCCCCTTAGGTGGTGGATCATTAGATCATTGGATCACTAACGGGCCGGCCCTAACTGTACCGGAGAATGGAATGGAAGGGAAAGACGAGAGGAGAGGAATTAGGAAGTGAGTACTCCGTAGGTATGAAGAGGTCCATGTTGAATGAGGGTTCATTCAGTCCGAGATGCAGGTCTACTTCGGGCTACAGTGAACAACCGGAAGGGGGGCAGGGTGAGATCTCGAGAACAATAATAAGATCCGGGGAGGCGCAATCCAGACTTTCCTCAGGCCTCCAGAGATCCCAGGCATACATTGTAGCGTAGGACCTGCTGATGGGTTTGAGGGTAAACAGTGCCCTTCTGGTCGGGAGGATATCACAGTGCTTCGGGGATGATTGGCCATGTTGGACCGAGGGGAAGGGCCGGTTGATACAGTATTGTATGACCGCTGGTCCATCTGATCAGTGCCCCTCCTCGGGTTGAGAAGCGGGAGGACACAGAAGAAGAGAGGAAGAAAAAGGCCCGGTAGGTGTAAGAATGGTACGGTTCTGTAAACAGGGAAAACCGTCCTATCCCGGGAGTCGATCATGGGATGATGAACACTGACACTGGCACTGACGACGCGCACAGACGGACTCCTTGGTTTTTCGGTTTTTATTTTTATTTTTATTTTTAGGGGGGGTTTCTTTTGGGCATCATCCGGGGCCAAGACTTCCAAGGCTTGAGGGTAGGCTGGTGAGTTCAGGTACCTACCAACATCTTGGAAGAACTGATTGCAACGGTGAGGATTGGGGAGAGTCACTCAGTGCCAATCATTCGGGTTCATTTGTGACGGGGGGTGAACCTGTGCCTGAGTCAGGCTGCGAGAGTCCAGGAACTTCCCAAGGGGATGCGATGGATGGGACGCTGAGACTGACGCCGAGCGAGAGAAGCGAGACGAGACAGAGAGAGACTGACCGGAAGAGAGGACGGTCAGACTAGCCGAATGGGGAAAAGAGGGGGGAAGGGCCATACGACGGTACGGTAAGAGCGACGGATCTCGGGGTGGCCTTGATAGGCTGTCGATAAACACTGCGAGAATGAAAGAATCTGACCTTGATCAGTGATCACTAGGGAAGTACTCGCAATGTACTGGAAAGGTATCGGGTACTCAACACAATCGTCATGCCTTTCCTTTCTCTTTCCTTTTCCTGATTCTGAGGGGTTTTGACTAGATTGAGCACTGATCTTGAGATAGGTATACTACTACTGAGTACTACGGTAGACGCGGGGGAATTCGGGCAGAATGGCGTACAAGTGGGGGGCAAATCGCATACAGACAGTCCGACCTCCGATATCCATGGACACAGCAACGAGCGGTAGGTGGGATGTACCACCTACCGACGGAGTACATGATGGAATCGCTCGTGGTCTGACAGGACCTTCTCACGATCATGAATGAAGATTAATCATCAAGGACAAAAGCACTGGCCGAACAACCGCACAATGCTTATTCATCCCAGGGCCGCCGGGTGCCAAAAGCGAAGTTTCCCCTGCCAGACGCACGTCTGCCCAACGAAGCATCCAATGACCGCCGTTCGTTAATCTCGGGAACCCTCAGAAATCGTCGCCTCGCCTTTTGGCTTTTCCGCTGACCGCTGGATGAGTTGATGCCGTCCTGGCGATTAGTCCGCTCGGCCTACTGGGTCCTCACGGACGGCGTTAGTTTAGGGTCGATGGGGTTCCGTTTGGGGGGATTTTACGGATCAATCCAGAGGGTCGATTATGGTTATTTTGGTTGGATTTTGGGGGGGTTTCCCTTCCTGTTCCATGGTCGGCGGTAGTAGGCGTAGTATCATGATCATTGGGATTTATTCTTATTTTATTTTATTTTATTCTATTTTCTGTGATTTTTATTTTTTATTATCTTTTTCTTTTTCTTTTTTATTTTCTGCTTTCTTTGATTTCCCTTCTAATTTACTCTTAATGCTAAATTCTTTTTTTTTATTTTAATGTTTTTTTGATTTTATTTGATCATTCTAACCTTCTGGTTGATCGGCTCTGATCAGAACCCAAGTGCTACTAGTAAGAGGTACCTGGAAGAGACGCTCTCGCATGGTTCCTAATTAAGATATATGGACTTCCCCTCCCTCGTCACTTGCTCTTCTCCCTCCATCATCAACACCATCGATTATACTGTCCGGGAAACTCTCCTCTAGAGGGCTTTTCCTTTGATCACAAGAGACCTCGTCCTTATTTTCCTCTTCGTCACATCTGATCTTCTCCTCCTCCCCTCCTCCCCTGCTCCTTTTATTATTCTTCTACTCCTCCCTCTCCCACTTTACCACTACTACGACCGACTTTACCTAGTCTCTTCTTCCTGCATATTTTCCCCCTTCTCTTCAATACCTATCAACTTCTCCATTCTATTTACTTTTCTTTCCCTCCCTTCCGTTACACCTGATTCTTCCTCGATTTTTCTTTTTCCCACTCTCTCTCAATAACCAACCACCCAAAACCCCGCACCGACTGGGATTTTTACTTTCCGTACACCCATTTTACACACCGCCTCTTGATTTACTCTACAATCGAGGCCATCAATCTTTTTTCTCCCCCGTTCTATTTTCATCCTATTGTCACACTGGCACAGTCATGGCGAGGTATTCTCAGCCGTCTTTTGACTTCTACCAACAATCACCCTCGGCGTTGGATGCAAAACCCTCGTTTCCTGAAGAGGACGAGATGAGTGTATTGGATGATAAGATCTTGGACTCGACATCACCAGAACTTTCTTCCTCCATGGCCGACCCTCGCCGTTCCTCATATGACCATGCGCCAGATGCCTTTACGCATCGAGATTCCGTCTGGTCGAATTTTTCCCAGTCAGTCTCCAGCAACCAGTCCCGACACAACTCCCAAGTCGGCCATCAGTTCTTTGAATCCGCTCCTAACCCGTTTATGCGGGTAGACGGCACCCACCCAGCCTCGGCATATGGCCAGCATGCTTCCTGGTCGCTTTCCAAAGATTCGGGCTCGTGTACGCCGACCGCTATGTATGAGCATTTCCCCTCAGAGATGGACAACGGCTCGTCAGCGCCCTTCTCCGGTGGGGCCGTTGGCCCCGTGAGCGCCATCAACCTGTCCTCCATGTCATACCGTCCCAACATGGCCTTCGCGGCTTCTAGTGCCGTCGCCATGTCGCCGCAGTCCAGCCAGGGTTGGATGCCGGCATCGACTGACATGCCGGATGCCGCTTCTCGTCCCACGAAAAGCCCTACCTATCGGAACAGCTCTCCCTTGAGCGTCCGACGGGATGGCATCCGGAAGAAGAACGCTCGCTTTGAAATACCAGCAGAGCGCACGTTGAGTAACATCGACCAGCTGATCAGTCAGTCCAGCAATGAGGAGGAGATCAAGGAGTTGAAACAACAGAAGCGGTTGTTGCGAAACCGTCAGGCTGCGTAAGTGTCCCCAATAATCTCCGCTGTCTGATAACAGGTCCACTAACAAATCAATTTCACAGTCTGGATTCTCGTCAACGGAAGAAGCTCCACACCGAGAAACTTGAGGAGGAAAAGAAGCAATATACCCAGGCTCTCAACGATCTTGAGGAAGAGCTGCAGAACATGCGGTTGCGGGAAGCCGAGCTGCTTCGCGAGAAGAGCGAATGGATTGCCGCCCAGCAGGAGATCACCCAATACATCAACACCATGCACATGGATAAGGATGAGATGATTCGGGTACACACGTTGGAGACCACCGAGCTCCGCAAGAAGAACAACATTCTCAAGGAGACCGTGGAGAAGCTTGAGCGACATGCCAGAACCGCCCCTGCTCCCTCGAACCTGGCCAACGAGTTCTCCGACTTTGAGAATCTGACCATGAGCAACAGCCCGTGGGAAGACTTCACGATGGTCAACAGCCTGTCTCTTGACTCCGATCCCGTCGCTTCTGCTCCCACCGGACAGCCGTCCTCTCTTGTGTCGACGAACGACCGGAGCGCCGAGAAGTCCAACGACTATCCGTTCAGCTGGAACGCTTTCTACATGTGCCTCCTCTTCGGTGCCTTCATCGCCTCCAACAACAACAACGCGGTCTCTGCCCGCGCGATTCCCCAGTTGTCGGAAGAGTACCGGGCCGAGTCGGCCAACGTTCTACGGGCCGTGTTGTCTTCCTCCCCGCCCGAGCTCGCTCACCCCATGGGCCAGGCCGCCGTCGCTTCGTCGTCGGCTGGTCCCCTCCCGACCACCATCAGCGGAGCGGAGATGGCTCAGATGTCTGCCGGTACCGGTCACTCCAACTTGGATGAGCTTCACAATGCGCTTGCGATGCCAACGAAGGAGCAAGAGCAAGAACAGGTCTTTGCTCTGAACGCGGACCAGTACAATTCTTTGACCACCTACGAGGACACCAATGTCAACTACAAATCTCAGCAGCCCTCCAACCTCCAGCAGGCGCTGGCTGCCATGCGCGGTACTGCGCCCGGGAGTAAGATTCCCGGCAAAAGCACCTCGGATGTCTACTCGAGGTCGCTGATGTGGGATCGCGTTCCCGAGAAAGTGATCCGGGATTTCCGCCGCATGGTCCAGGATTATGGTGCTCCCCCCGTCAAGGAAGAGGAATCGGGCTTCGGTCAAGCCTGAATAGTTTCAAAAAAGAAAATTTCACCCGATGCTATCGAGATCTGACCGTATACTGCCCATGTCCGACTTACCCTCACCTTGTTCAGAGCAAAACGTTCCTGCCTAGCCTTTCTTTTCGAGCAAAACAAACAACCTGACCGGCCTATGAATTCTCCTTTTTTTTTTTTTTTTGGTTCGCCTTTGCCGTCTTCTGTTCGTTTACCAGAATACTTACTTGCACATTGTGCCTATCGATACGCGACTATTGGCCAACTTAAGCCAGAATTAGCCATATGCATGCATAGACAGCTTACCATTTACTTCGACTGGATATATGACCTTTAACGGGCTAGCTTTTCATGACTGCGTCTGACGAATTAGCGATGTGTTTTATATGTTTTCGCACTCCTTCGGATTATTTCGGCGTACATTTGATCTTTTATTCTTCGGGACCAGGGCCGAGGAAATGAATTTAACGGACCGATCAGAACATTTTGCATTTCTGTGTATATTGCTTTGGATTTCGATCTCGGTCTTTTTTCGGACCACTTTTACTCTCTTGTTTATTCTTGCTCTTTCTGGGGAGGTACGAATTGGGCTACTCTGAACTTGTTGACCACCAGTAACACGGTACCACGGAACGGGTTTTGACTTTGACCTCTGAACATTGCATTTGGGTTTTTGTGTACTTGGGATTTTGTGTTTCCGCGTTTAGCCTTTGATTTTTCTGCTGCATTTTGCGAGTGGGTTGGATTTTGGCCGAGGGCGGCATTTCTGCTATGATTGTTATGATACGACTGATGTCTACGATGGGAACGTCTGTTAATGTCTTATCTGTTTGATGATTTTGTTGTTTGTTGGACAGCCGGGCTGCCATGTCCGGGATGGTCCTGTGAACCTTTTACGATCTTTTCACTCTCCTTTGTCTGATACTTCTTCTTCGAGGCCATTCCAGAGGATTGGATTTGGCCCCCTCTTTACACACATGGCTTTCTCAAGCCATATTTGGGCTTCGGTCTGCGCCACTCTTTTAAGAAATTACATTTCATATGTTTCTTCCTGTTCATATGGCTCTTCTTGACTGTACTGTATATATTGACAGACGATATCTACGATGATATGATCTGGTCTGATAATGAGCAGTAATATACCATAATACATTGGTGATGATCTTATCATTTGCCTTCCTCTCGATTGGAAGGAATGGGATCTGCTTCCCGTCTGCAAGAATAATATGAAGTCCCAGCATTTAGCCTATAATATCTAGCCGTGACTGACTGAGTACGCCTTTGTGTATAGGTATGAAAATACCCGAGATCGAATGTATAGCAAAGAGATGATGAGTGGAATGTGAAACCAGAATTGCCTTAGAGCTACAAATCTGCAGCTCATCTGTCCGAAGACGAGATGACCCGGGCTGATTCAGCTATACATTGATCCCAGAACAAGTAAGTCACAAGGACACATAGAGTCTTGTGCTTTGATGAAGTCTTCGCCCGGAGCCAACACATTCTGCGTTTGGAAGAAGTCAAGATCCGGCAGTTTGAGGTCTAGCTCAGGGAATGTCACTGATCCGGTCAGATCTGCAGGGCCCACGTTGGAGAAGGATGCATTGGGTTGATTAGCTGAGGTGAATTGGATGTTGAACTTCAACGTATCTCCTGAAATAGTCGCAACTGGGGTCGAGTTCTATCATTCTTAGCTTCAATTCCTTCTGTATGATGGCAATCTGAACGGAAGATAAACTCACGGCTTTGATACTCCCTGTGATTTGAGAAGTATACGGTCCACCATGATCCCCGTGGATTGGATCAAAGGTAGTGTAAGATAATTTCACCGATGCATTGTCCCAAACCCACTTGTAGTGAGATGTCAGCGGCGTTCCGTCGTCGAAAAGGGTTAGGATCAAAGGATATTTATCCCAATCCACAGTGATCTCTCCACTGCCTTCAATAGGCCAGCCGCCGTGATTCATCGATTCGCCTTCCCAGACTTTGTCGGATTTGAACTTCAGGTGAACTGTTGGATTCGCAGACGCCTGATTGCCAGTCACACCGCCGTTACTCTGCAATGTATCCTTGCAGCTCTCTGCAATCTGTTTGACAAGATAGTCATCGCGAATGAGCGTTTGAGAGAGAATAATACTCGCTTCGTAGCCCTCGGGAATGGCCGCGATGCCGCTGTCGTGAGTCAATTGGAACTGGGGTGCTTCGGCCGTTCCTTTGCCACTGCCGCCTTTCACTTGGATGAAGATGCTTAGAACACCTTCAGTCGCGTTGAACCTGAATTGCTGCGGCTGCAGAAAATCCGAAGTCTGATCTTTCGTGTTCTTGACTGTTCCGAGGGTGAAGGTGAATCCCTTGAACTCTTCCTTGTTCATCAACGCGTGTACCAATTCCGTAAGGCTTTCGTTGAGAGGATCACTCGAACTAGGCGTTGTGACGGACCAGTCTGTGTCCTGCGCGTTCTGGAAATGAAGGATGACCTTGTAGCTGGACTCGGTATTGTCATTGAACTCGAAGATTTCATCGCTAGACTATATGGCGGTTTCTTTTAGTATGGCCTGCACAGAACCGGTCCGAAGACTCTGGTGACATAGACAAACTAAAGACTGACCTTTGCCGTGCTGGTATCGGTCGACTCCCCATCCATAGCAGACACTGGTGTTACCACCTCTAAGTATGTATCTTGATCCTTGCCCACATCGTCATCGGTGGAGGCAACAACGTTGCCTTTCACATATACGTCAGTATGCAAGGTGCCCGACATTTTCCACGACAGGGCGGAGACAGCAATGTCCCCATGAGTTGTAGCGATCGATTTGAACGATAAATTTGGGGCTTCGAGGGTCAGGTCATACGTATATATAAAATACGCACTATCAGTCCCAGATTTATGCTGGAAAGAGACCTGAGCCGCGTCGAATCTCTGAGACCAATACTTTTTCAACAAGGCATTCAGCTTGTCCTCCGAGTAACTGACAATCACATCCCAGCCATCAGTAGTGGTTCGGTTGTAATCGACCAGGCTCTGGTGGAAATCGGCTCTGGATTGGAATACGGTTGGCATTGTGTTCGACTTGGGGTTCTTCAGAGCAATGAATGAGATTTGATCGGTTTGGCGAAGTGATGTTAAGGAAAGTAGTTTCATCGAAGCAAGAGGATTGGCCCTATAAATACTTGACCGATTCCCATCAACCTACCCTGGAGGTTTCTGCGGAGACGCACAGGGAAGAATGACGATATCGTCTCATCTAGCGAGACCTCACAAGAGCTGAGAATCAATTCTCGGCAGCTGAACACCCACCCCTCACTCAATTGCAGTCTAGACATGAGGGCAATTTGAACCATGTCTTCTATAACCAATGATATCAGCAACGGGGATCTCGGAGGGGGAGGAATTCACCACTTTGGTTCACTACCGATGATGCTCGAAATGGCCTCTTCAGCTCCCCGAGTCATTTCTATTAAGAACCCACCTTTACCCTGGACATTACGTAGAGTTGCCCTCTTGCCACCGCAAACATTCTAAATATCTTGCCACTGATACGCCTTTTGCCTTTTGGAAAAGAACCTGTCCTCAGCTGAGATTGACGCAAGTCGGTTCTCGGTGCTGTGCGCGGAACGCTTTTGACATGGGTTAACAAGTTCTCAAGATGGTCTAGACACTGGTTACACTGCTACGTAGTCGATCAGCGGGCCGAAGATTACGCGTTTTATATTAAGGTATGGTTTTGAAGGGTCTGACATTCCATCGTTTGGGTTAGTCCCGGGCGTCCTTTTCAGCTGGGGCGGGGTGATGCAGGGATGCAATGCAGGTGATACATAACTGTGTAAGCATGCAAATTTGACAATTCGCCACCGCAGACACCATCAGATATCGAGATCAACTGAGCTCTAGTTCTCTCGGAATGCAAGCGACCGCGAATCCGGAGGCGCAACGCCTTGACGGATGCAACGATTTCAACGGGATTTAAGAACCCATCAGATCGAGCAATTTCGACCTCTCCAGGATACTAAAGACAATCCAAAATTCTCTTTCCACCGGCCAGGAAGCCCAGTTTTGATTTGAATCACGTCATCGCTTTTATCGCTCCTCTTCTTCACATTTCACAATGAATCCTGATATTATTGAATATCCGCTGGCAGAACCATCCATTATCCTTTCGGTGTCAGAGGATGCGTTCGCACCCAAAACCGGGTTGCAGGTTCCAATCTCGCTGTATGTCGAAAAGTTTTCTTTAACGGAGGATCTTGTTGCAGAAAACGACGATGACAAGAATGAGGAAGGCACTGGCGCCGCCGCCGCTGCCTTCCGGCTGTTCACTCATCAGATAGACATTCCTAAAGGATCGGATGACTATGTCTCACTGGGAGTTATGGGCAAAAATGGCACGTTGAAGCATCCCAAAGGCGCATCGGGCGGGAAAATTGAGCTGTATGTGGAGAGCCTTCCACTGGACACCGCAAGAAGGATCCAGATTAAGGGTATAGTACGCTCTCCGCTATGTATAACCCTTACTAACGATTTCTCTCTCCTCGGGTTGTATAGTTCTCGGTGGTCACGGTTGGGATGGTATCTCAACTGCGGAGGATAAACCCCCCGCCAATGGAGGTGACGGAGGTGACGGTGGACATGTCACTGTGCTCTTGGGGCGGATCCTCAGCCAAGCAGTGATCATCACGGAGTCGTTGTTAACGGCGCTCAATAGCGATGGAAGCGAATGGCCAGTTGATTTCCGGGACACCGTCCGTTCCTGGATCAGCACGATGAATGAGGCCGACGTCCAAGAGGTTTATGTCTTACCATCCACCATGCAAGATGCGAGCCAGGTCCTCGATGGAACGAAAGCTGATTTCAATCGGGAAGTAATCACGGCCTATCAGAAGCTTCTCACGAATGAAGAATCAGTACTCTCCCAGGTGACCAAGAGCATCAATGTCGACGGGGGAACGTATGGAGTCGGAGGGACCAGTGCCCAGGGCCAAGGGACCAGCGGCAATAGTGGCTCCAGCGGTAGGCAGCACTCCTTTTTTATCGATTCAACCTCGACAGTCACGGATTCCACCGTCTGCTACCTACATCCGGTAGAATGTCGAATGCTTCTGGACAAGGCAAAGGCTCTTCTATTCTTAAACGCTGATGGCCAGAAAGTAAAAGCCCTGCAGTACCTCCAGCAGCTTCAGCAACGACTATGGTTCTTGGGAGACCCCTCCTGTCCGAATGATCTGTCCGATACCAATCTAGGACAGGCATATCGAAGAGCGGAAGAATCTCTGGCGGTGGTTTCAGGGCCAGAGGAAGAGGAACCGGCATCCATACAACAGCTCCGATCAATCTACGACCAGGTTGACAAAACCATAAAGATGCTTGTTGCTCCCCAGGACACGTTTGGAACCCAGAATCTCAAAGTTCCTCGTGGATCATTTGCCTTTTACAAAGAGTACGCAGACAAATTTCTTGACGACCTGAAGGTGATTGAGGACACATATTTGGGGTACCTCAACGACGATCTCTCAAGCGAGCAGAAAACCCACGCAATTCAACAAAGGGGCTCCATGTGTGACTCCTCCAAATCTCAGATCGAGAATTCGATTGTGGCGCTGAGAAACGCTCTGACAGCGATCGACTCCAAGATTGCAGTGGCTCAGGAGGATATGAGGATAGCCGAGGCACGTTTAATATCAAGCATCGCTGATGTAGAAGATGCGATCAAGAATGTTTTCAAATTCAGTTTCGAGGATCTTCTCAAAGGAATCACCCAGGTTGTCTCCATGAAAGACGATTTTATATCCTTGCTTGGCACCATCAACGACGGCACCAAATGGGCCTACGATCATCTATCGCAGATCTCGAAAGACTCTGGGATCAACATCAACAAAGGTTATCTTCTACACTCGGTCACCCAGATTGAGGGGTCTATTGAGGACCTGCATGAAGGGTACACCATCTTGGCCGACGGAAACGCTCAGTTCGATGACCCAGGGTGTGCAAAACTGGTTTTGTTGGAATCAGACCTGAACAAGCTCCTCGCGGAATTTAGTTCTGCGCTCGGAGATGATCGTCTCAAGCAAGTCAAGGTCTGTTTTGATCGATATGTTGGTGAGTTATATACGCTGTTGCTACTCCATCACGTTCCCTCTCACAGCAATGTCGTGCTCATGTTCATTGATTCTAGAAACCACACAAGCCCGCAACTCGGCGGTCATGGACTACAGCGCGGACATACAGCAGCTCATCAACTACCTCAGAACTGGTGATTCTCTGGATAGTCAGAAGAAGGACATAGTTCGTGACGAGTATAATGTCCTCGGGCTAGAACACCCAACATTGACCGCGTTCATGCGTACGCTATACACCAATTCCCTGGCCAGTGTCCAGCTCTGGTTGGAAAAAATGCAGCAGGCCTATGCATTTGTCACTCTGGACGAAACCAACATCATCGGAAACGCAATGAATGGGTTCCAATTCTCCCAGTTCACGTATAGCATGTTGACCGCTGTCAGCTCGGATCTGGATAACTACTATGCCCAACGGGTCGAGTCCTGGGGCCAGTCAATGCAGACACTCAAGGGTGTCACATTCCCAGTCTACAATGTCAAGCAGGACATGCAAACATTCACAGACAACAAGTCTACCATTCAAGTTGCGCTCACGCCCGAAACAATCAACCCCACAACCGGTGGGCTCATTTTCGGAGAAGGCAGAGTCGATATCCGATTGACAAATGTTCGTTGTTTCATCGACGGCGCAAAGACAGACACTGGGTTTCTGGACCTCAACCTACTGCATACCGGTCAGGAGGCCATCGTCGATGAGACAGGCACGGCACATACCTTTGATCACCAGCCTGTCGTGACCAATTTCCGCTATGTGATCGAGGATAAGGATCATACTGGGCCGGGAACGGTGGATGGTGTCATCGGCACTGTTTCTGATAATGATCCATATGCTATGGTTGGGCCATTTACTAAATGGCATGTCGTGATTAATCATGCGAACAACCCCGGGTTGGATCTGTCAAATGCCAAAGACCCGTATCTGGAGTTTGACATACAGTTCAGAGTACGAGCGTAAAGCATATGTCAAGGTTTCCTGGTCGTGTTACTGAAACTAGTGCCGGTGTATTGGAGATAACGTCTTTGTCCCCAGATAGATAGTGATTCTTCGGACTCTTGCCACTCAACTTCCTATTCCTTAGATATACAGATTAGCAATATAGCGCTGGGTCCCGGAACCCACGCCAAATAAGGAAACTCTGTTTTATTCTTCCGTGGAGCCATCTTGGTGGTTAGCAAGACAAACCAGGAGAAATCAAGACAAGAGCAGGATAGAATACGGATGGGCGTCTATTAGAAAAACTCCTCATGGTCCTGAAAGGGCCATCCCCGCTTGATCTTTTCAAGCTCGTCTGCACTACCACCTTCAGAAAACCCTGCTCGAAGGGCTTCGTTTCGTTTGACAGCGTAGTCGTACTGCTCAGTACGAACCCACCCTTCTTCTGACAGGCCACCTAATTCATTCCGTCAATGACTGACAAGACCGTTTAGATTATACCACATTGACTCGTTCTTGGTTTGCTCTTCAATCTCCTCTTCGGAAAACGAAATAGGGCATTCCATATTTCCCATCTTTGCCTGGAACATGGAACTAGATGTCACGCATACGCATCAAAGCTCCTCGCAGTGTCATGAGTTTGCCAGACCATTGGCGGCCGGCAAAATCGACAAGATGCTGACGTGACAAAACCAAGGGATCTTGTAGGGCTTGGACATGCACTTTATTGAGGCCCCCATTAAAGACACGATATAGGTAGAAGAGACTTTGCCGACGGATCAACTCATCAACTTGAGCCTTATCTTCGGGACTCAGTACGTTATATTTTTCTGGGTATTTGGGCGCAACTAGTCCTGTTGGGGGTTTGGGGTCTGGGTTCTCGAATAGCCTCGGATAGCCAGCGGCGAGAAGCAATGAGGTGACTACTGTATGTTGCCAGACAATAATACACGTGGGATTAAACGTGTCTGGACAAGCAAAGACATTGCTGGGAGTAAGATCTATGGCGTTAAGAATCCGTCAGAAGCACGATTGGAAAGAAGCACAATGAACATACCAGGGTGACGTAGAGTCGGTCGATTCAGAAGATCTCTCGGGTCTTTTGGAAGGGAGGGTGGAGCAATTGCCAGATACTTTTTTAGGAGTATCGAGTAATCCTGTTGGGAATTGACACCAGGAAGATATTGTGTGGGAAATCGCACTCAATTGGCTTCCCAAATTGTTCAGTCCATTGGATTTCTTTATTGGCAATGGCGAGATATTGACTTGGGTTAGTCCCTGTAAGAAAATCAGCAATTCAGGCGTATATTTTCGCTTCGATAAGAAGCATACATGGTCCCCTATCCAACTCAAGGTTCGCACGCTGCCAACAGAAGCAAAGGGTATACTAAAAAGTTTCTTTTCAATGTCGACGATCCCTATCACCAATGCTTTTTTTTCTAATATTCCGTCGTATCAAATCAAACCAACCCCTAAGGCATGCTCCATGATAATATATTCAACGCCAACACTATTCTCGTCCGTGGAAGACCACCCGTAGACTTCTGGTACGGGGATACCCTTTGAGCGAAGGAATGTAAGCGTTGCGACTTCACTGGCGGTGGCGTACGTCTTCGGAACGGTTATTTTGTATAGGATTTTGATGACTGCCTTGAAACCGTCTTCCATAGTGGCCAGAAGCACACGATTGAAATCACCTTCGCTTAATCTGGCAAGAGACTTGACGTTTCCGTGGCTAACATGCTTCTTGATAACGGTTTCAAGTGCGGCAATGTCGAAACTGACATGTCGTTCACTAAGTCGCGCACTCTCATTGTATAGAAACCGGCCAGACGTATGTGAAAAGGGTTCGTCGGGTATTGGACCTTGATGTAATTAAGCTGTGTATCAGGTAAAGGGTGCTTCTAAATAACCCTGAGACATTCGGCATGAATTCGTGAGTTTCCTCAGACTACAGCGGAAAGAAGATGGATAAGTCTGCAGCGTGGATAGCCGAAAGCTAGAATAGGGACGAATATTCCGGGCAAACATTGATAAAGAGTTTAGATTCTTTGTCTCTGCCGATTCAGAAGTGTTGCATGTTGCAGGGGGTGATATGAACATGGAAGCAGACCTCGGGCGGTGTGACTGCTTGATCATAGGTAATCTCCTTCACCACGACTGCGAAGTATACCAAGGGGACAGACTACTAGCTATTCTTTATTTCTATACTTTAATCGCCCTAGTCACCCTAAAAGAAAGTACAAAAGAGAAATAAATAGAAATAAAATCAAATTCAAGCCTCCCTAATGATCTTGAATAATCTCTAAAGAGCCCTATAATAATTGGAATCCTTGAAAAATAATACATACTGGCATAGTAAAGTTAGTTATACAATAAGGAGATACATATTCCGAAAACAGACAGCTATAGTATTTTAAGAGTTCTTCTGGTGGATTCTTTATAAACCGCATTCCTATATAGGAAATGGGCTGTCCCCTTAATTCCGACCACTTTGTGGTCGTATGTACTTGAATAACGTAAACAGTGCAATATGTAGGAGGAACAGAGTAGAGCAAGCATTGACTTCATTGTTCTTTGCTTCATTGTAATATAACTTTTTTTTCTTAGAAAAAAATGCTGTCGGGCAGCTGGTTTACTATCGCACTTTTGTTCACTTGTGTAGTTGTTTATTAATTTATTTTCTCACCTAGAAGGTATTGACTACAAATGTACGGAGTAGGTCCACAGAGCCTACTAAGCAGCCTGACCATGACAGGCTAATAATAACAGCCAGCCTCTCTCGGGTTTCACGAGGGAAAAAAAAAAGGCGCAGGAAGGGGGCATGGATGAGCACGCGATTACGGAGAAAAAAAAAAGCAAACAAAAGCAAATAAATTTTAAAGTTAAGTCTTATTTTACCATGTAGAAGTGGGCTGCAGTCCAAAATGAGGCTGCTTGGATCGGATTGGGTCATAATTCCATTATTCATCAGTATGGCCGATACCTAGGATGGTAATAGCTAGATAGATAGTAAGATCGGGGTGAGATGGTAGGAAGATGGTAACACGGCGTCCCAGTGATAGTCATAGTGACCTCAATTCGCAATTGGACCGCATGAGAAGCCAGGAAGGAAAAGAGGGTCCGGGTCCAAAAATCCCTTCGTGAAACCAAAATAGAAAAATAGAAAAGAAATCGTGAAATATCCAATGATGCTGTCTTTTCGCATGGTCGCGTCAAATGATAACGTTGAACGGGTTGGGGCCTGAGATGTGATGACGCGAGCCGACGAGGCTGCGAATCCTCCAGGGTCGCTAAGCACTCGCTCCGCTTAGCTCCATACACACACGAAAAGTTTCACTTGGGATTGTATTTGTCCTTCCAGATCCTGTAATGGAGTAGCCGAACGTCATGTCAGCCTGAGATGATCGCACTTGCGATAATGTGGATTGAAGAGGGAAGTGGAGAGGGAGGAAGAACGATGGGATGTGGTTGGCGGAGGGCGTGATGGCGTAGTGCATGGCGCAGTTCGCAGACATTGCCTGTCCGCCTATCGATTCAACCGGCGTCGCTGCTTCCCAAACATGATATCTGCAGGTGATGGAGAGGAGAGGTGCAGATCATGGGTTGTTTCCAAACGAGGCGCTGAGCTCATCACGCTTGAGGGATATGCAGGACCGAAGGTAAAATGGGACGACAATAAAGGATCGGCTGGTTTGTTGGCACTTACCATGAATTCCCAACTAATTTGTTGCCTTTGTCTTCGGCCAATCGGTAGTATTTGGCGGCCGCATACTAATTTGAAGCGATCCATAGTTAGTTTACTAATAAAAGATGCGTAGGAGGTGAAGGACAAAGCGCACGGGTGATGCAAGTCTTGTGAAAGGAAAAAGGTATTGATGCCCAAGACTCGCGGCGACACGAGGCATTTCTCCTCAATATCGCTTTTCGGACTGGAAATAGAAGCATGACGCAAGCAAATTTCTTACCTTGTCCTTTTTCCCCCCAAAACCCTCAACGTAACACCATGCCGTTTCATTCATGGCATCTGTATCGCCCAGATTGGCGGCCGTCTCAAAGTACTGCCGTGCAGCCGCAGGGTCTTTCTGGACGCCCCAACCATTACGAAAGCAGTTGCCCAGCTCGAAAATCGCGAGAACCAGCTCTCCCTTGGCTGCACCGCCTTTTTTGATACCCGCCTGCAGGGCTTGGGACTCGATCGAGGCGGAGTTGGACGCCGCCGCCGAGAGATATGTGACCGCTTTGTCGGGATCTTGAGGGCAGCCCCAGCCATGTCTGCGAATCAACTATTAAGATCGTGCTTAAAATCTCTCGAGATGTCGTAAAAACCGAGGTCGATTGAAGAGAGCCAGGTAGCCTTACCTTAGGGCTAGGCCGTAGAGCACTTGGCTGAGTGCATTATTGGCACCCGTAGGCTCTGCCAACCGGCGAAACATTTCCGTTGATTTTTCCAAATCTATAATTGACACATATCAGCATCGCCTTGTAGCTGATATCGAGTCATTTTCTCTTACCGCCGGTCTCGTGAAGTCGAATCGCCTCTTGCACATCAACCTGAACACTTTGTCAGAACTCGCCCTCATAAATCCAGGCTAATTTCCAGAAGAGACTTACATCTACCTCCCGATCCATGACTCCACTATGGCTAGAGCTCCTCGACCGTGATCCGACGCTACTCGGTCCAAAGCCCGACGAGGTCGACGACAAGGGCCCCGCGAACTGCGGATTGCGCTGAACCAGCATCGTAGCCCTTTTCTCCCATTGTGCCTCCATTTCTTGCTCATTGCCCCTGTCGCCCGTAATCTGAGGAAGGTCCGCAGGGACGTTGGCCGAGTTCGCGCTCGAATTGCGCCGGTCTCGATGAAGCAAATGCGACAGGCGGCGTTCTCCGCGCGTTCGCGACGGGGACGATGATCCTTGCGATTCGGACGGAGATCGCGAACGATGGAAGGGATTCAATGAGCGACGATGTGACGAGGAGCTCGGTCGCGAGGGTTCAAGGTATGGGGCATGGTCGTGGTCTCCGTCGTAGACGGGTGGCCGGATGAGTTCATGCGTGGTGGTATCAGTTCGAACGAAGGTGATATCAGGCACCGGGCCTACGGTCGTGGTAGGAACGCCTGCCGCATACTGCGCGCTGCTATCGCTAATCTTGTCTTTCTTCTGGAGGATCTCTCGCAACGGCATGATGGCGACTGCTGTTTGTTGCGGGGATTCAGCGGGAGTGGATACTCGGCAGGTGCTGGAATTGCGCTGATTGGGTTGGACTTCCCACAGAATGCGAGGAATCGAGGTGGAAATGCAAAGATAAATCGGCTTTCCAAGGCAAACAAGATAAAGGGGTAGACTTGAAGTAGATGCCAGAACACAAACATCTCAGCCCTGCGGACTAAATAGTAGCAAGGCACAAGCGCTGAGCCGTGGCTGTGCCGGAAGGCTCATTGTCTAATGATTGATTTGCCCGTCGCAATTTGACATCCATGGTTGAACGGCGTCTTGGCCCCCTAATGTTTCCGTCCTTCTTTCCCATTTTTGTTTGTGCCTGTCGCACTGGGGAATTCCGGAAATCCCTTTGACCTTGTCATTCGTCCGGGTGGACTTCTGGCCCTTTCCTTTGTTTCGAAGAATGAAAGAGGGGAATTCATGGTTTTGGAGTCAATCGAATCAAATATTTTGTCATGGTAGAGGCGTGGGTGTGACGCACTGGTAGGCGCCGAGTTTCAGGATGACATCAGACGAGAGTGCACTGAAAGGAAAATCCTTCATCTTATCAGCAGCGTCATATGAAAGCAAGAGTAGACTAGACCAGTTATTGATTGCAATGGAGAATGCGAATGCAACTTATGAATGTGTATCCATCGTCGCTCGGTTTGTCAGCATGCATGCAAGGGCCTTTTATGCACAGCAAGAGCCCTTGACGTCGAGTTGATTTTTTACACCAGTGTGCTAGTCTGTGGGCTACTCTGAGTGGGGATTGAGCGGTCTAGTCATAAAGAATCATAAACGCGACGCAGTCCAGAGTAAAGATCGATCTCTATTCAGCTGGACGTGGGTGCAGAACATTTCGGCTACGCAACTCGGAAAAAGGCGGGGACAGCATGAGTTTGCCAATGCGGGCGGCACCAGCAGGGATTCTTTGTAAACAGGTCACTTTATTGAAATAGAAAAATACATAGTACAATCATCTACAATACTCCTGATTTTGATCAGAATGGTATTGGTATGTCTAACGGAGCACAGAAACAGATCCTTAATTTGTACATGATATCAATAGCTGGGAAGCCATTCATGCGAGTCCATTTACTGGGCCTTAGAAGACATGATCCCTGAATAAGAAGAATAATGTAAGATACCGCAATAAGAAACCGGAGATTAATCAAGAACTTACGCTCAACGTCGGCGACGCTCTGCTGGAGGATCTGCTGGAGAACCTTGGGGCTCTCGAGCTCCTTCTGGATCTTGCCGATGATGGTGTCGGCAAGCTCACGCTGCTGGCGCTGCTTAACCTGGCCCTCGTAGCGGACCCAGGAGTCAAGAACCTGCTTGGCCTCGGCGGCCAGAGCGGTACGCTGCTCGAGCTCGTAGGCCTGAGACTCAAGCTGGGCGGTTTCCTTTTTTGAAATTCATCAACAAACGATCCTTATACAAGAACCTACGAGAACAATCGTCCCCGCCGGGCAGAGTTAAGGTGAAGATGTACCTTGGAAACAGCAAAGAGCTGCTTGGTGATGTCAACAACACCGGAGAGCTCCTTGACGTTTTCCATGCGCTGCTGGACAGCGCTGGTGTGGTCGGCACGGGCAGCGTTCAGGATGTCCTTGTGCTTCTGGACCTGACCCTCAGCCCACTCACGGTAAGCGGGACCTCCGTACTTGCCAACGGCAGTGAAGACGCTGAGAAGACAGAAAGCAGCGACGGTCTCCTCGTTCATAACGTAGAGCTCATTGCTGATGGCGGCAACGGAGAGACCGGCGGCGGCGGAGAGGATGGCGGTCTTGGAGACCAGGGTGTTGCCGGGGAGAGAGTCGAGGATAGACTGAGCCTTCTTCGAGGGGTCCTCGGTAGGGACGTTGGAGGCCGAACGAGACACGGTCAAGCTGGCAGTGATAGGAGCGACGTTGCGCGCGGGAAGGGTCGGCCGGAGCCGGGCAGCACCTATTGGGGGGGTTAGCGAATATATAGAGGTTTTCGAGCGGACCGGAAAGTGGTGGTTGCGGCATACCGAAGGCGCTCTTAGCCACACGAGAAGCCATTGTAGCGATGGGGAAGACCTTGACAAGATGGGATGGGTGAACGGAACTGAGGAGACTGAGGTCGGGATGGCGGTTTGGGCGGTGCGGGAAGACACTAGCCCCTTGCGGTCTAGCGCAGCCGACTCGGAAAAACCGTTAGCCGAGGGATCTCCAAAAATTCATGGATGCATGCGTTCTTGGGTAGGAAAGCCCTCACGTCGGCGCGAAAAGATTTTCTAACCGGGTCCCATATTCCTCTCGAACACCATGCCCGCCCCTACGACCGGAGCTGTCAGCTCCAAGAAGCGAAAGAGCGCCAAAGAAACAACTGCCCACTCTTCCAAACGCCGTGCAGTCGCAGATAATGAGAGCGCAGATGCGATGGTCGAAATTCTGCAGCTGGAAGAGCAAATCTCGGAGTCGCGAAAGCATTACAACAACATCGCCAAACTGATTGGGATGCTCAACGTCGAGGAGAATGGTCGGGAACCAAATTTGGCGGTAGCAGTGGCCCTCTGTCGGGTCTTTAGCAGATTGGTTGCTACTGGGGATCTTGGAGAGACAAATCAATCCGCGGAAAACGAGAGAATCATTGCCGCTTGGTTGAAGGAGCGTCTTCGAGAATATCAGAAGGCTCTGGCGACTATCATTCGTGACAGCGATCCTTCCTCTCAGGTTGGTTGATGCAGAGTTGGGTATTTGGGTCTCTGCTAACTGAGTCTCGAATAGATCACGGCCTTGACTTTGAGTATGCGCCTCCTTCGCGAACGTGCAGCACACATTGCCGATGACGATATGCAACTGTGGACATCCGGTTTGTTCAAAAACATCGTCGAGTCCGTCATCGAAGCCAGAGACGGAGAGACGGTGCGGACTGAGTTCCTCGAGAAATTTGCGAAAGAATACGAGGACGTGAGATACCACATGTTTGCGCAAATTGCGTATGTTGCACCTACACTCTCCACCTGGAAGTCTTCTCTGCGATGCTAAACAATACTTCAGGGAATATGCGGAAACGAGAAGACAATCGGAAACCATTGAAACCCTGATCTCCCTCCTCTCGGCCTGCGACAACGTGCCGTCCGCTGAGCACAAGTTCGAAAACTTCTACACCAAGACCAGCAAGAAGAACAAGAAACTCGTCTCGGTCAACGCCCACAAGAAACGCGCCCAGGACGCCTGGATGGCGGTTCTCCACGGCAACATCTCCCCCTCGCAACGAAAAACCCTTCTGCGCACCATGGTCCACTCCATCGAGCCCTGGTTCAATCGCCCCGAACTGCTCATGGACTTCCTGACGGATTCCTACAACGTCGGCGGCGCGACGTCGCTGCTCGCCCTCTCGGGTCTCTTCTACCTCATCCAGGAGAAGAACCTCGACTACCCCCAGTTCTACCAGAAGCTGTACTCCCTCCTCGACGCCAACCTCCTCCACTTCAAACACCGCTCCCGCTTCTTCCGTCTCATGAACACCTTCCTCGCCTCCACCCATCTTCCCGCCACCCTCATCGCCAGCTTCATCAAACGCCTCGCGCGCCTTGCCCTCAACGCCCCTCCCACCGCGGTCGTCGCCATGGTCCCCTTCATGTACAACCTCCTGAAGAGCCACCCCACCTGCACACTCATGCTGCATCGCCCGGTGCGCGACGAGACCAGGAAGGCCGAGCTCGAGGCCGAGGGCATGGACGACCCCTTCGACGCGCAGGAACCCGACCCAACCCGCACCAACGCCCTCGAGAGCAGTCTCTGGGAGATCGAAAGCCTTCAATCCCACTACCACCCCAACGTGGCGGCCATCGCGCGCATCCTAGCCGAGCAGTTCACGAAGCAAATGTACAACCTGGAGGACTTCCTCGATTATACCTACCAGGGTATGTTGCAGGCGGAGCTGGGGTCGGGCGATAAGCCGTTGAAGAGAATCCCCGTGGTGGAATACCAAATACCGAAGCGGATATTCACCGATCGGTTGCTGGAAGAAGATGGTGGTCAGGATACGGCCCCTGGGCATCTGCTTAGGGGTTTGTGGGATTTTTCGTAGACGGTTAAAATATATGTTGGTGCTTTCTTTCTTAGCGTACATAATTACCTAGATTTGTTTTCTTTCACTTGGATAAATAAAAGCATGTTTACCATTATATATTTTATTCTTAGGACGGACCCGAAATATAAAATAGTCAATCATCGAACCAATATGATTATTGCAATAGTAAGTGATTATTCTATTTTTTTCCCCTATGCTAACCTGAAGCCGAGAATTAAACGACCTATCTAATTATAAAGGGTAACAAAGAAGTGATGTATCGCCGGCAAATAAAAGCGCCTTCTGTCTTTCCAATCTTCCAACCAAATACAGATATAACGCCCAGCCCAATCATATCATCGATCACCACGGATCATATCTCCGAGTCGGACGACCAGTCCACCCATCACCATCGATATCCAAAGAGCCCAGAGAGGTGTTATTCGCCGTATACGACCCCAAGGGCATGAACGCTCCCGAAGCCGCCGACGCCCCAGACTGCTGAGACTGCTGGTACAGGTAAGGCGAAAGCTCAACGTAACCGACAGGCTGGCCGATGAAATGATGGGGCCAGGTAGTTTCGTGGGCCTCAGCGACCGAGTCTCCAGGGTGATAGTCGCAGGCGACGTCCAGGGCAAATACGCCGCGCTTCATGTCATCGAACAGATGGTTGCCCACCTTCATGGGAATCATCTCCAGCTCGGCACGCATCCTGTTCAGGATGACCTGCGCCTTACGTCGGCGACGGAGACGCCGCACCCCCACGTCATCTTCCATGCGCTCCAGTAGGTAGAAGATCTCGCGCTCGGAGGTCGAGGATACCACGGCGCTTTCGGTGCGCTGCGTCAGCTGGTGAAGGTCGTGCGAGACAGCCCGAAACAACGTGTCGATTTTAGAGAGCGCCGTGCTGACGCAGGACGCGAGGCTGTGTGCGAAGGGTCGCTCGTACAGCCGGTCCCAGAACCCGAGCCAGTTGTAAAGGCCGATGCGGGACTTGCGCAGTCGGGTGAGCTCGAGGGTCGTGATGACGTTGCGGCAGAGATGAAGGGTGTCGAGGGCCCCGAGTCGAGTCTCTTGGAGCGCCTGCTCCTGCCGTGCTGTTCGTTTGGCGGTGGTTCCGGGCGTTTCTCGGGGCGCGGGCGAGTCTGGGATAGGCGAGTGAGGCTCCTCCACGCCGTTGACTGTTCGATAAAAGCGCTGGGAGAGGTCGGTGGCTGATTGTTCGGGAGGTGGAAATGGTGCCACTGCAGGCTCAAAGATGCTGGAGGGCCCTGGGCCCACTGGAAGGTTGGCTTGCAGCATATCGATCCCAGGGATGTAGAAGGAGGTAAAGTGAGAAAATGAAGTAGATAGATGGAGAGAGATTCAAAACGAATGACAAAATTGGCCGCTTTCAGATAGTAAACGACAGACGGTATACGAGAGGACGAAAGAAAAGAGAATTAACGAGTGACTTGAACGAAGTAAGTCATGGGTAATGATAAAGGGACGAGATCAATAAAGCGATGCCCACAAAATCAGTGAACGGATTGTTGCTAACTGACGGATTGGTGATATGTTCTCGCGCAATTCCATCGCATCGATTTCCTCTCAGATGGATCAGCGGCATCGCAAGAAGCCTACAACGGAAGGAGCGCAGGACCGAAAGGAGAACCGGTCGATTGACGGAGAGAGAAAGGTGAGTGTAACTCCACAGCTGGGGCAGATGTAACGGGGGGCTTCTAGCTTGTTATAGGTCTACTCCTAGGCTGTTCAGTGCAAAATGAGTGTCTTGCACGGTTATGGGAAGTGAAACTTGTCTCATTTCCGCTTTCGGTAACCAGAGATAGGGCTAGAGTGTTACGGTTGCTTTCTTTTCTTTCCCCGGCTCCTTTATTTTTAGAAACCTCAAAATCCATTCTGAGTATAGCTGCAATATTCTCGCTGGCTTCAGTTGTTCCAATGATAAGCCTAGGATGCCAATAGCCATGCATGTTAGACTTCGGACCTGGATAGCTTCACACGTGTAATCGAAGATTAACTATCTGGTTAAACTCTAGAGAATTCCCAAAGAACATTTAATCAGTAAGCTAGTATTTAGATCGCTTCACGTTGCTAGATCCTTTTTTTTTTTTCATGTTTTAATATTTTGTCAGACTGGTTTATTCGTAAGTACATACAAGAAGCAATAGAACACCCGCAGATGGAGGCAAATAGGTTCTTATCTTTGCTTTGTCTGTACCTACCTACTAAATCGAACATGCATAACTGCAAAAACTACATTTTATCCCCATTGAACTTTCATTTACTACTTACTGACTGCTTTCTGAAGAATCAGACGAATTGCGGGCTTGAACAATCGGCACTCAATAGAAAGTGAAACGGGCCCTGGGGAAACAGGCGAAGCTGTCCCAGAACTTTCTGCTGAGCTCACTGCGGACGCTTGCGAGAGGAAAGCCTGCTTGTATCAGTGGAATGCGTGCCAAGAAGCCATTCCCCTATCCACATTCCTGGAGCCAGAAGCGCAATGAGCGCAATTGGAAACCTTGCCAAGAGAATCATTCGAGACTTCAATCTACTCCGTACGGAGTAGGCATATTCCCGTATGTCGAGACTTTCCATGGCTAGGCAAGCAGGGAAGCAGTAGGAAAGTCCCCGATTGTGTAGATAGAGGGAAATAGGGCATCGTGTAAATTCTCCGACAAGCGATATCTGAGCAATGCCTGTTGAATACTTAAAGAAGCTAACTGTCAGTGTTGCAACAGATTGTAGCATGGATTTATGTTCTGAAGACACTTTCGGAGGCTCTGGTAGCAAATATTTACATGGGTTCTGCAAATTGATGTTTTCATCCAACGATATAGGTACAACTCTGTGGTATGACTGACCGAATATCCATCGTACATCATAAAATCCAAGGTGAGTAGCGAACAAGACAGTTCATCACAACTCGTATGCCTGGTCTGTTTTTCCCTTTTTTTTTTTTTTTTTGTCATTTGATATATATGGAAATGTTATATGAAAAGCCTGTTGTGCTGTATCGGACTCTTCACAGACATGTGACGACCTCCAAACTGCGGCTGCCCCTTGCAGACCAACAAGCTCATCATGCGCCAAACTACCCAAATCAGAAACCAAACTAGACAGCAAAGAGTTCAAATATCGAAACCGCAGTCCCTTCATACTTGGGAAGTAGAAGGTATGTGGTGATGGTCATAGCACCAGTGTCTCAGCGCGGGTATGCAGCCAACCAGCTCTACATTCCAGGTAATGGTTGGAATTTTAAACAACAACCATTGCTGATTTCTATCCTCACGATGTACGGAGTACCGGACAATTTCTCTTGAATAAGATCATTGATTCGAAACGCCGCCACATTTTGGTTAGGGCTGTGTCATGCATCACCGTAGCATTAGCAGGTCAACCTTATTAGATAGAAATACTAGTCAGTTGGGTTTCCCCAATTCTGCAACACAACCTGACGCAAATTCATATGCAGAGTAAAAGATGGAAGCTGGTATAATCACGCTCGACCAATCGTTGGCCGGTCGGAGGTCTGGGTGCATTCCCAGGGTAGATCTACTGCCATCCACACCAAAGCAAATGTTGTGACTATGGAGTACCTATTAGGAATGTGCCCGGCCGGCCGGGGTATGCTGCCTGGTCGCTCATGGCTCCAAAAACAAAACAAAACGTTGGGGTCAAAGCCTGTGCATACTTATTGAAGCAAAATAATAAAACCCCAGGAATTTCTCCAGACCTATGCTGCGCTGTCATCCACCATCAACTCGACGCCGACAAGCAGCACGCGACATCGACACTGCCAACCATCTGATCTCGGAGTCCGAATTGCAGAATCATATCCAGGTAGGTAAGTAGGCATCGCTTTCCCGTTGTTTTGACTACCCTGTTCCTGCCGTCTATGAAGCCGAAGGTAGATATTCGTACTTGTCTACTCTGAATTTGAGCTCCCTGGGAAGGTGCTGGCCATTGCATAGACAAATTGGCAGATGTATATCCACAGTTCGAGTTGGTTCAGTTGAAAGATCTTTGTACATCATAAGGCTACTGGCACTTTACCTTACTATCGATCGCCTACATCGTTTGAAGTGGTTCGTCCCACTAACATCTCTTGAGGTCCTAGCAACTTTCACGATGCGTCTGTACGAATCCCTCTTCGCCACCTGCCTCTGTCTGGCCCAAGTCAGTTTTGCTGCACTGCCCTTGTCGTTCACAAAATGGCCAACGACTCTTCGTGCTGGTGAGCCCGCCACGGTAACTTGGGCCGGTGACATTGAAACTGTACGTATTGCGTTTTCCCCACTCATTCCCGATATCGCCAATTGACAAAATTTCTGTATAGCCCGCCACCATCACTCTCCGGAAAGGATCATCCACCGATCTAGGCGACGTGCAAGTCTTAACGGCCAAGGCTCTGGGAGGAACATTTACTTTTACTCCCGATGACAGTCTTCCCGGTGGAGCTGATTATGCGTTGCAAATCAGCCAGCCCGGACAAGTGAACTATTCGGGGCACATAACTCTGGAGGCAGCTCCTGCAGTGATCCCTCCGTCAAAGGGACCCCGTCCCACTCCCGTTACGCAAGATCCCAACTCGGAGGATTTTGAAACTGCCACCCACGACGAAAAGGACGATGACATCCCAAAAGGCAACAACGGTGAAACCGTCTCACTGAACGAAACCACTCCAACCAAAAACACCACGTCTGGAAAGAGCGCCATGGCAGCCCAGATGCAAACTGGTGGAGCGATGTTTCGAAACACTTCGCCCGAGCTGCTGCTGGCCGCCGCTGGCATCATCTTCTACCTTACAAGCTCATCCTTCGTATGAGGCCTCCCTTTTATTCCTGGCTCTTCTTAACAATGCTGCCCTTTGTTACAGGGTGCATCAGTAAACTCCGGCTCGAACAAAAACATTGCTTCGCTTCTAATTCACCCTTTTTGGCTTTCATTCTTTTCCTCCTGCTTTTATCATATCTTCTTATTCCTCTTGCTCTTCTATGATGCATGTCACATCACGTTTATTGAAAGTTGTATGGATTAATTCAGTCAAGCCCCGTTTTGCAGGGGGGAGGCTTCTTAATGGCTTGTCGGTGGGAAGAAAGTCCCGTGTCTGATGTATATATTTCTCGTCTCGTGTGCAGTTTCTTGAGACCGACATAGGGAGTACCTCGTCCCTCGTTTGAGGCCTCCCCTTTCTTCCCGGCTCTTCTCCACAATGCTGCCCTTTGTTACAGGGTGCATCAGTAACAATTATTCTTTTTTTTATCTGCATACTGTGTCTGTCAGTATGTGAAAAATTCAAATGAAAACTCTTACGCTCAACCCATGAAATCCAATCCTTGTCGATGTGTCACGTAGAGCAACAAGCCGATGAGCGAGCCGCGCCCGCACGGAGTTAGCGGCCGTTAGCGTGGCTACACATCACATCCCAGCAATCCGCATGAACAGTGGAACAGCCCAATGCGATGTGTACCTCTCTCTCTTTCTCTCTCCATTTTCCTTTCTCGTCTCTCTCTTTCGCTCTTCGTTCCTTCATCCTTCTGCATCCTTCTCTTCTCCGCGCCGCGGCAGGTTTCTCTTGTACATATTTCTATCCTTAACCAACTGTTACTTATATATTCTTCCCTACACCATCCAAGACTCTTCATCAGCCAAGACTACTTACTCCCCTTTTCTTTCGTTATCATCTCCCAAGATATACCGCAAAGTATCGGGCCGTTACAGTAAGTTCATCACTCCACGCCTCACTTTGAGGCTAGTTCCATTGTCTCCCCCTAAAATGATGTCTCGGCGATGAATAAGCACTATATCTGCACTTGTCATCATAATAAATATTAATTACTCTCCTGCAGATCGCCTGCAATCAAGCACCGATCCACCCAGTCGGTATGTGCTCATTATTGACCCTGATCCATCCTACTCTTGTCCCATATTTTTTTCTGTGCCTGGGGCCCGACGTTTTTCATCTCCCTCGCCTGGTTGAGCAGCGCTGTCGAGACCCCAAGTTTATCTTATGTAGCTGTGTTGCTAGCTCGGGCTGTACTAGCCAATGTTTATCCCGAGAGCTCACTCCTTGCTGCTTGCTCATCTCACTTATTTTCCGATTTCTGACCCTGTTATCGGGCCTGTCACTGGGTCTTTACTCCATATTTCCATCAAGCCTTTCCGTTGCGGTCAACGCTCATTGTTCATTTCTTTTCCATACCCACCACCATGCCGAGCATGGCCCGATTCGGTCGGGTGAAGAAGACGCTAAAGCCAGAAGCCGAGAATGCTAACTCGGATGCTCTTGCGTCCCCTACGTCAGATCCCCCTCAGCGCTCCCCTCGTGTCAGTCTCCCTCATGTGGAAACACAATTGAACATGCATCGGTATAATGGCTTGTTCGGACCCGAATCGCCAGAGCCCCAGAAAGAAGTCCCGATCATGGAGTCCTCTGCAGGTTGGTTGATCCCATCAATTGTCGCCTCCCACCCAATTGAACGCACGAGTGCGCGTTCAATCCCTGAGTCCAAAAGCTGACTTTCGTTCTTGCGCACCACACAGATTCTGCCACCCTGCATTCCTCAATTTATTCCAACGGATCCCCGAACCCTACGAACGGCGATACATCGACGACGGAATGGTCATCGGCCGTCGGGCACGCAGCCACGGGCAAGTCTGGCCGTGTCATACACAATCTGCAAGAAGATATTGCCCGCCTGACCCGCGAATGTACTCTCTATCGCTCCCGTGCGGAAGAAACGCAGCGCATGAACGATGCCTTCAAAACTCAGGTTGAGAACATGGCGGAGCGCCTCCGGAACCTTGAAACGGCCAACGAGATGAATCTTCATTCAATCACCCGGAAGGACGGCAAGATCGAGGAACTCCGCGTCGAGGTACAGAGTGAAAAGGACAGAAGGCGTCGATTAGAAGAGCAGACAAACAAGGCCCAGCAATTGATGGACGAGGCCCGCGACGATTTCAATCGGAAATGCGCCGAACTGCAGGAGGTCGCCAATCATTCGCGGACCCAGTACGACGTGCTCGCTAAGGCGGGACAACGCGAGCGAACCGAGCAGCAAAAGAAGTTTAAATCCATCAGGGACGACTTCCTTGCCCTGAAGGGTCAACATGAGGAAAAGAACCTGCAGCTCGAGCGATTGGATACGGTCATGGCCCAGAAGAACCGAGAGATCGAAGTCAGCAGAGAGAATTTTGATCGACTATATGAAGACTACGAGGCGTACAAGAAAGCTCAAGACGACGAAGTGAGAACTCTCATCGAGAAGGGACAACAGGGAGATGCCAGGATGGAAGCCGCCTTAGCATCGTTAAAGGAAACTGAAGGGCAAATGAAATGGGTCATCCAAGTCAAAAAGGAAGTCAAAGGCGCCGAATAGGGAGACCCGGGGGGAAAGAGAGACCCGGAAACCTTGGTGCGTTTCCAACCTACCGTCGTTATCCCATACAGGCAGTGAGCGCTGGCCGTGAGGGCCTGGTAGATAAACAGGTATGTCAGGCAGGACCTACCCTGCATTGCTATGTCTTATTGCAATAATATGATGCAGCCTTACTCTTGGTTTCTTTTGCTTTTCTCGGGTGAAATCCTAACACTGCAAATGACCCACTCCCATGTGTTTATATCAATTACCTTCCCTTGTCCTTTTATTCCCATCTGTTTCCATTCTCGCTTGTTTATCTTTTCTTCTTTTTCGTCCCCCCTTCGCCCTTCCCAGCTGCTGTCCGGAGTTTGGGAATGCTTGATACCCTGGGAGAGATAGACCGGAATATTCAAATTCCCTGCTCGATGTACCTTGTTTGAAGTACAGTGATGGCTGCTATGGCCTAGACCGTGTTAGAGATATCTTGAGATCAATAAGACAACATACACCCAGAGGACTATTCTCAGGAAGCCACTTTTCTGATATTCAACGCAGTGAGTTTCTTGCAAAGAGAGAGGGGCCGCCATCGTGTTTGGCAGTCACTCACTCACCAAAAGGCTGGTTAGCAGCAATATCAGATTCACCACGCTTTTTGAATGCGCCACATCCTTCCTCTTCGCAAAAAATCACCGCTTGTTTATTCACACTAAATATGTGGTCCCTCATACTGAGGTGACTGCGTATGTTTCCGAAGTTTCACGCTTACCTGCATGTATCCGTCTGTCGTTTGCCCAATGGCAGGCGGCGAATGATAGAGTTGCAAATGTCTCGCTGCTGCGTTGATTTCCTATTCTGGCACTCTGGCTGAGGTATTCACCCCCCGGTTGCCACCTGGAGACTCAGGCACCTTCCCCTGTTTCTACTACCTGCCTTCTCCATCTTCCTTCCTCTTTCTTTCCTCTTCCTCCCTTCAACCCCTCATCATTATCGTCACCATCATCACCTGGGGCCGTTTCTCTTCTCTCACAACAATCATCTACTGAAACAACATTTTAATCATTCCGTTTCCTGTTGTTTGACCCCTTTAACATTACGGCCAATCCCTTTGACACCACGTCTCTACTCTCAGAGTCGTGTCTTGTATCTGCACCCCCTCACATCATCACTCCCCTATCAAAAGAGCACGCTCTCCCTACAAAGCAGTAGGAACATGGCTTCAAGTTCACGCTTAACCTTCGCATCTGCCTGGGGATTTGAAACCACAGCGGTATGATCTTGGCTCCTGCTGCAGAAGTCCACTGTATACTTACCACAGAGAACCCCTGAGCAGGTCAAAGAGCTTGAACAAGAGTTTAGGTAAGTTCTTAGTGACCTGCAAAATTTCCACCAATAACACTAATCGTTTCTAGGAAAACCGGTGCCTCTGAATGTCATGGTGACTATAACAAGTCAGATGATGTGAGTGGAATGCTAGTTCAATCTATGTCGCTCTCTTAATAATGAATATCCTTGGCACTAGGTTCTTGTGCTTCAAGGACGGTTTGAAAGTTCTCTACCCCGGGCAGCTGAGATCTTGTCACGTTACATCGAACAACAGGAGAGCAATGATCTCCTTGACGTAAGCCTCACATTCAACCAGAAAATGATCTCATTGATTGACTCTTAATTCTTCCACATCAGATCCCGCGTATCTACCGTCTCCAAGTCCCCGAGATACTGAAAGACGACCCGATGCCCGTTCGGAGCCAGGACACTAACGCCCAAGAGGGTGACCTCTTGGCTCTTGGTCCCTCCCCCATGAGGGTCACCAAAGCCTGGGCATCATCTGAAGGTGGCGTGGGTTGTTTCTCGTGTCAATTTCACGACATCCTCTCGGAGATTTCGAAACTGACAGGCACGGAAATCGCTGTTTCCGAAGACCTCAAAGGCATTCAGGTGTCTGGAAAAAACGAAAATGATGTGGATGATGCTTTGGCGAAAATCAGCAATGTTCAGGAACCGCTGGTACGTGATCGATAACTTTTCCGATCATTCCCCCTCTTCTACTGACACTGTGACAGAAGCACATTTGCAACCCGCAAGTGATGAACATGGCAATCTCGCCGGACAATCGCCTCCAAATGCAATATTACACCCGTCTAAACTCGGCCGCCAAACGCCGCATACTCACTGACTCCGATCTAAGTTCTACTTCAAGCCTCTACCAAAGCTTTGTGACGGTGTCCATCGCCTTTGATAGTGAATCCCAGGCGAACAGATTCCCTGTGAACCTCCTCAACCCCCCACGAATTGGGGACGGGCCCGGCGAGGAGTCGCGGGTCTGGAATAACTTTCGTTTTCAGGAATTCGGAAAAGGTGATCAGTTCAATGTGGTAGAAGTCGTCGAAACTCCTCGTTCAGAGGCTAAAAGCTCCCCCGTCGAAGTTTCTCCATCCCATAGATATCTCTCGGCTGCAAAGGCCTTACAGGTGGATCAATGGGTGAATGAAAGGGCTGAGATTGATCCAGTTGGGCCGGTCCCTGAGCTTGCTTCCATTCCACAGCCTGAGACTCAGTACGAGCCGACAACTGCTACCAACACCATGAAGCCACCTGGAATAAAATCACGAAGGGTCGTGGCTCCGGTGCAAAAGCTGTCTTCATCCTCATCAAAGTCCACGGCATCTCATTCCAAGCCGCTCAACGCCCCGGTAAGCGACGAAAAAACCAACAGCCCACGAAAAAAGTGGAAAATGACTTACGAAATCAACGCCGGTGCTAATGCATCGCAGACTCCTGGTCTTGGTCAACCCAACAAAGAAATTAACAAGCGTGAGGGAGCTGTCCTTGGCTATGTAGCATCTAACATCCCGGCGGGCAAAGCGGAACTTGCGTCGGATTCCGACGCTCCGAAGAACGCAAACAATAAGCCCATTCGCATTCCGGACAACCATAGATTCAAAGCAAATGAAACTTCGTCTGGGTCGAACAGAAAGCCTCGGAAAGGTAGTGAGTTGATTGATACGTCCGTCCCAGCTTGCAACGCCAATGCCAATGTGCTTCCTCGTCTTTTTATGGATCAGCCTGCCCTAATCCCAGAGAGATCATCCGGCGGTAATATTCCCAAAAACAACTCCGACAATGGTGCCATATCATACAAGGCCAACCACTCAACTGACCTCGCTGGTCTCAGCTTCGAATCCGATGGCTCTTCTCCCAGCCCCAACAGCATTCCATCGAGCAGGGAAGTAGCATCCTCCAGTACCGACATTTCAGAGCCGGAGGAAAGGCTTGAGCGGCTGAAGAAGACTCGTACGGGCCAGATTGGGATGAAACACATCAATGAAGTTGATGTCTTCACTCCCCACAAGCCTAAGTCCAAGCGCCATGCCAATCAAGTATTCTCGAAGGAGAGGCTTGAAGAACTGGACAGGATTGATAGACCGGAGATAATGCAGTCAGCTGACGACGAAGTCGCTACCCGTAAATACCACCTTACCATGAAGCAAAAGACGGCCAAGTCTTTTGGAAAGGCGAAAGGTAAAGCTGAGGTGAAGGCCAAAAGACAGGCCACTCTGGAAGATGCCTGGGGTCTCCCGAAAAAGCCAACCAAAGGGGCTGAGGGCGCATCAGGGATTGAGAAGGTTGACGGCAAACCAATGAAAGGCGCCAGAGCTTCGGGGGCGAAACATGAGCAGCTTCAAGCAAACGAATTGCGTACGAATGACAACATCAAACATCTCTTTAGCGCGCTGAAGCAAACTTTGGAGGCTGCTGAGTATTTTCCAGGCACAGTGACTCTAGAGTTACAGTTCGGCCTCCTACTAATTCCCTTGTTACCCAAAACCTATCGTGAAAATTCGATGTCCGTTGACGAATGGACAAGAATCTTCCAGCCCCAAACCGGTATTGCACCCCCAACCACAAAGTTCATCAGTCGACTGACGACATCTGGATCTGATGTTGATCACATTGTGGACTTGAAGACCTCTAAAGCGGAAGGGAAACGGCGCATATTTGAGCAGGACGCCAGCGAGTACTCCGTTCTCTATGAATATCATTGTCGGACCAAGTCGGACAAATTAATCATCATGACGGTGAACGAACAGGGAAAAAACAGCCTTAGATATCCGACAACCGTTCTCGGTGGAGTCAACTTGCACTTTCCTGGGCAGACCTGGGACGCTCACTTGGGTGTGAGCGGTGGCTTCACATACAGGGAGGGAAGTGACCCAGAAATCGAGAAAGCTATTCAGCACCTAGCGGACCATTGTTGGGTTCCCCCAAACCAAACTCTTGCTCAGATCTTCACGAAAGTCCCAGATGGAAACACCATTACCATTGACAAAGTTCTTATGAAACGCCTGACACGCCATCGGCATATCCAGGCCGAATCCAACGTCAACCAGGATATCTTCCTGCAGGTGACGGAAGTCCAAGATCTCATCATTGGAACTTGTGACACAGACTCGCTGGTCAAAAGAGCCCGATGCTTGTCACTTCTAGACATGCTCAAGGCCGGGCGCCAGTGGTACGAGGTCTCGTTGGTCAGTCCTGCCATCGAGGCTATCTTGAAAGCTAATGCCAATATTGAGTTCGGTGAACGTACTGATGACTGGTGTGCCACTGACCTCTTGGGGAACGACGCATCCCTTACTCATGACAAACCGGCTGGTTCTGTCGAGACTCACGCCCCAATTTCATTGAGTCCCGTTGCATCCGCCATTGGAGATGCTGGCATCGGAAATCTTTTCCGTGTGGCCAAGAATATCATCGGCAAAATGGACGGCGTGGGTTACTGGAATTACAACCCTCATGCTGACACAGACGTCATGCCACCTCCCAGTTCGCTCAGTATTCCTCCTGCCGCTACTGCTCTTACCCGTGCGTCTCTCAGAAATTTCGCAGTCAAGTCTGACACAAAGAGTTTCAGTTTCGAGGAATTGGAGAGTATCAAAGACGTCGGCTGCGCCGCTGTGGATGTTGTTCCCACCAAGAAGTCCTCTCCCATCCCTTCTACCAAACCGATGGAACAGACTGAAGAGGTATTCTGGTGAACTTTTTTCTATGTGCGCTTCCAATATGAATTGCATCCAGTGCATTGAACTTTCCTGAATCTTTTTCTTTGTTGATGATGGGCATCTTGCTCTTTTCTGTATTCTAGTCGTCGACTGTCCTCTTAGTTGAGCAGGCAGAACAGTTTACTTCATGGAATCTTGTTTTTTCAACCCAATTGATTTGTGCTCGGCGTATAAAAGCGATGCTATACCAATTACCCCCGTAAATGTGATTCACAATCAACCAACGACTTTTATAGACAAATCCCCCAATGGTCTATACTATCTAACTAGTATCATCATCTTCATTTAAAACCAAAGCAGATCATCAGGTGTAAGTGCAAATCGAAAAAGGAAATGATAACAAGCAATCCAAATCTAGATGACCAGAGTGGAAGAGTAGAATAGAAAGAAGGGGGGGAAAAGACTGAACCAATCTATCTCATCTAGATCTATTCCTCATCCGGCGCATCATCCACACCTCTCAACCAAGCGCCACGAGCATCAACAGCCGCCTTCCGCACATCCCGCTTCGGATCATCCAACACCATCTTCAACGACCTCAACACCTGGTTCTTTACCGGCAGCAACGGCGAAAGCGTTCCCGCCTTCGCGACAGCCGGCGCATCAACCGAGGGTGTCTGCGCGAGCAAGAACAGACATTTAAGGGCGTCGGCGCGCAGACGGGTTCCGTTGACGGGTGCCGCAGAGCTAGACCCGGAGGACGCGGGAGGCATGTATTGGGTGGTTTGGAGCAGACGGGTGACGAGGCTTTGGACGTGGCCGCATTTCTCGATCACGGAGACGCCGTTCTCGCGGATGATGACGGCGAGGGTGGCGAGGGTTGCGGAGCGGACGGCCTGCGAGTCGGCGGTTTGGAGGTCGAGCGTTTGGAGAAGGAGGGGGAGGAGGGTGGGGAGTTCGGGCATCACGAGGGATGGGGAGATGGTGGAGAGGATGCCGGAAAGGGCGGTGAGGTGGGCGGGTTTGATGTGCGAGGTTGAGGTTGAGGGGTCTGAGGAGGTGTTGGAGTTGACGTTGACTTCGCGGATTCGCGTGGAGATCAGGGGTACGAGGGTGGTGAAGACGCGTTGCTTGGAGAGAAGACGGATGTTGGCGCCGTTGGCGGGGGAGAGGACGTCGTCGTCTCGGAGGAGGATAGCGAAGCCGCGGGCGGCGGTCGTGCTGGTGGCTTCGTCGGGGGAGGAGAGGAGGGCGAGGAGAGAGGTGAGGATTTGGGTGGTATTTGGGGCGAGACGGAGGACGAGGGCCTTGGAGAGCCAGAGGGTGGCGGCGAGTTTCTCCGGGCTAGGTTTCTCGGTTGCGACGGCGTCTTGAGGGAGGAGGGAGTCGAAGAGGTCCGTGGCGATGCCAAGGTCGCTCTTTGGTAGGAATTTGTTGACGAGAAGAGCGAGGTGACGAAGGAGCGCGATGTGTGTGGCTGGTTCGCATTCCGTGACGGAACGTGCTGCGATATCAGAAAGCAGAGCAGACATGTTAGGGCTGCTGTATGGCAGCTTGTCACAGTCCGCTGGGAGTCCCGCGAGAAGATACGTGGATATGACCATCGTGCGTTGTTGGTTGGCATCTGCGGATTGCGCAAACGGGACAGGAGAGAAGCTGTCTGCCGGGGAAAATAGGGTGTAGACGTTCTCTGCGACCTCGTCCTGCTTGTCTCTGGGAAGCGATCTGACAATAAGATTGCAGAGTCTTCCGAGGATGTCCAGCACGGTGATATCGGTCAAGATGCTGTTCTTGGCTTTGCCTGACGCTGACTCGGCCACACTGCGACACAGGCCGATCACTATCTTGTCATAGTAGACGCCCAAGTTCGGATCTTGGTCTATCTTCCTTTGGCTCATGACATAGAAGATGGTCAAGATGATTGCTCTGGGATACGCCGCGGAGCCAGGCTGCTCCTTCTGCAGCAGAATTGTCAACTTGCTCAGGAGTCGTCGGACCAGGGTCTCGAAGATGTCCTTTTCAACGCTGATTTGCGCCAGGTTCTCGAGTGTCGTCAAGTAATCAGAATCCGTACCCTCATCAGAGTCGGGCAGCGTTGCCACAAAGGCAGGGAAAGTGATGTCCATGATAAGCCTTGACTTGTACTTCGAGAGCTCGGCCAATGCGGAGATAGCCTCCTTCTTAAGGTCATCACGGCCCACAGACTCTTCCTTGAGAAGGATCTCGTCAAGGTATTGTACAAAAAGTCCAATTTCGTTATTCTGGAAATAGTTGCGCAAAGTAGACAGGCGCAGAAATCCCTTCAACGCGGAAACTCGGAAGGACACCTCCTCTTTGATAACCCCCATTAAAGCCTGGCCAAAAATATCCGAGAATTGGTCTTTAAACTCAAGAAGAGGGTTTTCGGCAGCAGGCTCGGGATCCCGCGATGTCCATTCTCCAAATACTTGGATAGCGGAATCGAAGAGGACTATGAGAGTCTCCAGCAAAGCTCTTTGTTTGGCAATTCCTTCGGCCTCCTGGTAGATAGTCAAAAGCGGCGCAACAATGGTTTGTACCGCTAATGTGAACGACACGGCAGAGGCGGTCGAAATGGAGCCGAGTATCTGTTGAGCTGGCTTCGCCTGTTTTTGTTGGGGCTCCTGCAATTGATCATTGCATTCCTTAGTGATTGGTCGCAAGTACTGTGCTAGAGGCAATTCATCGGAGACCTGCGTGACACCTTCAGATAGTCGCTTCGTGATCTTATTTAAAACATCCAGGGAGAGATCGGAAAGGAATTCTTCTTGTGCGTTGAGGATCTCAAATTTGAGAGCATCCCATATAGTAATCGAGAATCTGGAAACAGTATCCGGGTCATACGAGCGGACACATGCGATCAACGCGTTGAGTGCGTCTTTCTGTGAAGAGGTTAGATACAACCAACCAATGGAACCAGAAAATCTCTCACCTTGACATTCGGTGATGTCGAGTCCAGTTTGTCCAACAATGCAGGGATGGCGTGTGGAGCGAACTGGCCCGTAGACGAGATGCAATCCTGTAGACGGCTCTTCAAATCCTGCGCGGTGATTCCATATGGATCGTTCGGCGGAGGCCTAAACGTGATAGGAAAATAGTTGTACACAGCATCGAACAGAAGCTACTCATATCAGCTAATAGAACTAAGACCCCAAATAGTTAATGTCACTTACTTCCGCATGGCTCGAGACATCCCATTCGATCATCACCACTTTCAGAATCGAAAACACGAGCATCAGGTTCCGAGGGTCTTTTTCGCCCGTCATTAAGTCCACAACGCCAACCAGAGACTCGTCTCCCATTTCATGAAGAGCTAGACAGCGTCAGAACCAGGGGAATACCAGCTTTGAGACGGACATTTTTCAACTTACCGGCTCGGTGGTTGGACATCAATTCATTGAGTAGCTGGTAAACCTGGAATCGTTGCGATTGTGACCGAGACTGTAGTTCTTGGAAGTGTTCAAAAATGCTGTGCGAATGTCAGCAAGCCTGCGCTCCTTGGCTGCACATTTCCCTCTTCTCAAGTCGAGTGCAATGCCGACAGATGAAGAGCAGAAAGGAATGGACTCACGCTCGTGCCACCTCCGCTGCCAGTTCCTTATTGAAACGGTCCAGTCTCTGCAACGTTTCCAGTCCTGCAACAGCACCTCCATCCTCGATACGATCGCTGAAGAAGGTCGTCAGGACCTGGATCTGTTGTCTGGTAAGGAACTTCGACGGCAGCGCTATGATCACGGCGGAGAGGTAGGAGACAGCTTTGCCTCGCAGAATCGGGTCTTCGTCATTGACATATTCGCCCAAAGACTGTACAACTTCGATGAGGGTCGTCTTCTTGTTCTCCACATCTTTTATTGTACCAAACAATAGTTAGAAAACAACCATGTTCATGTTCTTGATAGCGAAAGGATCCTCGCGAGATAAGTAAGTCATCGTACCTTGAGCAATTCGTTCCGCAATCTGCTTTGCTTCCTGCTTGTCATGGTCCACTACCAGCAGGAAAGTCTGCAACGCCGACATCTTCGCGATGAAGCCGTGTGATGAGGGGTAATGCGAGAGTCGATTCCCCCTCCTCCGCGACCGGAACATGACGCTTTTTGTGGCCACCCTTATCGATAAACCTGAGTCACGTGCTCAGTCTCCTCAGTGTTCTCCGCGTAGCATCACGTGCCACCCGGGAAAGGAAAGGGGACGGCCAGTTGCGTCATGGGTCTTTTGGTGAAGTCACCCCAGCCGATCGACTGATATATATTTCTACTGATCGACACGTCTTCCTTCCATCATCTGCCCAAGATGCGGCACATTACCTGGACTCCCATACTTTTAATATCGGTCATAATCTGCTCGGTCTCTACAGCCTGGAGCATTCCAACCTTATCCCTTCGAAAGCGTATTCCCCCCGTGCTTAGCGATTTACCCCCCTTACGTCACGGCGAAGATTCACAGCAGAGACGAAGTCTCAGTATCTGGCTTCAACAGCAAGAGCCTGGTATTGGTAACGCTCATCCTAAGATCGTCATGCCTCCGTCTGGAAATACCGGAGAGGGCGCCAAAGACCCCAAGGGCGCTGACCAGAACAACCCCATCATATCCGACGTGCTTCCGAAGACGCGCGCCATCAATATCTTCGCGCGACTCACGCGGGACTTTGAGTCCGTGGAATCGCGACTGAGTGATGCGTCGAAGAATCTGACGGTCCTGGCGCCGCGGAATGGTGCGATCATGGATCTACCTCGCAAGCCTTGGGAGAATCCCGATGACTACGCCCAGTTCGGAGAGGCAAATGCCTATGAAGGGCAAGATGGACAGGATCGGGCTAGGCGTAATCTGAAGCGCTTTGTCGAAGCTCATATTGTCACCGTCAGTCCTTGGGAGGAGGGTGTCGAAGCGGAAACACTCGCGGGGGATAAACTGCGGTGGACGAAGGACGGTGATAAGATCTTTGTACGGGATAACCCTTCCTTTTCTTCCCCTGTCTGGCTGAGGGTAGTCATACTAACATACCCTAGATTCAACCTGGCAACGTCGAAGTCGAAAGCGTTGCGGAGCAAGTATCGAACGGCGAGGTGTGGGTTTTGAACGGCGTGATCAATTACCGTTGATCTAGATTAGTATTTGATAATGACTTATGATGCGATGTATTTGCTGGGCTTTTTTTCCACATATTTTTCATTACGGCGTGTGACAATCTTTTGGTGTATTTACGATGTGACTTTATGATATTAACCTAACAGACTTAGAGAATCTACGCCTTTGATATCATTATCAAACCCTTCTTCATTATCATTCGATGTAGCGAAGTATCAATATGCTTCTAGATCTTTTGAAATTCAAGGCAGTATATAGAACATGGGAACTGTCAAATTGCTTTGAGATGTTCGGTTTCAGCGGACCTCCTTGGAGCTGAGGTTGTGTAGTATTCTCTCCTCGATACCATTGAGGATGCAGAAATGCTCCGCAACCTCCAGGTTCTCAGCTTCACTCTGGTATAATTTATCGGGGTCTTGACCGGGTTGGAAGGGATTCATTCCAGCGGCCGGGTTCATGCCAGCCATCTGCTGGGTCATTTGACTAGCGGCTGGTTTTTCAGACATGTTAGCGATGTCACAGGCTCGGACGGCTATGGGGATAGAGGAAGCCGGAGGTAGACTTACCGTTGTCACTACCCAAAATAAAGCCAAAAACGGACTGAAGACCGAACAAGTTCAGGAAATACCACGACAGACTAGAGACCCATCTGACATCCAGATCACGGGTCATGACACCAGACTGAAGCATCGACTTGAACCGAATAGTGAGAGGGAAGGGCAATTTCACTGTATCACTTGCATCAGTACACCGAGCATAGACCTCGATCGAGCAACTTAAACAAGGCAACATACAGATAACGAATCCGGAAAAGAACGCATTAATCCAGCTCATAATGAGCGTCTGGGGGATCATCATCATCATATTGCCCTTCATCATCCCCATCATCGCCTCCATGCCCGCGGGGTCGGTCATCGGGTTAGCCGGCGGCTGGCCGCGGTTCTCCGGGTCCTTCAAGAACTCGCCTTTCTGGTACGCGGAGACCAGGTAGTTCTTCCGAAGCTCGAAAGCCTCCCGTGAGAGGACCGCAGAGGCATTGTTACGCAGATTGACACCGCGGATGAGAGACAGCCGCTCGCGAGATTCAGCCATAGTGGCCGGGGGCTTCGGGGGATTGTTCATCAGGACGGTGGCATAATGACGAAGAATACCTGTCAGGATCTATTGCACATAGTTAGTTTTCGGTATCGAGGCGATCATATGAGTATCGATTAGGAGGAGGCGCACCATGACAATCGAGATGGGGAATAGGATCCAGTAGCTTTTGAGCGATCATGTTAGTTAGGGCTTCGCGGGCTTCACAGTGCCTAATTCGCAGAACTCACAAAAGAGCCGGATCCCGAAGAATCGTCTGCTCGACCCCTTGCAATGCCATGATGAACGAAGTTAATCGCGAAAGATTAGAGGGTGGCGTTGGTGGGCTTGACGTTGAGATGAGATGAGACAACGGAAGCTCCCAAGATTCGGGTCGGTCCTCACGACGAGAGCGGGCTTGGCCTAGCGTGAGATCTCACGCCGCTTTAGCTCCGCTCTCCGCGAAAGGGACAGCTCGCCGCAACGCCCTCGTCTTATAAACAGTCCACCTTGAAAGGTCCCTCCTTGCACAACAGTCCAATCTTTTTGCCTATACTTCTGTCTTGATTCTCCTCGCCTGGATCTTCTATTTTGTGATCCTCAAAATCCTACAAATGGCGTCCGCACCTGCAGTAAAGGTGCCTGTTTACTCTGGCAATGGTTAGTATTGCATCCCCACGGCTAGTCCATTCGATTGCTCGCAACTTCCCCCAGCTCCCAGTCCTTCTTGCGCAGCTTTCGCAGCCATGTCCGTCTACTAAAACACATCTGCAGACCTCAAATCAACCACCGATGATTCCCTGGCGCCGTACTTGACCACCCTCCCCCAGCCGTACACCTTCGCCCAAGACCATTCAAAAACGAACGTCCGATTCGTGCTAGGCTACACGGCCGTCTCCATCGCCGCATTTACCTTCTACGCTGATCGCAAACTGGGATGGGAGGCGACAACGTCGCCCTGGATCCTGGCCGCCGTAGGCTCATACTTCATCCTGAACACCATCCTCACATTCTGGGTCTGGTTCGTTGAATCCGGCGAGATCTTCCGAGGCAAGCGACAGTCTGGCGAAACGGTATGGATTGCCCCAAAGAGCAATAAATAACCCTCCCAATACTTGTTTCCTAGTTCCTAAACTAACGCGGTACTGGTCAGATCTCCATTCGCTCCTCCAACAAGAAATTCTCGCCCCTCTATAAACTCCACATCCAGTACACATCGTCATCCAACAAGGTTCTGCAGGAGAAGGAGATCGAGACTTCCTTCACGACTTGGTTCGCCGCGGACGGCACTTTCCATCCGAAGCCTCTCCAGCAGTGGATCTCGAATGAGATCGAAGTACTAGGGCTTGCGGCGAAGGAGCTGGAGAAGAGGAAGGCTGCGCGTGCTGGGGCTTCTGTGGCGGCTCTGGAATCTGAGAACAGCCAAGAAGATAACGGTGCCAAGAGGAGAAAGTAGACTGTGTCGTGAGTAAAGTGTTTGGAGGGGACGACGTTTTGAAAATACAAAAGTGGACTTGCTTGGGTACAATCTCATTTCTGTAATTGTTATTTCCTATAAGCCCTTTTTTAGCCCGAGGTCTGGCGGGACACAGATTATGAAACAAAAATTTATTACTATTTATTGCATAGGAGTGAGCATAGTATGGACGTATGTCTGCTTTGGATGTTACAAGCTTCGGGGAAGGACAAATATTCGAGATCAATGAGATCAACGCAGATAGGAGCTGCAAGCTTATGCTCATTTTGTACAATCGTTTATGCGAGTATATTTATGATATAAGACAGCAATAAAACAAATAGAAGTAGTAAAAAAACTCTATGGCTAGAATGGCTTGTGCGTGATATCATTTTCCATCACAAGGTATTATATCGATCTCGTTGAAATCATGAGGCAGCTTCCAGGGTTCCTGGGCGCTCAGTGGCCTGGGCAGGCTTAACATCATCCAATCTCCGGTTCTGGATGAGTCTCTGTTGCGCATGGTTAGAAAGACATGTTCCCTCAAATACCGGGAATAGGTATACTTACCAGAAGGTTCCTGAGAAGGACGACGATGGTAACCTTTCCGGTGGAAGGCACGAAAAGGGAGGCCTTCTCCTTGACTTCGGGTCCGAAATTCTGTTTATGACACCATGTGTTAGACGTTGGACTCGCGCATCAATCACATGGGTATTTAGGGCGTTTGTCATACCTTCTCACTGGAGAAATTGACACACACGGCACCTTCTCTGAGCAGGCTAGTATCGAACTTGTAGGAGTCTCCAGGGACACCAGAGATGACAACGTCACACAGCGGTGCCACATCTTTCAAAGTCTGGCCCTCTAAGTCGACAACCTCGTGCCGGCCCTTCTTGATGCCTTCGCCACGGGTGAACTTCTGGACACCAGTCACGTCTACACTGTAAACACAGGCGCCGTCGTTGGCCAACAAGGCCGCAAGAGGACGGCCCACGACCTCAGACCGATTCACCACGCAAATCGTGTGTCCGAAGAGTCGATTTCCGTAGGGCAATATCGTGTTGTAGACCTTGAGGTGCTCTAGGATTTTGATGATGGCGAGAGGGGTGCATGGCAGAATGCACTTCTGGCGCTTGGTCTCCGGGTCCAGGAAACGGATGTTCTGGTACATGTTGAAGATATAGCGGTGGCTGAGACCCTCTACATCCTTGGAGACGTCGACGATCTGCTGCAGGTACTGGTCTTGCCGGTTGTTGAAGATGGGGTAGTATACGATGATGCCGTCAACGTCGGAGTCGACATTGGCAGCTAGAATGGCCTCTTCGAGGTCCTCGCGCGACACCTCACGAAGGGAGTAACGGAATCCGCTGTAGGGGGGGAACAACTACGTTAGCTACGATGTGATTCATCACGGTTTGGCACCCCGCGCTCCGACATCGCAAGTCGCGAAACGGGCCCGTGTCCTTCGAGAGAAGAAAACAGGCCCCATGGGAGCCATTGATATAAATGGCAATAAACATGAGAAAGTGCTCACTTTTCTTGACAAGTCTTCTCCGTCCACTGGGCATACATGAGTGCCGCAGGGTCATTGTTGGCCAGAAAGCCCACAAGGTGGGGTGGCTTTTCCAAGGTCCGGACGCCCTCGAGGACCTCCTCAAGTAGACCGTTGGAGACATGCTTCGAGAGCATGACCTTGCAAGTGGCCGGGGCCGCATCTGTATTGGAGGCCATGTTTATAGGAGGTAGGTCTTATAAGAGAAGAGCTGACCGCGCGTGAACCAGGAAGCTGCTTTGGATAACTTGGGTGGAGGGGAGCCGGAATTAAATTTTTGGGACGGAAAAGACTGCTCGCTTATCGATAAAGAAATGCCGCATTCGGACCTCGACGCATCCCATCAGGCCAGTGGTTTATGACCAACCATCGTACAAATCAGTAATAATTGAATTGGATTTTGGCATAGGGATTTTAGTTGTAATGAGATTTGATCTGTCAATAGGCGTTGATAATTGTGACGTACCCTTTCAATCCGAGCCAGCCGCACAGAGATACCTTAGAATATACTTGCAAGTCCACGATCGATTACTAGCTCATGGTTGTGTATATTTAAAAAGCAGTCTAGTGTCCAATGCTCAAAGACCGAAAATGTGATTGCTGAGAAAATGGCTCAACCAAACCAGAGAATCGGCGAAATCGGAGCTACAAATCGCCAATGTCAACATAGGCCTCTACGTCATTCTACAGGGATCCTAGAGCAATTCCAAAAAGAAAGTAGGCGAACAAAGGAAATCATATTTGGACTGCATATATGGAGACAAAGGAACTCCGATAGAAAGAAAAACTGGGTATCAAAAAGCCGTTCCTTGCAAAGGAAAGCCAGAGCCCCCAGTTAACTCCTCCTAATCCCGTTCCCCTGTTGCGCGAAAAGATCTAAACGTACAGGATATTAATCGTATCTGTCTTTTTTTACCGTCTCACTATTGTACCTTTTCTTCATAAGCTACAAAGGACCAGGTTGCAACACCAAAAAGGACATCCGCTGAGGTTCCTCGAAGGCTCCAAGCCAACCCGAAGCTCTGATTGAAAAAGAAAAGAAAACAGTGGTCTCAAATTGTACAAGCTAACTTGTCTATACACATAGAGTCAGGAAAAAACACAGTACACGGTTGTTTAGTCACCCAGTTGCCTTTTGCTCACCTATGCGTTGAAAGACTTGTTGAAGGCACCGATGACCTCACGGAGCTGGTTCTCGAGCTCCTTGGAGACCTGGCCCTCCTTCTCGATGGTCTCCTGGATCTCGGGGTGGTTGCTCTTGAGGTGAGCGAGGATATCGGCCTCCCACTGGAGGATCTTGGCGACGGGGACCTGGTCAAGGAAACCGTTGACACCGGCGAAGATCAGGGGAACCATGTCGGAGACGGCCATGGGGGAGTACTGCTTCTGCTTGAGCAGCTCGGTGAGACGCTCACCACGGTTGAGGGTCTGCTTGGTGGTGGCATCGAGATCGGAACCGAACTGAGCGAAAGCGGCGACCTCACGGTACTGGGCCAAGAAAAGCTTCAGGGAACCAGCGACCTGCTTCATGGCCTTGACCTGGGCGGCGGAACCGACACGGGAGACGGACAGACCGACGTTAATGGCGGGACGGATACCCTTGTAGAAGAGCTCGGACTCCAAGAAGATCTGACCGTCGGTAATGGAGATGACGTTGGTGGGAATGTAGGCAGACACATCACCACCCTGGGTCTCAATGATGGGCAGAGCGGTAAGGGAACCACCACCGTGCTTGTCGTTCATCTTGGCGGCGCGCTCAAGGAGACGAGAGTGGAGGTAGAAAACGTCACCGGGGTAGGCCTCACGACCGGGGGGACGACGAAGCAGCAGGGACATCTGACGGTAGGCGACGGCCTGCTTGGACAGATCGTCGTAGATGATAACGGCGTGACGGCCGTTGTCACGGAACCACTCACCCATGGCACAGCCAGTGAAGGGAGCAAGGTACTGCAGAGGAGCAGCCTCGGAGGCAGTAGCAGCAACGACGATGGAGTACTTCATGGCGTCGTTCTCCTCGAGGGTCTTGACGAGCTGAGCGACGGTGGAACGCTTCTGACCGACGGCGACGTAGATGCAGTAAAGCTTCTTGGTCTCGTCGGAGGTGCTGTTCCAACGCTTCTGGTTGAGCATGGCGTCAAGGGCGACAGCGGTCTTACCGGTCTGACGGTCACCAATGATCAACTCACGCTGACCACGGCCAATGGGCACCATGGAGTCGACACACTTCATACCAGTCTGGACGGGCTGGTTGACGGAGCGACGGGGCAGGATACCAGGGGCCTTGAGCTGAGCACGGCTCTTGGCCTTGGTGTTGGTGGGACCCTTGCCGTCAATGGGGTTACCCAGAGCATCGACGACACGGCCGAGAAGCTCAGGGCCGACGGGGACATCAACCTAGGATTCGAGTTTAGCGTTAAATTTCGAAGGGGGTAAATTGTTTCCAAAAAGGGAGAAACCTACAATCTCTCCAGTACGCTTGACGGTCTCACCCTCCTTGACGAGACGGTCGGAACCGAAAAGCACGACACCGACCTGGCCGGCTTCCAAGTTCATGCACATACCCTTAACACCGGAGGCGAACCTTTTCATCCGTCAGTCACGCTAGGTTCATCACTATGGGACAAATGTGATATCATTAGGGATACGTACTCGACCAGCTCCTCAGCCTGGACGTTGGTCATGCCATGGACACGAGCAATACCATCACTATTCAAGTAATCAAGTTAGTCAATTGGAGCCTGTTGCAGAGGCCAAAACAATCCATGACGTCGTGGTTGGAGATGATTTTTTTCGATGATTTTGATGATGCCGTAGCCGTGCTCGAATTTTTCAACTGGGGTAAAAGCGGTCACGTACCCGACGGAAAGGACACGACCAGTCTCAGCAAGGCCGGCCTCCTCCTGAACACCACGGATTCTCTGCTCAAGGATGGAAGAAACCTCGGTGGGAGCAGCCTTGGCCTCAGCAGCGTAGGTACGGACCTGCTTGGAAGCACCGGAGAGGGGGCCGGGAACAGCCGCGCGGACCTGTAGAGAGACGCAGAATTTGTCAACGACCGACCACGACAACCACAACGCGTGAAAGGGAGGTAAGATGTATTGCGATGGATGAGCAAGCCATTCGAGGCCTCATTGAGATGACTTCTCGGATGGCAGCCGCGGAATTGACGAGATGGGCGACGAGATGGCGACGACCTGGGCAGGGATGAGACTCACCGAAGCGATCCGGCCGGTGGCAGAGGCGGCCGCGACGGTGCGGCTGGACTGCCGCAAAGCGTTTCTGAACATTGTGATGGGGGTTCAGAGGAGTGGGAGAGTGGTTTCTCTGAAGGAGAGATGTAATTGGGGGGAGGAGGAGAGAGGAGAGAGGATTGTGGATGGATGGAAGGAGAGCTTTGTCGTCGGGGTTGGGAGGAATCTCAGAACGGCACTAAGCCTAGTTTGCCGAGCCTCAGCAACCTCCGAAGCCGCCCTAGTGCGCTCACGGGACTGCCAACCCGCCCTTTCTGCGGGTGTCGGTTTCCACGACTACAGCTCGACCGAGCGTCCAGCTAATTTTTAGAGTCTGATCGATATGATCTCTACGCTTTTCTCGCTTTTCTTACACTCTATTTTCGCCTGGGTGATGGGGGGTGGGAAAGTCGACAGGAGTGGAGGTGCTGGGCTCGGTTTGGTTTTCTCCGGCTATCCCTCTTTTCTCCCTTCCCTGGCTTCCTGCGGGCCACCTGGCAATCTCAGTTTTCGCTAGTTGTAATTTCTCGGATCTGCGGATCCTCCGTCCTGGTCATTGGTTTAGCCTGCTGACTCAGTGCCGCCCATTTTCGTCACGGCAACAGCACTTCTTTCTGGACTGGAGACCGTGCTGTTGAGACTTGAAATGGGCTTGCATAGTTGATGACTTCTTGATTCTAATTTTATTTATGTTATACATTCTCTTTTGGTAATGGTCAAATTATATTGTGATACTATTGTCTATTTTCTCCTCTCTACGTACTCGATCGTCGGTACGGTGTAGGTAGCTCATAATATATATCAGGGTGTTGACGGTGTACACCCCAGGTGGATATCGTCGTTCGTGCGGTGAAGAATTCCATTCCGATTTAATATCTTGCTCGTGTGTTTTTCTCCGTCCTCCGACCTCCATGTTTATTTATATCAAATACACCGGTTCCTTAGCTCCCTTCTGCTCGGTCCCTCCGTCACCGTAAGCGCCATCTACTCGACTCTCGGGACAGCTCAAGCTGTACGAATGCTGCATTACGTAACACCAAATCGCTAAATCCAGTACCTAGCAGTCCGCTGTGCATATACATCACCAAATCAACAACCAACAATGACAATGACAAGCAACTTAAAAAAAAAAAAAAATTCACACCGAATTCAACTCAACAACTCCTCGCGAAATCATTTAGATCCAACAACCACAACTTGCTCAACCAGTGGAAGAATCTGCCCCCCATAACAGGCTCATTAGGTAACTATGGTTTGAAAATGCCAGTGGAGGACAGTCTCTTCGCGACGCGCAGATGCCTTCGAAGGTCTACTGCTTCGCGGCATCCTTGTTTTTCTTCTGCTCCCGGAACGTCGCGATTTGCTTGTTGACGCTCTCGTCGTATCGGGCCTTCAGTTCCGGGCGGTATCCGAAGAAAAACAGAATCTCCATCCAGACGAACAGAGGAGCCAGGAGGAGGGCCTGAACCAAATTGTCCAGCAGCGCGGGTGCCCGTCCTTCGAAGACTCCATGGCCGACGAACTGCACCAACCACGACGCGATATGGATACCCCCAAACCAGTAGTTCATGCTGGGCCCGTATGTGATGAGGAGATGGTTGGCGAATGCGGCGCCTCCGAGCAGGAACGGCGCGACAAGGGCACCGGCGACGGGTTCCAAGAGGATATAAAATGTGGCATAGATCAACGCGCCAATCGTTCCGACATTAGCCGGGAGATTTTCGAAGCGTAGGACATCGGGGACATTAAAGAGAGCGGGGGAGTTGGATGCCTGATGGAATCGATTATCGTCAATATCTCTCCTAAGTAGAATTTGGCGAAGACAAAGGCAAAAACATACCAGCGCAATGCCCGTAAATAAGAGGATTGGCACACAGGTGATATGGATGGCAATGTTTACCTAAAGGCCATGAGTGACAACGGTCGGTCATAGGGGGGTACAAAGAGATTTACAGGATTATTATGGTAGGCGCCGTACTGGAAAAGTAAGCAGGTGTCCAAGGGTGATCATGATATGTTATTCTCATCCATCGAGTGAGACGAAAGAACTCACAAAGAGAAGCTGCCTTTCCAAGTTCAAAGCCATGTCGATTTCTGTTTGGTTGGCTGTCTCAAAGAAAGAGAAGACGAAGCTGGCCGTCTGGATGGACCTAAACAATGAAAAAGACCTTTCGAACTATTTTACCGACCACCGTTACAAATTCATACAGCAAGAAGTATTGCCAGATCAGGCCAGCCAAGAGGTGGAGAGGGCAGGCATTTTATCTGCGCTGAGGCGACGAGGCATTTGCTCTGGCACAGACGTCATGTGCAAATGGCCAGAGACCGAGGATAATGTATTCTGATAACGAGTTATGCAGTCGTATGCAGCCGCCCGTGGGCGTTGGACAGGTATGGTACTGTCATGTAACAAACACCGCCCTCAGGCTATCCAGGTCATGTGACTGACTGCAGCTTGTGCTGATCAGACATGGGCCGTCATCATTGTCTGCCTCGAGTCGATTTGCTTGTATATACCCAGCTCTTTGCCCCTGCCCTTCTTCACAGGCAGTGAATTCACTATATACTAACCCTACTACATTCTTTTCTAGCAACTGTGCGCTTTCTCTTCGGGGCAATTTTTTCTGCTTCTTGTTTGGTCATGAGCCGTGAAGCTCTGTTAATGGGCGTGAATTGAACCTGTTCGTATTTGTTCGGTATTCTCCTTTTCGCAGTCACAACTCTTTCGCCTGAAACAAAAATCTCCTTGCACCCGGTCTTCACATTCTAAGAGCCACTTTCAGCCAGCAATCTCGAGTGCGAATCCCACCAGATATCTAGCTTGCGACCAGAATATCCTCCCCGCCTTTGACCCGATTCGTGTCGCCGCGAAGCCTTGCGCCATGTTCTTCCTCAAAGAAGAAACCAAAGTTATCACGCTGCATCCGTCCTACTTCGGGCCCAATGTGCGAGAATACCTGATCAACCGATTGAACGAGGAGGAGGAAGGACGATGCACAGGTGATCACTTTGTGATCTGTGTCATGGATATGGTCGATATTGGCGAAGGGAGGGTACTTCCAAGCGGCGGACAGGCAGAATACACTATCAAATACCGCGCGATTATCTGGAAGCCTTTCCGAGGGGAGACGGTATGACTATGTTCCGGGAGGTTGGCAATACCAAGTGCCCTCGAATGCTGACCCAGAGCTCGGCAGGTCGATGCCATAGTTACCTCTGTCAAACCCACCGGAATTTTCACATTGGCAGGCCCATTGTCGGTTTTCATTGCGCGGAAAGTATGCTTCATCAACTGCAGGTGACTAGCCGATTTCCCATGCTAACAGAACCCCCAAGAATGTCCCCTCCGATATCAAGTGGGAGCCGAACACGATACCTCCCCAGTATACGGATCATGCCGATCAAGTTATCGAAAAGGGGACCAGTCTGCGACTCAAGATTCTCGGTGTCAAGCCGGATGTGGCGGCCATCAATGCCATCGGTACCATCAAGGAGGATTTCCTAGGGTGAGTCTTTGCTATGCTTAATGGCACTACCCAAGAGACCCCGCTAATGTGTTTCCCCCACTGCAGACCATTGTAAAACAATGTCGACGAGCAATGAAATCACAAAAGGACAAGAGGACAAACAGCAGAGGTTGCCCAACACATTTTTCACGATTTATACCAATAATACCACCGGTAAACATTTAAGAAGCCTTTTCTTTTTCTTTTCCCTTTTTTGCTGGAACTCCTGCCCCTTATGAAGGGTTGGATGCGAAAAGCCTCTGGTCCCTAGAAAGATGCGATTATGTTCATGGGTTGATCAGCAGATATCCCTTGAAGGTACGAGCCCATGAAACGAACATCTTCCATGGAGCAGAAAGGCATGTTTTCCTTAATCCCTCGCAGAATGAGAGTGAATGACCCCCAAAAGATGTCTGATGCAGACTTGAAAAAATAAAGATAGAATTCACATTGATCTAGCTATTCTGACGATGCGAGCATGGGATGGTTGGGAATTGAATCTCGAATTTTCGATATGTCTGAGCCATATCTACTAGGTAGGGAGATAACTTATTCCATAACCCCCATAGAATAGCTTGAGTTATCAATTACATAGATCTCACTACTTGGGAAGCCTCCACGAACAATCCTCTGGCCCTGCTTGCAGGAACATATGATTACTAGATAAGAGCTGGAAGCGCACATATTAGTCCCTACCGTATGCACGCCTGATGATGCTCTATGCGAACGTACAGCTCTCCTATCTATCAACCCTCTCGTATGAAGTATAACGTGTCTAACCATTCCTATCAACGGCCAAGTCAAGAAGGGCGGTGGGCATGTCTGTTATCTTAGAGGAAGACAATATACTGAGATTGCAGTGTAGCTTTGTTGCTGGAAATGCTGAGCATTGGATAACTATTACTTGAGGACAAAGACAAAGCAGCAGAATCCTATCTTGGTATTCATTAGCGCGGGAGTAGCTTGGAATAAGGAGGGTATAGCGTGTGATCCATGGCTCAATCATTTCTTTTCTGTCCAGAAGCATTTGGACTAGATACACTACCAATTGAAGTTGAGATAACCTTTTGATTATTACTAAATCACCGATTGAGGAAGTAGAGGCTCGGTGATATTTCTATTCCTTTTCGCTGGAGGTCAAAGCCTAAGGGCTAAGGATACAATTAGGGTGTTCAGTGGTGATTCGTTCTAAAGTTCGTTAAATTAGTATAAGCAATCGCCGATTGACGGTTATACACATTTGAAAGAAGCCTAGGGAAGAAGATTCCATTTCCACTCTATACGAATCCCTGTCCGCCTTTGGTTTCATATGCTGCATGTCAAGGTACCGATGGCATGGAGCCGGTGGTTACACTAGTGATTTCTCACTGAAGGCATCCTGACGGTCATGGCACTAGTTCTCTCTGGCCCACATGGCTATTCTGAAGAATAATCTGGAACAATAATGAGCTGGAAGGGAACAGACAGAATATCTGTAGGACGCCATATCACATAGTAGTCGAATCTGCTGGTTCTGCATGACAGTATGAAGAGTAGAACCGAGGGTCTACAGTTCTACAGTTCTACAGTTCGGAACCAAGGATAGATATGTGATATTGAAGAGCAGACGCAGTTAGGAATGCGCATCTTGGCATGTCCGATTAGGTTGAACTAATCGATATTTAGTCCGATAGTGCAGTTGATATGAAGATCGGTGATACGGGGAAACTGGGTTGGAACCGTTAGATTGAATGGAAATTGGAAGTAGACGTCAAGACCTCAGCAACTGGGGTAACTTGACGTCGGATCCATACTCCAGGCACGGCCAGCACTAGGCAACCATCAGAACCGTAGCGAAATAATGCACTGGACTCAGGGATATCAGGATCGCCCGGGGCGGCGGACATGGGCAGCACCAGTGTTTCACCTCTCGCTTGCCCCGTCTCTCAGGCAACTGCGGCCCATGTGATTCGCAGCCCATCAATTTCACGTCGGTTCTTCCTGTCTTGTCCCCCTTGCGACTGCCACTTCTGCCTTCTTATCTGTGGTTCGTGTCTTCCTTTTCCAATGAACTGATTGATTCTTTGCTTGTGTTTTTTTTTCTTTTCTTTAAAACCATTTCATTCATTCCCATCTCCGGTGTTCTCCTGGTCTTTACACACTTCTTCATTGGCCACCCCTCCTTTCCCTTTGGCTACCCCAGTTTCCACATTCGTTTCCGATAAACATCTCCTCTAGTCTTCTGCGACCATGGCCATTTTGAAGGACATCTATCAGAGATTCCTGGTGGGCCCCAGACCTGCTGCTCTGGCCCCCGATGTCTCCGTGAGCTACATCACCACCACGACCAAGTTTGACGGTGCCGACGCCGTGCTCTCTCACCTCACCAAGCAAGATCATGTTGTCAAGCGCAAGTCGGAGCAGGTCATTGCTGGCATCGAAGGCGACAACTCCGTGTGTGTGGACGTTGAGACCACCTTGGAGTTTGTCTCTGGTGGGGGTGTCTATCTCCCATCGCTGGATGATAATTTCCTGGCCGACCGCGTCGCGACTTTCCCCACGGTATGTACACAAACAAAACCCCCCTCCCTCTGCCTGCTACGCATGCTGTGATCTGCTCTGGGGACTGACTCTTCCGATATTTGACAGCTTCATGTCGTTCATTTCAACTCTGAGAACCAAATCCAGCAGATCCGAATCTATTGGGACCAGGCGTCGCTACTGAAACAAGTCGAGGTGATCGGTGTTCGTGGTCGCGGCTGGCCCATTCGGGAGGCGAAAGAACAAACGCGCTTCATTAAAACAGCCGCATCGCTGGCTGCTGCCCCTACGCGCCGTACGAACCAGAGTAACGACGACCCCGAGAACGGTGATGAGTCTAGTAAACGTGGCTCCCCCGGAAAGAAATATATTAAGGACCCCCACGCAGCCGGATCCCTGTACGAACTGCTGTCGCCCGAGAAGGACCGCGCCGAAGCCGTACGCGCTCCTCGTGCCCCTGCCTCCGCGAAGCCTCCGCCGCGTGAATACAATGAACTCTTCGTGCACGCCGACGACCCGGATGACGAAGATACCCCTGACGCGACGCCTTCCAAGTCTAGGAACGTTGCTCCCAAAGCCGGGGCAGGAAGGAAATTTGGAGCCTCGCGCATATTCGATGACGATGCGACCGTTGCAGCCGAAGGCAGCCACCCAATGATCGCCTATCGCGCCAACCCCAAGCGGTTCGATCATTTTGAGATCGGAGCAGACAACAGCCAGCGTGAGGTTCAGGAGGTGCCCTCGCGTCCAGGATCTCGCCATGTTCCGCACTGGGATTTCGACGACTTTGCGACGCCTGAGAAGCCCAAACGCCAACCTCGTGGCGAGGAAATCCGTCATTTTGGCTGGAGCGACGACGAGCCTGAGCCCACGCCCGTGTTTCAAAAACATGTGGCCCATCCTCGCCGCGACGCGAAAACCCACTTCAACTTGACCGGCGACGGCGAAGACCAGGAGAAGAACAAACCCCGCTACATCCGAGCCTACGGAAACAAAGGCATGTCTCTCTACAAGAACCATATGTATGATGACGCAGATGAGGATAAATCCAATGAAAACGTCCCGCTTGCATCAGCCCACAACGGAAGGGAATTCGAGAGCCACTGGACAGCCGCGGACGAATCTCCTGTCGATGGCAAGTCCAACGAAAACAAGAAGCCTGTGGGCGCAGATCGCCAGAAAGCGCTCAAAAACATGGAATCCCAATGGGAAGCCTATGACGAATCCCCTCAGCCCAGCAAATTCGTGCGTCCGCCCCCGCAGCGTCGTGCCTTGCGCAAGGTTAACGAGAGAAGCTGGGGGATGGGTGACGAATAAATCTCCGATCCCGTCCTCTTGGCTGATACCTAGATTCTAGCTGGACGTAGATCCCACATGATGTTTTTACTCACCATTTACTATTAGACGAAGCTAGCCTCATGACATCTCCAACTAACCCATATGTGTACAGCGATATTGTGAGCGTGCAATGGCCAATACTGTATGGATTTTCTCTTCCTTGTCGACCGGTGTATTTTCTTTATGTCTCATCTATGGCTTGGCTCTTATTTCGTTTCCTTGTATCTTTTCTCTTTACATTTTGCTCGTTTGACAGCTCTGATATCTGAACCAGTACTGAGTACTGGATTGTGTATGAATCCGTACAAATCAAACGATAATGAAGTACGCTTTACATTTTCATTTATTCCTCTTGCTTGGTTGGCTTACGAGGAAAGGAAAGGAAAGGTAGATATTTCGACATTTGACATTGAACCATCAAACTTAACCAGGAAACAACATCCAGCATTGCATAAAGTAACAATGAAGATGAAATAAAGACAAGACGCATGCCAATCTGTAGGTTCAAAAAAAATCACAAAAAAACCAGAACGCATCGAAATAGACAGGTATCCATCTCCAGAAAAAACCCAGGGCGTACATGCATGCATGCATACATTCTCTGCATATATATAGAGCTGATATGTACCTAGGTAGATAGACCAGCCAACGCTTGCTCCTCCATCCAAATGTAATGATTTACATGGTACATCATCATGTCCAATACATCCGAACTAACCAATCAATGAATCAATCAATCAATCGGGTTTATGTTTCCAATTTGAGTATTGATAATCGATATGGCAAAGAATGATGGTGATAAGGATGGGAAATGGGAAATGGGAAATGGAATGAGATGGGATGAGATATGTAAGGATGTGGCTAGGTAGGTAGGAATAGGAGGCAGGCAGGAACGATATTAAGAGAGAGAAGCAAAAAGATGACAACGAGCCAAGTGAAGAATAAACTATTCATGGGATATTGACGTGAGAATGAGTAAAAAGATACGGTTTCATCAATGCATACTCGCATACTCACATCTAGATGTCTCACAGATAGATAGATTCTCACTTTTCCCAACTAGATGTAAAACATGGTGTCTTTCACATTGGGATGGATCGTCACATCAGAGGCCCGGACCTGCGAGCTCTGTTCGCTGCCGGTGGCCACGCTTCCAGTGGGGGTTTGCTCGAAGACGTGGCTGAGGTAGCACCGGGCCCGGGTACACACCAGGTCGGCGTAGTACGCGGGCGGGCAGATGCTGACAGCCTTGGTTGCCCGGCCAAAGAGGTAGCACATATGGTGAGTGAGGGCTTCGAGTACGTCTGCGGCATTTTGATAGGGAGGGATTGGCTTTTGGCGGAAGAAGATCTCGTCCCAGACCGTGAAGTAGTGCGCAGGACGCGCAGTCCCCTTGAGGGCCGTGTGCGCCTGCAGGAAGAAGTCCCAGTTACGGGCTTCGGTGACACCACGGTCGACGACGGTGCCGTTCTTGGTGTTGCTCGATCTATCGGCATTACCAGGGTCAGTGGGGTAGAAGCGAGTGTGGTGGCGCTTGCCGACGATGAGAATTGAAATACGGGGCAGGCCCTTCGCGGTGTCGGTGGCAGGGTACATTTCCTGACAGGCTTTCCGGAGAAGGGGCAGCTCTTCCTGGATGACCATGTCATATTGGCCTTCAGACACGCCGTCCCGGTAGACGATGAGGTTTTCGGGAAGGTTGTTCTTGTGGCCTCGGGCCCAGCGATGGAGATGCACCTTCAGCATGTTGTCCAAGTCTTTGACCATTTCTTCACGGGACGCCTGGACGCAGAGCTCGGCGGGCCATTGGCCGAGGGAGGAATCAATAGAAGCGACCATGCCTGCGACACTAGGGGCATTTCTAGAAGAGCCGGGAGATGGATGAGTGACGTCGATTCCGACGAGCATCGTCTTCCCTTCGCCGATGATGCCCAGCGGGGTCTTTTCCAAGGTTTGGTTAGTACCACCGAGTTTAAGATTGACTTTAAGACCGACGTTGGCGTAGTACTGGTCGTTGGCACCGCTGAGTTTATCGGCGAGGACGTTGACGTTGCGTACGCCATAGTGGATGTCACATGCCTTCTTGACCTTGTTGTATAACTCGCTGTCTGCGTCTGGCAAGACGGTAAAGATCAACTGAGGCTTGGGGGAAGTGGCCATAAGTTCAGAAATTGCCTGATTAACCTGCTTCTCCTGCTTCTCCAGTTTTTCATTTGGAGTTTTTTGAGGGTCACGGTCGAGCATCACCTGCTTCCCAGGAATAAAACTCATATCTCTTGTCACGACACCCATCTGGGTCATCTTGCCGATAATCCCTTTAAGATGAGCTTCAACCGCCTTAGAGTCCTGGAAGTATCTATTACCCGGGGCAGTGAACCAGACATATGAACAGGAGGTCAATCTGCCGGGCGTGGAAAATTTGATTGACCTCATGTTCCAGCTACCGTTCTGGGGTGTGATCAGCTTTGGTTCACTGTACGAGACGTTAGGGCACGGAAGAAGTCGACCGGGAACCTTGATCAGATTCAGGTCCGCTTTAATTCCAAAGTCTCCCTGTTGTGGGCAGTTAGTCTCCAGTCAGAGTCTTATGTTTAGTAGTAGGCTTACCAAAGTAGAGTTAGGCGGCGAGAGAGCGAGCACTCTATTGCCGAGATTGGCTATCGACTCTGCATTATCTACAGGCGTGCGGACCGCGAATTTCAACATGTTCCGTGTTTGATTGGGCGTCAGCTTCGAATTAGCAGGCTGACCGGGCTCAACCTCACATGCCTCGACGGGCAAGTAACTGGGGTTCTCCACCGTGCCCACGTTTATGACCGGCATGTTAGAGCTGGTGTCCAGGTCGTAATCTGCAATGGTATATTAGCCTAGCACACTTGTAGCGAGACCGCGCTCTCGGTATTAATGACTTACGCTGCTTAAAGAAATCGGCCACGCTTATGTATTTCCCGGCCGGTGCAGGCCCTGCCTTTACAGATTTCTTACCCTTGCCCTTGGGGGTCGCAGAGCTGCTCTGCTGTGAGGGTTGCTGACCAGGAGCATCCAGAAAAAACAGAACATCTCTTGGGCCCGCGCCGTACTTGGATACCTTTGGGGGCATGGGCAGGTTTCTGCCATCAGCCGGCGTTGCCAGATTGCTGATAGTCTTGAATCTGGGGACAATTTCGCCCTTCTTGTTCTTCTTCTTGATGTGGGTCACCCGCACCCTGAGTCGTTTGAGGAAACGTCCTAGATTGTGCAGGTCACGGCTACCCCCTCGAAATCTGTCGATCACGAAGCCCAAAGGAGCTGCCTGGTAGCATGCCACATATTTGACCTGAACGTTCACGAGAAGACGAGCGGTGGCTGTTCGTACACTGACGAAAAACCCTCGCAGAGCCTCAATACCGTTACCAAGATCTTCCTTCACTTGAAGCCCTTGGCCAATTCCAAAGTGCTTGTTGGCGCCAACCGATGTGATTGCCGAGTTGGTCTTAGGATGATGTCCCAGAACAATGTTTATAGCCTGTAAGGTATCATACTTGGAGCCGAATGCAGCGGCGGGGTTCGTAGAGGTCAGATAGGCTAGCAGGTCGGAAGGGCTGAGCGTGCCCGTGAACTGGGTGGTAGTGCGGTAAACGTCTGGGTTCTCCAGATACTCGTCTTCATGCTCACTACGATAGCGGACATCGTATTGAGGGGAGTCAAGATCCAGTTTCACGTGTGAAATCAGGGTCGACTTGTAATCCGTGACGATGCTGTTTTTCACCGATCCGAAGCGCTCTTCAATCAGCAGGCTGATTATCTGGCGAAGCTTTCTGCCGGTTGGCGACGCGTTGCCTGCAATGTCGACAGAATACCTGAACAGCTCCTTGCCAACCGACTGAAGCTCGAAATAATTGGCATAGAGCATGAGCGGGGTACCCCGCGTGCCGTATCCCGGTCGATCGGGGTAGCTAGTGACACTGCGTTGCTTGGTCTTTAGAGCTGTGGCAACTGCATTTTCCGTCTTCTCAACCTGAGGGTTGACAGACACAGGCCTCTCAGGACTAGATATGGGAAACGAGTTTAGTGGTTTCGAACGGGATAGAAAAAGGTGTATAGAGAGGGAAATCCTTACGAGTAAATAACGGGACCTTGGGTAAAGCCTCCTCTGGGAGGGCCACCACCACGACCTCCACCACGGCCGCCTCGAGAGCCAGAGTCCTGACCGCGACCACGGCCTCTGTAGTCGCCTCTAGGATTGTTTTGACGGAAGGGCAGGTTGGTGGTTGAGTCGCGGCCACCGCCACGACCACCACCGCGACCACCGCGACCACCAGGTGCATCCCCACCCCCTCTGCCTCGGTCGCCGCCGCCGCCGCGACCACGACCGCGGGAGGGACCTCTAGGGGCCGACATGATTGGTAGTTGTTACTAGAGTTAAGAATGTAGAGATAAAGATGGGTTATAGAAGAATTTTTCGAAGGGAGAGTGGGTTGGAGGCTTGTTTAGGAAGAGGTGAGTGGAGAAGTAAGTAGAGTGAATGGGTGCTTGAGGGGAGGGTCCTGAGTAGTACAGACCGACCTCTCCAATTTCGAGGAGAAGAGAAACAAATGCCACAACGACGAGTTTTATTCACCCAAGCCAGAGACTGCAAGAAAGCCAGGGATGTGCATGCAGATTGAGCTGGCAAGCCCAGAAAGTACATAAGAAGAGTAAGTGACTCGTCGTACGGCAGAGGCTCTGAGAGGTTGGGGGGGGGGGAGGGGTTTGCAGATAGTTGATAGATAGATAATAATGATACGGCTACAAGTTCATTGTGAGGTCATGAGAGCCCTTTTTATGGAGAGGAAGAGAAGAGGAGAAATCCGTTTGTTTTGCAGGAGTCTTCCGTGGATCGGTTTGTTCTGGTCGGGAAGCTCCAGAAAGTAATTTACCACTTCACCTGACCGGGCGTTGTCAGGGTTGTATACTTACAGTTCTTACTTGGTAACTCAGGCTGTCAGGCTGTCAGGCTGTGAGGCATCCTTGAATGACCGCGCGTGGGAGTGTTGGCCTGAGGCATCAACAACGGGAGGCCCGCCAGTCTAGACCGCCTGTCTCATCGGGCCTTGAGTCACACAAGCGGGAGGCCGCAGGTGGAAGAGCCGGTCCTGTCGCTCCGGCGCAACGCGGAGAATTGGGAACAGTCGGGAATAGGAGTTTTGAATTCCATCTTGCGTACCTCGTAGGTATTATGATATACCCTATGTAGTTACTGTAATGTACGGAGTATCCGAGAAGTGATGAGTCCAAAAGTTAGGGAAACAAAGGAATGATCGGGCACTTGCCGCTTCCGGAGGGCTTACCTCAGCCAGGTGATAACGGAGATAAGAGGGGATTAACGCGCCGGGACGCCCATCACTAAGCAAACGCCCAGTCAGCCCGCTCAGTCAAACCAGCCTGACGTCTCGCTCACTTTCCTCTTGCGATCCCGCCTCGTTTCTGTGGAGGAGCTTGATCGCTCGGTCAAGAATCTCGTTTGCTCTTCAGTTGTCAATCTCCTCGTCGCTGTCCCATCCCGCCGCCATCTCGTCCTCTGAACCGCTTCTCTTTTTTCGCCCCAACCAATACGTACATCGTATTGCTCTACTAGTTCCAACAGGTTCGCCGCCAGCCCGTGGACTCGTTGCGCCCCTCCTTAACTTCCTCTCGTCAGCCATCTTCTCGTTTTTACTCCCCGGCAATCTGGCGCGAGTATCGACTGCCTACATCTCTCATCTATTAACCTCCGTACTCGCCGACGCCGCCGTCTTTTCTCGCTTCCTGGACTCTCCGCTGGGTAAAACAGCACCGAGTTTCCTATCGCCCCACGCTGAGATCCTTTTCGCGCTGCTTGGAACTGCCAGGTTGACCGCTGAGACGTGGTCCTTGGAATCCCCAGCTACCAAAGTGGGAATCTGCTTTCACTTGCGGCCTTTCTCAAAGCGCTGCGCTGCTGCTGTCGCCTACTCGAAGTACTAGCAGTAGATAGTTGGCGCCGTTCTAGTCTCCTGAGTCGCACCACTCCTGAGAGGGACTCTGGTGCAAACTCAGCACTATCTACCCCGCGCGAGTCGCCTACTCTTCTTCCACACGGTGGGGAAAATATTCTCACTTACACCCGTTATCTTTACTACTTCTTGTACGCCAAGACTCTGATCGGCAGCCCGTTCGTTCGTCGCAACGAGCCATTCCGTTAATATCGTCAATCGGGCCGGTGTAATCGGGTTGATGCTGGTGGGCGACTCCATAGTCTCACCTGCGCCCCTACCCCTCCCCAAAGGCAATTGAACAAACCACAATGACGCCCACCCCTCCGTCCACGACGTCCTCGAGTGCCGGCGGCGCATTCTCGCCGGAAGGCCACTTCAGGGTCATCCGAAAACGAAATCGTGTTCCTCTCTCCTGTGGTCCATGCAGGCATAGAAAGTAATTTATCTCTTCCCGCTCGCGATATATAGCCTTCTAGATGTGTTCTAACACGTTGTGACCAGACTAAAATGCAACCGTGCCCACCCATGTGAGAACTGCGTTAAACGAGGCGATGCTGCCTCCTGTTCATATGCCCAGGCCAGCACGCGCAAAAAGAACTCCCCGCAACAAGCGGCGGCGAGCTCCCCGGATGATATGCAGAACCGGATCGACCGATTGGAAAGCTTGGTTCTGTCGCTGATGACCAACGGATCGCAGTCCGCAGGCCCTGCCGCCGCCATGGCCGCGATCTCAGGCAATAGTAGCAGTATTAGCTCGGCCCAACCGACGACGGATCTGGACATCGACGAGGATGCGCATGGAGGGCCCGAAGAAAGTGATACTGAGCAAGTGACGAAATCATTTGGTATCATGAAGGTCGACAACAACAACAAGTCATACTATGTCAGCGAGGCTCATTGGGCGGCCGTGCTCAGCGATGTGAGTGTTCTCTCGCCGTGATCAATGACCGACACCGCTTATGCATATGAATCTTTAGATCGCCGAAGTTCGTAACTACTTCACCACGCACAAAAAGCAATACGAGGAGCAGGCGGAAAAGCTCAAGACCACGATGCTCCCAACCGATGTGTCAGGTTCGGCTCTTCTATTTGGTACGAATAAGGCAGCCAGTCGGGAAGAGATCATGTCGTCGTTCCCCTCAAAATACACCACCGATATCTTGATCGCTCGTTATTTCAGTTGCTATGATCCCGCGACGCGTTAGTGAACCTCCCTTCCCTGATTTACTACATCAGACGTTACTAACCCTGATCTCAGACATCCTTCATGGCCCCACATTCCAGTCTCAGGTAATTCAATCCTTGGCACGGAAACTTGGACTTCTAGTATTAACAGTTATGGTAGTATAACAAGCATTGGGAGGACCCCTCAGAGACCTGTATCGTCTGGATTGGCATGCTCTTTGCTATGATGCGGCTTGCTATGCTGTCGTATCATCGGGAAGGGGATGAACCTCCAGAATTTAGGGGCAAATCTCTGGACATGGCAGGAACGTTTCGAAATTTGATGGCACAGTGTCTCACGTTGGCCGATTATACTAAGCCTTATCCTTATTTGATCGAGTCACTAATATTCCATCTTCATGGTGACTATTGTCAGTCGAAGGAAGCGGATGTATCGGTTTGGGTGCTTGTGGGTGTGATCACGAGGTTGGCCATGAGAATGGGATACCATCGGGACTCTAAAATGTTCCCTAACATCACTCCCTTCCAAGGAGAAATGCGGCGGCGCGTCTGGGCTTTTGTGCGTCAAGCCGATCTATTGTTCTCTTTCCAGGTCGGTCTACCCAGCATGATCCGTCCCTTGGATAGTGATACCGAGCTGCCTCGCAACTTGTACGACGACGATTTCGATGAGGAGTGCAAAGAACTTCCCCAATCACGCCCACCCAATGAACCTACTCCGATCTCGTTTCTCATCGCCAAAGCACGTTTGACTTTGGCTTTCGGCCTCGTTGTCGAACAATCCGCGCCGCTCCAAACTCACTCATATGATAAGGTCATGGAGGTGGATGCAGAGCTTCGTAGAGCCAGAGATCTGGTTCCTGAGCATCTTCTTGTTCGCCCCATTGAGGAGTCGCAATTAGATCCTTTGAATATTGTCATGTCGCGATACACGGTACGTTCTTTCTGATAGGATATTTAGTCAAACAGGCCCTAACGTGCCTCCAGGTTATGAGCGTCTACCATAAAGCGCAAATTGTTCTTCATCGGCGCTATCTTGTTCGAGCACGCGAAAACCCTCGGTTCACATACTCCCGAAGGTCCTGCATTGACTCCGCAATGGAGCTTTTGCGGTTCCAGTCGATGCTTTATGTTGAGGCCGGTCCCACTGGCCGTCTGCAAAGCAGACAGAACCGCGTCACTGCCCTCTGTTCCACCGACTTCCTACTTGCTGCTACCATCGTTTCCCTTGATCTCTACCATGGGCATCAGCTGCAAGCGGGAGGGCGAGCTTCGGGTGATACCTACGCATGGGGCAGAGAACGCCGTGATGAAATGCTGGCCGCTTTGCAGCGCTGCAAGGAAATTTGGGACGGGCTAAGTGACGAGGCGATGGAGGCCTGGAAGGCTTCGGGCGCACTTGGAGTAATGCTTTCTCGGTTAAATCTGGGACACTCCGATACCAATGCGTCTGCCCCAGCATTCGAACCGCAGGATGAGAAACAAAATGCTGCAATGACCCTGGGGCTACTTAGTAGTGGAATGAGCCCTATGAATCCGGGACCGCCACCATTCAACGATGGTGGACTAAAGATGGAAACATCAATGCCAACGCCAGGAGGGCTTGGAACAACAGCTACCGATCTCACCGGCGCCCCTTCACCTTTCAGTTCCATGTTCGGACAGATGCCTGACATGCAACTCAACCTGGACTGGGTATGATCTTTTATCTACCTCCAATTTATTCCATACCATGGCTAACAAGACATTTAGAATGCTTGGGACACTTATATTCAAAGTTCAACGATAGACCTCTCGAATCAATGGTGGCCATCCATGGACATGCAACAACAACCACCACCACCACCGCAAGCACAACAGCAAATCCCGAACCCGCTATCTCCAAACCAGTTACCAACGCCACAAAATCCTTCCCCAGACAGGTCTCGACCGCTACCATCCTTCCCTAATATGTTCTCGCCGGGAAATACGGGGTTCGATAACAGTAACCCGAATCCAACCGGCGTCTAGGCGCTGGTGATTCCCAATCTCCAGAAAAAATCACTTAAAATTTAAAAGCGTACATTTTATCTCACCAGGCTCGGTTTTGAATGCCGATCTGCTATAATTGTCTATTCTACAAAACGGTGTTATTTTGATCATAGGAGTCCGATATCATCTGAATTGAAGCGGCTTTTGCGGTGTGAGCGGCATGATGGTGAGGTAATGAGTTTGACATGAGAAGGATTTTTCTCACGGTGTATTGTTATGAAGCTATTTTCACAACACCCTACTCTATATTAGGAACACGTTAAATATATTTGGTATAACATGAATACGGAAGCTATTGCATTGGGCAATTTGTTCTGAAGACGCTTTCTGAAAAGGGAATTGGCTGGCTCATTCAATTTGGAGCGGGCTAATTTGTTCTTACGTGGTCTTATTGGAGCTTAACTAGAGGTGGCCATGTTGAGCAAGGAGACGGAAAAACCAAGAAAGACCAGCCAGGCCGACATTGGAATGGCCATGTTAGCTATACGTACGGAGTAGACTGTCTAGAATGGGTGGATGTGGAAAGGGAAATGGACCCGGCTGTTTATCGCCGGCTTGGCACAATTTCACGTGACTGATAAGCAAAGGTTTTCCCGGCAGGAATTTCTGATAGAAAACATTGGCTGATCTGGTTTGGATTTTCCTTCACATCGCAGATATCGCTAATTTCCCTCGATTTTATTCCAGAATGTGAGTCACTGGAGCCTGAAATTCTTGATTGAATTGCTTGGTAGATACACGAAACTAACACTCGCTCCCTCGACAGGCATTGCTTCCGCAGGGCCGCAAGTCGGCTGATTACCTCGACGACCTCCACACCGGCACGCTCGTCGTGGATGCTTGCTTCTCGCTCGTCTCGCACGACATTGCTCCCTCGATTGCCGCAACCGCTCTCCCAGTATCGATGGAACAGCAATGAGGCGTCAAACCAGCCCGAACCCTCGAAGCAGGACGCCGCGAAGGAACAGGACATCAGCAATGAACAGGTGATCGAAGCTGCCACCCAGGCTGTCGAACAAGGAATCACGAGGACGAATGAAATCGCTTCCGAGGTAGCGGCATCAGGAATTCAGGAGCAGATGCCCTCTCTGGAGTCACTCCAACAGACTGCCGAAGCAACCCCTGGAATGGCCAAGCGCCGGAAACGCATGCAGGTTCTGGGAGAAGCGCCTAAACCGAAGGAAACTATCTTTGTCGGCAATCTCTTCTACGATGTGACGGCGGAGGATCTGCGGAAGCAGGCGGAGAAGTATGGAATCGTGGAGAAAGTCCATCTTGTTTTTGATAACCGGGGAATCAGTCGCGGGTGAGTTCCAGTCCATCTTAGGGCGAACGAGAAAAAAAGGAGAAGAAAACTTTCTAACAATGCAAAACACGCAGATTTGGTTATGTTCAGTTCGATACCATCGACTCGGCCAGGCGCGCCCTCGAAGCAATGGATGGGCGCGTTTTTGAGGGGCGTTATACCGTCGTGCAGTTCGCGAACACTAACCTTGACCGCCAAAAAGCGCTGAAGCCTCCATCGCGCGCGTTATACATTGGTAACTTGGCGTTCGAGATGACCGATCGGGATCTCAATGAGCTCTTCAAGGACATTGTCAATGTGATCGATGTCCGCGTGTCGGTTGATCGTCGTACCGGCCAACCTCGAGGATTCGCTCATGCCGACTTTACCAGTATCCAGAGTGCCACAAAGGCACTTGAAATCCTCAGCAAAAAGGCGCCGTACGGAAGAAAGCTATTTGTCGACTACAGCCATTACACCAAAAAAGGAACTTTCGGTAGGATTAAGGACCAGGAAGAGGAGTAGAGTGACAGGATATTTGAGCGGTACCTTCTTTTAAGGGGACCATTTAGTGTTTTATATGGCGAAGATTGCCACTATCCAGATCTGTATCATAGTTCATTATTAGCATAATCAATCCGGTACTTATACATTCACTCCGTACTCCGTACTACTGATAGGAAAGTTGCCGCCACGTGACGGGGGGACCTCGGCATTGCCCTTTTTCCCGATCGGCTCTAGAGTGTCTCCGAACCCCACGTTTGGCCGTGAGTGCCATTACTGATCAATCGATCATCTTTCCTCCTCCGCTCGCTTTCCCTACCGAACCTCGTGCCTTTACTTCCTCTTCCTTTTAACTCGGAGCCCTCATACTGAATGCTATAACCCGCCGCGGAGTTGTCACAATTCTTTCAAAATGTCCTTCCTCGGTGGCGCTGAGTGCTCGACGGCGGGAAACCCATTAACGCAGTTCACTAAGCATGTCCAAGATGACAAGTCCCTGCAACGGGACCGTCTCGTCGGGAGAGGTCCCGGTGGCATGCAGGAGGGCATGCGGTCGACGGGGATAATGGGTGGTCAAGATCAGGTACGGGAGGCGCCTCGAATTACGCAGCCGTTGATAAATCTATGCGCTCCATGCTAACAGAACGCTCCCGGAATCATTTTAGATGATGGATGAATTCGCCCAACAGCCCGGACAATTGCCCGGAGGCCCTCCGCAGCCCTTCGCGATGGAACATCTCCGACGCGAGTTAGATCACTTCCAGACCACTCCGCCTCGAACGGGCTCACCCGGTTGGGCCGCGGAATTCGACGCCGGAGAGCACGCTCGCATGGAGGCTGCCTTTGCCGGCCCTAAGGGCCCTATGATGAACAACAACTCGGGATTTACACCGGCGGAGTTTGCCCGCTTCCAGCAGCCTCAGACGTCGAGTCCCGTTACCGCGGGCCCTTCTCCGATGATGGGTGGCTATCAGCGTCCGATGGGAGGTATGGGATACATGGGGATGAGTGGAATGGGGATGATGAGGCCCTCGTACGGCCCGATGGGCATGCAACAGCCGCAGCAGCCGGGCGAGGCCATGACCCAAGATAAGGGTAAAGGGCGCATGGTCGAGCTGGACGACGAGAATTGGGAGGCGCAGTTCGCGGAGATGGAGACCGCGGGTAACCAGAAAATGGACAACGAGGCTAATGATGCTATCGAGGCGGAGCTGAACGATCTTGACAGGTCAGTCCCAGTTCCTTCAGATTGTGGTGATTTTGAGCGCATATGGGAAAAAGTTCAGGCTGAGACGGCAGCAAGCAGAAAACTGGCAGAGGAAAACACAGACTTTAACGTGAACGAGAATCTTCACATGGGCGATCTCGGCGAGTGGGATAGCTTTGACACGCTCAACACCCGGTTCCGTGACCCTCAACTCGGCGACTACATGTTCGAGGAGGATAATGTGTTCCGAAGTGTGAACAATCCTTTCGAGGAGGGTGTGAAGATCATGCGTGAGGGCGGTAATTTGTCGCTGGCCGCTCTCGCCTTCGAGGCTGCTGTACAGAAGGACCCCCAGCATGTGCAAGCCTGGACGATGCTGGGATCTGCCCAGGCCCAGAATGAAAAGGAACTTCCTGCCATCCGTGCTCTGGAACAGGCGCTGAAGATCGACGAACACAACCTGGACGCTCTCATGGGACTGGCTGTCTCCTACACCAACGAAGGCTACGACTCAACGGCCTATCGAACCCTCGAGCGCTGGCTTTCCGCCAAATACCCCCAGATTATCAACCCCAAGGATGTTTCCTCCGACGCAGACCTGGGATTCACGGATCGCCAGATCCTCCATGACCGAGTCACCGATCTGTTCATCCAGGCAGCTCAGCTGTCACCATCAGGAGAGCAAATGGATCCCGACGTCCAAGTCGGCCTGGGTGTCCTCTTCTACTGTGCCGAGGAGTACGACAAGGCTGTGGACTGTTTCTCTGCCGCACTTGCATCCACCGAATCCGGAACCACAAACCAACAGGAGCAGCTGCACCTCCTATGGAACCGTCTTGGAGCCACGCTTGCCAACTCAGGCCGCTCCGAAGAAGCCATCGAGGCCTACGAACAAGCCCTCAACATCAACCCTAACTTCGTGCGTGCCCGCTACAACCTCGGCGTATCGTGCATCAACATCGGCTGCTATCCCGAAGCCGCACAGCATCTGCTGGGCGCCTTATCCATGCATCGCGTGGTTGAGCAGGAGGGCCGGGAGCGTGCGCGGGAAATCGTCGGCGGTGGAGAAGGTGGCATCGATGACGAGCAGCTGGAGCGCATGCTTCATGTCACCCAGAACCAGAGCACTAATCTGTACGACACGCTACGGCGAGTCTTTAGCCAGATGGGACGTCGGGATTTGGCTGATATGGTGGTGGCTGGAATGGATGTGAACGTCTTCCGGAAAGAGTTCGAATTTTAAATGATGTAATTTCTCGTTTTTGTTTTGTCCCCTTTTTTTATATGTCCATGTCCCTTCAGTTGTAAGGAGGAGTTTAGAACCGGGTTTATACTATGGTTGCTATGTTTTAGTCGATCTTTGGATACCATGATGTCCTTATGCGTGAGGTACAAATGCAGTGCATTCGCTTTAGAGGTGTATGATCTTGATAGTCTGGAATGACGTTTAATAATGTCCTATCAAATGTACTCCATAGTTGACCGTAGAATCCTATCCCCTGTTGCCTATCGTCCGTGGTGGAGAAGGATGGTCCGCATCAGGCATCTCCGAGGAAGCCTCGGGACGAGCTTCTCCGCAATATCGTTCTCCGCGACATCATCAACCTTTCCCCATCGGACTGCTGAGCGGCCATCCTCCTCCTAATACCCATGTTACCATTCCTTGTCTAAATAACTTTTTCATAGATTCGATCAACTATAGTCGATCATGGCTGTCGCAACGGGTGCCCAGCTAATCGCCCGGACGCTGCACGATCTAGGCGTCACCGTGATCTTCGGCATCGTGGGGATCCCAGTAGTCGAGATTGCCGAAGAAGCCATCAACCTGGGGATCCGATTCGTGGCATTCCGTAATGAACAAGCCTGCAGCTATGCTGCCAGTATCTACGGTTATATGACGGGACGACCTGGCGTCTGTCTTGTTGTCGGAGGACCCGGAGTTCTCCATGCGTTGGCGGGGGCAAGTACACCCATTCAAAAGACACATATGTCTAAGATATACTAACATCTCCTGTTGGTTTCTCTATGAAGATTGGAAACTCCTCTGCGAACAACTTCCCGCTGTTAGTCCTTGCCGGATCGGCCGAGACAAGTGGCGTCACGAAGGGCGCCTTCCAGGAGATGGACGCCGTCTCGTTCCTCACTCCCCACACCAAATTCGCAGTGCGCACGACGTCCCTGGACTTCGTGAATGGGGCCGTTAAAAACGCCTATCGAACATGCTGGTACGGTCGCCCGGGGCCGACATTTGTCGATCTCCCCGCCGATATCATCCAGGGGAAGTCCGCGCCTGGATTTCGTCTGCCAGCGCCGGAAACCACGCTGGTCGCGGCACCGCCCAAGACGGCCGGCGATCCGGCTTCGATCGCGAAGGCCGTGGAGCTTCTGCGGACCGCTCGTGCGCCGCTGTTAATAGTCGGCAAGGGTGCCGCGTATGCGCGGGCGGAATCGGGCATCTGTCGACTGGTGGAACAGACCCAGGTCCCGTTCTTGCCTACCCCCATGGGTAAGGGTGTGGTACCGGACTCCCATCCTCTCAATGCGTCAAGCGCCCGCAGCACGGCACTGAAGCACGCGGACGTCGTGCTGGTCCTCGGCGCGCGGTTGAACTGGATCCTGCATTTTGGGGAGCCGCCCAAATGGTCTCTCAGGGCGAAGATCATCCAGGTGGACATCTGCGCCGAAGAGATCGGACGGAATGCCGGAACCGCCGAACTAGGTATCATCGGTGATGTCGGACTGGTTGTGGATCAGCTGTTGGCCTCACTGTCGAACTGGCGCTATGCCCCTTCCTCCTCCCCGGACGGCCAGTTCTCCTCTCTGCTCGCAGAATCAGCCAAGAAGAACGAGACCAAAGCACAGAAAGCCGCGCTCCTTCCCACCTCCCCCGGCTCGCCGTTAACATACCAGCGAGCGTTCCAAGTCATCAAGACTACGCTCAACTCCTTGACCCCCTTGGAAGACGGAAACATCGTCTATGTCTCCGAAGGCGCCAACACAATGGACATATCCCGCTCGGCCTTCCCCCTCAACCACCCCCGTCAGCGCCTAGACGCCGGCACATACGCTACAATGGGCGTGGGGATGGGATATATCGTCGCCGCGCACGAAGCCTATAACGCGACGCCCCAGCAACCCAACAACAAGCAGAAGAAAATCATCGCCTTAGAAGGCGACAGTGCCTTCGGCTTCAGCGCCATGGAAATCGAAACCATGGCGCGATACCGCATCCCAGCCCTAATCTTCGTGATCAACAACTCCGGCATCTACCACGGCGACAGCACCACACAAAATGCGTGGACGGCGCTCCAAGACCAGACGATCGCCAACGATACCAAATCCGATGATGGCAAGAAGGGGCTCCGCTCTACGAGTCTTCTGTACGAGATGCGGTATGAAATGCTGGCCCAGATGTGTGGTGGGAAAGGGTTCTTTGTGCGCAATGAGCAGGAGCTGGAGCGTGCGACGAGGGCGGGCTTTGAGAGTGATACGGTCACGGTGGTGAATGTGATCGTGGAGCCTGGGATTGGGAAGAAGATTGGGTTTGCGTGGCAGGGTGATGCTGGGAAGGAGGGGATGGCGAAGTTGTAGATTATATTAACTACATAGGATTTCTTGCCGAGTTGGTTCTTTGTGGCTTGTGTGGTGTTTTCTGTATATTTCTGTGTATATATCGATTTTCGGTTGCTGGATTGCACATGTTGGGAAAGGGATCGATGGAAAAGAATAGAAAAGGTACCCTCGTTGCTCAAACAATGTCAGTCAATCTTACACTGGAACCGACTAAAAGAAACCGACACCATCCAGAACCGACATCAGAAGCCTTTCCAACCAACAAATACAGTGCACTCGGGGAAGATACCTGAGCCAAACCCTCTTATATAATGAAAGCTCCTTACAGGATAGGTAGTAATAATAGTAGTAGTGGGAAGACAAGTAAGAAGTAAGTAGTGCAATGGGCTACATGTACAGTACAACCAAACAACCAATTAGACCGTCATCATGACGCTGGCGTTCTTATACCAGGACAAGAGCGGGTTCTCGCCGTTCCTCGTCTCCGTGTCTTCAATGTATGCCCAGCGACTCATGAAGTCTTCGTGGCTCATGGTCTGGGTCAATTTGCCGGTGATGGCGCGGTAGAGGTCCTCGACGATGTCGAAGTCCGTGGGGAAGAAGATATCGAAGAAACCTTGTTGCACCTGGAGTTGTTTGGTTAGTTTTGGATTAAAGATTTACATTATTCTGTGACTGTGGGAGGCTTACAAAAGGAGTAGACACCGGGACGGTGCGGCGCTTGTAACGGGTCTGCACGACAGGTCCATTCAGTCCGGGAATGGCGTTCGGGAGGGTGCTGAAGTCGCTGGTCAAAAGGCGGTGTCCGGGGAAGTAGGTATTGAGGATGTCGAAGAACTGCATGAGGCGGGTGGGGATGTATTCGGGCAGAGTGTGTGGGATGCCGCGGTATTTGGCAATTCCCCGGTGCAAGGGCCGGGTGAGTTTGGTGCCCAAGGGCGAAGGGAACTCGCGTTGAGCGGCGGCCTGTCGGACACGTAGGAACCGAGATGCCAGGGGGTCGAGTTGTGTGTTGTAGTATTCGTTGAAATCGCCAAACTCGCTGATCACCACGCCGCCTTGCTGGGGCATCTCCGTTTGGTAGTTGTAACGAATGGCGTCGTGCGAGAAATTGTCGAACACCTCCATGGCCAGGAAAAAGCAGGGCGAGTGCACGTAGGTGTCCCAGTCGAAGATGGATCGGTTGATGATCTCGACGTGGTCTATGTGGCCGGCTGCGTGGAGCGATTCTTTGAGGTTTTGGAACTGGAGGTCGGCGAGAGCTGGCGAAATCTCGATGATGCGGAACTTCGTGCGCTGGTAGACCTCGTAGTCTGTATCGCGGATGAAGTCTAGCATGTTGATCATCAGCGTACCGTTTCCGGCACCCATCTCGTAGATGATCAGGTCGTGGTAGGGGTATAGTGTCAGCTTGTAGTTGGACACCAAGTATCGAGCAAGCGTTTCGCCGTAGTAGGGACGGAAAAGCTCGGTGGGCGTATGCCAGAGCTGACGAGCTATGTCGGGTTCCTGTAGATCCAGATTGTCCTCAAACTCTGTATATCGGTCCTCCAACAACTGATGAAACGAGGGCCCGTCGCTGATTTGGTTGAACTGGAACGGTTCACCGGGACTGAAGATGGTCGCGTGCTTGGTGAAATAGCCGTAATACGGATTGTATAAACTATCTATGATCGACGCGAAGTCAAAGTCAGTGGGCTGACTAGCAGGAGACGGTTGTATATAGGTATTCGTACCGTCAATGAATTCTCTAGTCAACATCCTTATGCGCCGCGGCCGCTCACGATTACGGCGCAGGTCCTTGGCCGTCACAAGAGGGTAGGTCATGGTCTCCTTAAAGTCCAACGGGTAATCCTCCCGTCTAGTCCAGTACAATGTCTCAGTGTCATCATACTTCATCTTCCTTCTCATTCGCGCGATGAAAGTACGAGACTGCTGACGGGGAGGTGTCGAGAAGCGCACAGTGCCGGGTCTGCGCGCGGGCAGAATCGAGGACGGCCGCGGACATTGGCAGGCAGGATATCGAAACAGCTGTCGAAACAGCTGATTCAGGACCGCGGAGTCCATGGTCCGAGGGGAATTGGCGATGGGGAGGAGGGTAGGGAGCGAGCAAGCAAGCAGGGGGAGGAGGGAGAGCTGCAAAAGGAATGATGAAAGACGGCGGCAGAAGATTCGCGGCAGGCGGAGGTCGGAGTGGCCCGTGCTTTTTCTCCGCCGTCGCCGTCGCCGTCGCCATCGGGCAGCGCTTGGATCGCACTGTTCTTGCCTCCTGTGGACGAACACACCAATCTTCCCAGGATGAGCGATCACTCGCGTGTCTACGTAGGCACGGCCTTCGTGGCTGGAGCTCTTCTGACCCTCGGAGTCAAGGATCTCTTGTATCCGGAGCTGGAGCAGCTTTTCCGGAACTCTCGCCGTGAATCCAATGCGACAATTACCCTTCAAGACCTTACCAAAGATGACGATGTCCCAATTACTAGATCAGGCCCTCCAGCCATCGTAGAGGGTATCGAGGGGTGTATAGGAAATACGCCTCTGTTTCGAATCAAGTCATTGTCCGAGGCAACTGGGTGCGAAATTCTAGGAAAGGCCGAGGTAATTTCCTCTTACCAGGATGTTCCTAATCAGCTATCTAGAACCTATTGTGCTAACTGGCTGGACAGTTTCTCAATGGTGCCGGTCAAAGTTCTAAAGACCGGGTTGCGTTGAGCATGATTCAAATCGTACGTCTCAGCCACTGGTCTGATTGAGAGTTCCTCTGACTGTAATGTAGGCAGAAGAACATGGTATTCTAACTCCTCATTCGGGTGATACCGTCTATGAGGGTACTTCTGGCTCAACGGGCATCTCGTTGGCCTCTCTAGCTCGTGCTAAAGGCTACCTGGCTCACATGTATGTTCTTGTGCCATTAGCTTTCGCAGTGTGCTGTTAGTATTAACACAAACTACCAGTTGTATGCCATCCGACCAGGCGGTCGAAAAGTCCGATCTACTCCTCAAACTAGGTGCGATCGTGGACCGTGTTCCGCCTGCTCCGATTGTCGAGAAAGAGAACTTTGTTAACCGGGCCCGCGCCCTCGCACATGCTCACACTGCATCCTCTGCCAATGTATCCGATTCGGATTCCTCTGCCCAGGAGTTGGCCGAGACCTACGGCTCTACTCCGGGGAGGGGGTATTTTGCGGACCAATTTGAGAACGAGGCTAACTGGAGAGCGCACTTCAATGGCACTGGCCCCGAGATCTATGCCCAGTGCAATGGTAAATTGGACGCTTTTGTCGCAGGCGCTGGAACGGGCGGCACGATTTCTGGCGTGGCGCTGTTCCTCAAACCGATAATCCCGAATTTGAGCGTGGTGCTGGCCGATCCCCAGGGAAGCGGCCTCTACAACAGGGTCCGCTACGGCGTTATGTTCGATATCAAAGAAAGAGAAGGCACGAGAAGACGGAGACAGGTAGATACCATTGTGGAGGGTATTGGTATCAATCGCGTGACGGCCAACTTTGAGGTAGGCAAGGAACTGGTGGATGACGCTGTGAGAGTCACGGATGCACAGGCATTGGCAATGGCCAGGTGGCTTGTAGAAAAAGACGGCCTCTTCCTGGGGAGCAGCAGTGCTGTGAATTGTGAGTAACTTGTTGCTTTACTGAACGCATCAAACTTGCTAACCCTGACCTAGGTTTTGCGGCAGTCAAGACCGCGATGAGACTCGGACCTGGTCATCGAATTGTGACGGTCCTATCCGATTCCGGGTCAAGACATCTCTCCAGGTTTTGGGCTAAGGCAGGCAACGTTGGCGGTGCGGTCGACACAAAACTCGAGGATGTCTTGAACGCCAAAGATGAGCAATAGGAATATGGCCTATTCAGATTGCAAGTTACGACATGATTAAAGCCCAGATTATGTGAGAATAAATGATCACATTGATTATCAGCATGCTCCACAGTCAGTGCCCTGCTGATGCTAATCTATGACGGCTATCCTCGGTGATACTCGGTTATATGCAAGATTGCTCTTACGAAAGTACGCTTGCATGCCTCATCAATGCGCTGCCGACTGCAAATTGACAGTCGTTATTTTCATTCTCGCATTACACGTGTATTCAAGGGATGACTTCATCTCCGCTTATGAGATTCGTACCCAACAAGCACGTGAGCTTTGGATGGCATGGCCAAGGCTGTCATCCGCTCTCTAGACGAAGCGCCGTCATAAAAAAAAAAGGTGCATGATGTGGTTGCCTTCTGGCGAGGCCTACTGATGGCCTATGCGGACGTTTGTTTCTTTTGCTGACCGTTCCAAACATCATCGCCCACCCATAGACGAAATAGTTCATACTCCAGTTCTGCCTTTGGCCGTCCGGGAAATTCAGCCAGAATCCAGGACCAGGTGAGACCTCGTTGGTCTTTGATACCACTCAATGTTTCTCGCTCTCTGTGCGACCAAGACTCGGATCGAGGTGGGCTGGCACGACGATCAGTCCAATGATCCAGATTCCATTGAATAAGTTGTCTTTGATTTCTTCCTGGGAAAGATTCCAACACCTCCTTCCACTTCTTTCCTTCGACATATCTTTTAATTACGATTGTCCTTGCGTCGTCTGGCGTCATGCACATTCTAGATTTCCAGCTCGTAGGCGTTGCATCTTGAGTCGTAGCTGCATTCCCAATTGAGCTAAACCCCGTGCCGTCTAGCTGTACGCAAGGGATATCGACGTTTTTGGGGGCGTCCGGTTGCCGCCGTGCAGCCTTGTCATTAGCGACTGCATCTAGCTTCCTCCTGACTGAATTTATTTCATGTCGATCAGTAGGAGGATCCGCCGGAAGTACGGCTTTGGGAGTACCGCCCGACGTTGGCATTGCCTCTGGTTTTCACGGTATCTTTGGGAGTAGGAGGACCCGCCTGAAATACAGCTTTGGGAGTACCGCCCGACGTTGGCATTTTCCCTCTGATTCCCACGGTGGGAGTAGGAGGATCCGCCTGAAGTACCACTTTGGGAGTACTGCCCGACTTTGGCATTTTCCCCCTGATTTTCACGGTGTCTTTGGGTGTTGGTGACGGCTGGACTTCTTCCTGCAACGGGTCGTCGGATTCATTTCCATCGGGGGTTTCTGCAAAAGACCAGTCGAACACGACAGGGCTGGATGCAATCTTGCGACTCCGTTGACCAGCTCTTGGTTTCTTGGAGCTTCTCTTCTTGGCCGATGCTGTGCTTCGCCGGGAACTCCCTGGCAACGCCCAAATCGAGCCTGCGTTGGGTGGGGATTCAGATCGGGCCGCCTGAATGGCGGGTTTTGGGCGCGATCGATGCCAAGTGGGTGTTGAGAAATTCGCATTAATTTCAGGAACGCGCCAGAGTGACTCCACTGGCTGAGGTATGTTGCGACCAGGCTCGCGATCGGATTGGCCGGGTGTTTCAGCCGCAGAAATTGCTTTTTCTTTTTCTTCTGCACCTTTCCTGGCTCTCTTGGCTAGCGAGTCCCTCAGATTGTTCTGGACGTCCAGCGCAGTATCCAACAAGGAATCCACACTAGACCTATCGTCATCGGCGCCTAAATCGGCATTGGCTGCTTCATTCTGTGTCTCCTGTTTCTTCCTTGTCTCTGCCAGCCCTGGCCGTAATATCGGTGAGCCTTGCTGTCGCTGCCGTGACAAGAATATCTCCCAGTATCCTGGCTCCTCGTCCCCGTCTTGAGTCTCCACGTCGCTAGTGTTTCTGTTCACCGTATTTCCCTCTTCATCTGATCCAGGGGGGGTTGGTTCCTCCGCGGACCAATCTGCACCTGGACCGAATAGCCAGGATCCCTCTCCCTCGCCTTCCTCGCCGTCGTCCCCTTTCTCGCCAGTATCACGCTCGTCATCCATCCCTGTGAGGTGTCCGTTGTTGATGATTATATCACCTGTCTGCAGGTCTATCTCATCGCCCGCTTCTGTAAAATCCTTTTCGTATTTCTGAAAAATACCCTCGAAGATCGACTTGAGGCGCTGGTCATTTTGAAAACGAGCTTCCTGTAGATCTATGTCGTCTGTATCATCGTCTGCGCCATCCTCGTCCTGTTCTGTAAATGACAGCCGAGGTCTTTTCGAAGGCGGCTCCATGATACTTTTGCGGGGAGAGAGCGTCTGTGATAGACCGGTGGTCGAAGTTGGTAGGAAGATGATTGTTGCACACGATTGTTGTAGTTGAGAGGTCCAGGAGCGATTGTTGAGCTATCCTGGCGGGCTAAGAGTCAGTTTTCACTTCTTCAAAGGAGATGTAGAGGCGACACGAAGCGACATACTGAATCTGAGGGACGCGGCGCGACAGAAATTTAATTAACGGGAGAGACGCGACAAAAAGATGCGATATACGCGTTGAGGGGATTGGTGACAAAGAACACAGGGAAATAGGTTATCGAACAGATTAAGAACGCGCAATGATTCCCTTTAGACTCCAGGGCGCAATCGCATGTGGATTTTAGAGCTCTCGAGTGAATTGAGCCCGAGGTCAAGGGAATCAATCGCTGATGGAGAGCAATGAAACTAAGCTTCGGAAGGCGGACACCAAAACAGCGACCCGAGAGCACGGGGTCTGCATGACGTCTCCCGCAATGCCGCACCTGGACGGGCCCTTCCATCATCTCCCATCGATAACCATAAAAGATCACTCTGCTCCAGGCCGCGCACCCCTACTTGACAGCTCTTTTTTGTCACCATAATGAATGGGAATGACTCACTAATAGCCCGCCATCATGTACTGCCAGAAATGCCGGACTCCTTTGAAGCTGGACAGCTCGCTCGAGTCGCTCAACCCAGCGGTCTTCGATCTCCTCGCCGGTACCTTTTATTCCACCCTTGAAAAGCTTCACAGCCCGCTAATCGCAGCTTGAAATACTTAGGTTCTACGGGTAAAACCCTACCGGAATCGTCGTCTCGACCTTCCTATCCGCAAGAAAGAAATGAATACTACGACCGAGCCTCCCAGAATGCCAACTCCGCCGCGTACAGAAGGATGATCCCACCGCCGGTCACTGCGACCGGCAACCAGCACAACCCCAAGCTAGGACGTGGGGACAGCGGCAACATGTCCTTCGTCATGCTTACGGAGTCCCAACTCGGTCCGCCACAAATGACACCAGAGACGCAAGGCCTGGGCTCTCCGTCGAAAGGCAAACAATCATCCGGCACTCACACCAATGACAGCGAAGGGGAGTCACTCCCCTTTGCCGACCAGGTCGAGCGCAACAATCGCATTTTCGAGTTCATATCGGCTCACTCCGACATCGATCATCCCATCTGCACGGAGTGTACGGATCTGGTCATGATGGGGCTACAGAAGCAACTGGTCAATGCTACAAAGGAACGCGACGCATACATTTCCTTTCTGAGGACCCTCAACTCGTCAACGGTACCTACGAACGAAGAAATCGAGGCCGCCGAGAAATCCTTGAAGGAGACCAAAGAAGCCGAAGACAAGGCGTTTGCCGAGCTCGTCGCGCTAGAAGAAGAGAAGGCAGCGCTGGACCGGGAAATCGCCGAGCTGGAGGAGGAATCGCAAAAGCTGGATCTGCAGGAGGAGGAGTTCTGGCGTGGTCGCAACGAGTTTACACTCGAGCTCAACGGGTTCCAGGAAGAACGGGATGCTTTGAATATGAAATACGACCATGATTCTCGCCAGCTCGAAAGACTACAAAGAACCAATGTGTACAACGATGCTTTTTGTATCGGTCATGACGGCTACTTTGGGACGATCAATGGATTGCGGCTTGGTCGTCTAACCAATCCGTCCGTGGATTGGCCCGAAATTAATGCTGCCTGGGGTCAGACAGCCCTGCTCCTTGCAACGATCGCCGAGAAATTGGGGTTTTCGTTTCAAGGGTATCAACTCAAACCTCTAGGGGCCATGTCTAGGATTGATAAAATTGAGTATCCTCGCCCCTCCCCGGCTCAGTCCGCCATAGGTGGTGGGAATCCGACGACCCTAGGACCGCCTAAGACTACCACACTCGATCTTTTCTCATCCGGCGACCTGCCGCTCAATCTTCCTTGGCTTCACCGCCGATTCGACGCAGGAATGGTGGCGTTCCTGGAATGTCTACGCCAACTGGGCGAATTTGTGGAGATGTCACAGGCACCTGTATCCTCAAATCGCCGCGCTCAAACCGGCCCTCCGAGCCCGGCCCTGAAGCTCCCATACCCAATCAAGCGTGATAAAATTGGCGATGCGAGCATCAAGCTTGGTTTCAACCAGAACGACGAGACCTGGACCCGTGCCTGCAAATACACCTTGACCTGTTGTAAATACCTGTTGGCACATGCTAGCAATGTCGCTAATGTTGGTTCCAATAGTTCCGCGGCTGCTACGGCCGGTGAACAAACCAGACAGGTAACGTCCAGCCCTGCTAAGAAATAGGTAAGCCACGGCACACAGGGAAAAATGCGACATGCCTACAGACAAAGAATTTCCATCTGGCCGTCCCACTTTCCTCAAAGGGGGGTATCTGAAGTCCAGAGCACTTCGTCGAGTTGGTTGGTTATTGTGGCCCCGACTAGTTATGCGGATTCTGAAGGCCAGACCAATCATACTCTATCACGCATGAATACCTAAACGGCTTTCAGGGGGTATGTTCCGGTGTATGAGGGGCGTCGAATTCCGTGCCTCAAACCCGAGAGCCTAGAGAATCCGGTTGCAGGCTGGCCCTCAGCATGTATCTATCCGGATGGATCAGGATCACGCATGATACTTAATATCTTCCATCCTTGCGTTGCGCCCTTGTAAACCGTCCATCCAACCGGCCACGGTGGTTTTGTTGCGCATGAAACGGCGTAGGATCAACGCTACATTGCAGTAGCTGACATTCTCTTGCCACCCGGCCGAAATCTTTTTTTTTCTTTTCTTTTTCTACCAACTCATTTCGGGAGTCCTGTGATTCTAGAAGGCTTTCACACAGTTATCCCCAGGGATGTAATACATAATCTTGCCTTGCCCTTTTTGGAATCGCACCGTGGTGATAGTGTGACATGTTCATTCTGTACGACCACCATGCTTATAGTCACTTGTGTCACTTTTGCTTTCTATCAAACTTTGCCACGAACTTGCTCCCTGGCGGATAGAAACCCGACACAGGGAGGATAAAGCGGGAGATCATCACTTAGTCCAATACTTTCTTCGATCAAGAAGTGACAGGTAAACTGACACATTCCTGTTGCCAGGTGGAAGACAAGACTGACAGGCTTTTTTCTTCCCGCTGTCTCGTAGATCCATCTGGCCGACGTAATCCGCAGGGTATTTGGGATCCTCTCGGGGTGAGGAGGCTTTCTGCCACTCTCCACCTTTTTTCTGTCTTTCTCGCTTTCTTTTTTTATTTCATGGTTTCATTATTAATTCCAATGATTATTTTTTTTTCTTCTGTGATCAGAGCCCGACCCATGAACTCCCCCACCAGTCACAGACAGGAAGATAGAAAGGCGAACCCGACAAGAGGGACCAGGACAAGGGGCCTTCCTTACCAGTACTCCAACCTGCAGCGGCCCCTCGCACGAGAGAGGGAGAGAAACGAGAAGGCGAGAGCTCCTGTCTCCTCCGTAAGACCACACCGTAATACCAATGGACAAAAGGAACAAAGGGAACTAGAACTGCAGCCACATCGATTCGGCCATCCGGCGGACCCATGGCGCTGGGTCTGTCAATGTCATACAGCACTGGTAGTTACAAAAATAGTGACTGTGACTGGTAACTTGACCCGTCGTTAGGACAAGGAGTAGGAGTCTAGGACGTTGATCCTAGGTTGCCAACACGTCAACAACGTCAACGAGAAAATGGGGATGTTTTTTCGGGCCGCTTTTTATTATTATTGTTTTTTATTTTATTTTCCATACGGCCACACACGAGGAAGGTAAATCTTCCTCTTCCTCTTCCTTCTGGTCCTTTTTCCCTCTTTCCCCCTCTCGAGATCCCTGCTGGTTAGTTTCCTTTAGTGGGTTTTATTGTGGATTTGTGCTTCGGACTTGGAAGGGTCTACGGTCTACATTGAGCACGGTGTGGTGCAGTTAGGAAGTGGAAGATAATTATATTTTCCCTTTTTTCTTTTCCTTTCTGTTTTTGCTCTCTTCCTTGATTATAACTAATTATAAACAGTATGTTGCGCTTAGTGTTGAATTCTGTACTTTGCAAATTCAGTTTTTGCAAACCCAATTTACTACAATTACTTCTTTCTTCCATTTACATATATGTATGAAATCCCGTCCATCGTACTCTACTAAGTAAAGTACTTGGATTACTGAAGTCGAGACGGTGGCAACATCCTGCTGCGAATCATCGCGTCCGTTGTTGGTGGATTCATTAGCCGGAGCGAGGAAGGCAGGTTATTCGATGACGATCTGGAGATTTCGGACGCTGTCAGTGGAGGTTAGATCAGCTTCGGTTACGCTAGGTTACCTTTTCTTTTTCTTGCTCCCATTTTCTTTTTCTTTTTTGTTTATTTTGTTTTTCTTAATCCCCTCCTTTTTGGTAGTTAGGAAAGTACAGAATACGTCCCTAAGACTTGACCCTTACTTTGGGAATCCGGCCCGCCTAGGTACAGTACCTAGGTGGCTAGTTGTAGGAGGGAGGAGAGAGAGGAAGAAGGTACGGAGTAAGGATGAACACCAGGTGGGTAAGTATATCGATCTAGAATCTGAACCAGGAATGGGAATATCAATACGGAGTACTACTCCGTATGTAGAGAATTAGGAATTGGGTAATCGTTGGAAGGACTTTCTTCGGCTCTTTTCGGGATTTTCAGTACGGTGTATTCAATCCTGAGTACGCAAGTAATATCTATTTGAATTTTTGTTGTTATTATTATTTTTGGCGGTACAAATTCTTGTTTCTTTTTCCACGGTGGCGTACTTTTTTCCGTCCATACAATTGCCGTAATGGGCATGTGTGCTTTTTTTTTGTACGGATTATCTAGTTAGTTAGAGGAATAATACAATTATTCATACCATCATGGTTATAGATATCCATCGTCGAAATGAAGTTTTTCTCTAGGTATCTAATTTCGAATATCAACTGTCCTAGGTAGTGTCCAGGGGCGTGAAAAAACAAAACCAAACGATTAAAATAAGCTCCAACAATAAATAGGAGTCGGCCCTCAACCTTATCCCCATAGTACGGGCGTACAAATTTAAAACTAAATTTAAAACCCTTTTTTTCTTTGTTCCACCGCACAAAGTACAATCCTACCAAACCGGTGGATAAGCCCGTCTTTTTTAGCCTTACACAATCCTTGTTTCGGTTAGGCTGGGATCCTTGATTCTTGATTCTTTGATGGTTGCCTCCGGATGGGAGGGACCCTTTTTTTCGTCTGTCTATTACATTCTTCTAGACTTTCTTTGAGCTGTTTGATCAGATTCATCCATGAAGATCCTGTATGGCGCTTTGTACCCAAAAAAAAAAGATGCAGGTTTCCGTGAGCATGTACATAAAGTCAAGTAACTTAAGGAAGACAATTCCTAGTTACTCTACTCTACTAAGCCATGTCACAACACCAAGCCACAATGGCTCCGGAAAGCCACATCAGAGGACCCCTCCAAGAATAAGCCGATGGGAGGTGTCACCGTCCCGTGTTCGCACTCCAGAACAAAGAGAATAAAGGCCGACTACACGGACGGCTCACTCGGTGTAACGGCGTCGGGATAGGAGCTGTCGCGTTATAGTTTCCGGCTTTAGATATTTTATATATGTGTGTGCATACTGGTAATAACAAGTCATATAATTAAACTCCTGCGCCGATGTATTTTCTGGTGCAACTAAAAGTGAGGAACCATACATAGACAAAGAAACAAAGTGGGTAAAGCTGTCATTGAACTGCTCCATAATATGTGCCGTATCATGCGTGACTGATCTCCACTACGGGCTGGATCCTTTCCTTCCTTCTCTCTCGTTTATTATTATTTTAAATATCCCGCCTCATCTTTCGGATGGGCGCATTTCAGATCTAAGCCCGTTTGAGCATCACGAGTCTTGTTTGGGCACGCTAGAGGTTGGGGCTTATCTAACGTTTGTTTACGGGTTATGCTTTTCCGGGTGTGTTTTGAATCCTGACGCCCTCGGGCTTTGGGGTTCGGATTCGGAGGGATATAATAATCTTATTATGAGCTGTCTCTGTCTCTTGGGTACGGACAGTTTGATACGTAAATATATGTATATACCTGATTTCATGGGATGGTTTTAATCTGGAAAGGAAACACTCGCTAATCCGTAACAAGACAATGCTCGTTCCGGTCTGTCAGGGACAGCGCAGGTTTTCCAAGGGGAGAGAGGAGAAGGAATAGATCTAGATCTGATAAATGAAACGAAAATCTGCATGTAGATGCTTTAGGAGGCCTTCACCCCCTGGACGTCTATTTGAAAACCAACCAGTCTTTGAACATGCCATGCCCCTCGGGACAAGGACAAGGCAAGGACATCATACCATGTCAGACCCTGGCCTTAACAACCTAGATATGTAGGTAATCAATCAAGGACTAAAACTCAAACTCGAACTCAAACTCGGCCCAATAACTAGAACCCTGAAACTATAATAAATGTTACTCTGCCATTCAAACTCGGCATTTGCTTTCGTAGGCATAGCCTAATGAACGCTTAGAAGAACAATCCCCGGGACTAAGCGAGTCATCAAGGTTATAATAATATAGAGCCAAACACCTAAATACCTACAGTACTTACCATACCAAGGGCTATATTATAGCCTCATATAGCATCTATTCCCATCCTACCTTATAAGAGCCGAGATAACTTGGCCTGACCCGACCACGCGAATTTAGGGTAGTTCGCACTGACAACGCAATAATTACTCCTTTCAGCAACGACGTAACTCCGGACATCCCGATCTCGAAACGAGTTTCCAACTCAGCGGAGAAAAAGAGTGATCGGAAACAAATCTTATTCACTCACCATGGCCGTTGAACGATTCTGCCAATGGCGAACGCTGCTGCCTTAGTTTCCTATCAATTGCCTAGTGTGTGGTCGCCTCTTGATAGGAAACCTCTCTCTGGGCGACGGGGGAGCAGGTAGGCGGTTTGTAGATTTGAGTGCGCCTATCTGGTAGTAGATTGCTCATTGCGTGCCTTGTTAAAGTTTGGACGGAAAGCATGGACGGTTTCTCACCCGGGACCCACAAGCCCATGAGGCCGACGGGATGAGCCTCTCGGGGGGAATGTTGTCCCGTATGCGAGCTTGGGCTTTAGGGAGTCAGTATGTTTGTCGTTGGATTTTTCAAACAAAGAGAGACGTACCTTTTTCTATTCTTAAGAATATTCGAATCCAGGTGGTCATACGCGAAGAGAACAGCTTTCTTGAAAAGAAGGCACTGCAAAGAAAGTCATACCTTGGATATTCTGATATCGAAGAATCCCTAATATATCCTGAACTCCATAGCTATCTATTAATATAAACCCACCAAGCAGACCGTTTTTTCTTAATTTATATCAAATTTAATTGACTTTACTTCAATCCCTCCCGCGCGTCCTTCTACATTTGCAAAAATCCGAACGCCCTTACCCCTCGTAAATAAAACCAAGTCTAGCCAAGCCTGTCAGGTAACCGTAACTGTAAAAAATTCCCTCAGGATGGATCGCTGGCGGGTATCCCGATCCGGTCCGCCACGATGACGGGCCGAAGTTCCAGTCTTTGGCCATCTGGGTACCCAAGGTACTAGCGTCACTGGCTTCTGGTTCTGGGTCACCGTTCGAAAAAGTAAATAAACAAAAAAGAAAAAGAAAGAAACGAAAAAAGAAACAAGAGGGTAGGAAACCAGGGATATTTATATATAGACGTCAAATTATAAAAAGAAACGCAGAAATAAAAACAAGAAACTCGCCAATAGCAAGGCACGTTATACTCTTACTTAGCGTGGTCAGCCATGAGGCAATGAAGGGTCGAAACTTTGGATGTGCTCAGGCCTCATCCTGTGGCCCGCACACCGATCATGAGGTGACGTTTCCCCAGTATTAGTGTACGGAGTAGTCGGCATGGAGGGAAAGGAGGTCAGAGGAAGATGGGAAGAACAGGAGTACTTAATAGGCAGCGAGAAGAAAAGAGGGCGGAGTATGCTGCATGGCCATGAAACAATTATTCTATCGCCTCAAGGATATTTATATTCGTTGTTTACGGTAACATTTAGTTAATTTAATTTTATTTTCTGCAAAATAACACTACAACGGGAATCAACATAAGACGGGCCCTGTTCTCGATAAAATCTAGCAGCGAAAGCAAAGGCAGAGAGAGGAAAAGAAGGGTCTTGACGTAGATTAAAAATATTAATTATGCGGTGATAGAAAGTACTGTGCAGACATGGTAGGGGGAGATTATGTACTTACTCCGTAGACAATGATCCCCCCAAAGTTGCACCTGCAGAAATGGCGCATGCAAGTACGAAACTAAGCTGTCAGTTAGTCTGACTGTCTGGGTAAATTGTTGGTGATCCTCCTTGACGGGTGTTACGACGTACAGATACCTACTTATTCTAGGGAGTACATAAATAGGTAAGGTAAGGTATTGATGATTACACCTAGCGTACGAGCTATACTGTGCTACTGGTATTAGAAAGACAAGTAGTCGTTGTCTCTTCGAGGAGATTTCCTATTGTGTCTTCCACGCCCCTTTTCTCCTTCCTTCGCCTTGTAATGAGCCGCTTGGCTTTGGTTGGAGAGAAGGAGGTCTGGGCTTGGGAAGGGAGATAACGTCCTGTTTTTTATATAGGTTTCTGCGGAATATTCTGAAATTCTGGTTCGAGAAAAGACAAGAAAAGTATTATTGGCTGGAAACCTGATTCAAAACGTAAAAATTGAAAAAAAAAAGGCTCACATGCAGGTTCCTGCTGGAACGGGTTTAGCCTATTGACTCAGCATCTGACCCCCGGAATTCTTTCAGCAGCATCAGTATCTTCCCTAAACAGTACCCTAGATACCATAAGTGTTATTTAGTCTCCAGATGTATCGCCTAACCAGTCAGATACTCATATCTGTATCAGTATCGTTGATGGAATGGCTCGTGGTGGACCGATTTCGATTCCTCAAGAATCTGCCCCTATCTGCCAACAACCAGTTTGCCTGGATATCCCTGGGTGACAAGTGTGAACTGTTCTTACACATTGGGATGCGAAGGTCGCAGAACGAACTTAGATATTTCCAGGATTTACCCTAACAATCTAATGGGTTTTAGTTGATGGAAAGTGTGCCGTTTGACGCCCTCGGGCCTTGAATCCTTTCTGTGCTTCCCCCCAGGAAATGCAGCGACTCATTATTAATGCTCTTACAGGATAGTCTCAGAGCCCACAAGGCCTCAGTCGAATCAGCCCTATCCCTTTCAGATCAAAGCTCGGCTATTTCCCCCCAGCGGTCGGCTAGACATCACGTCTCACATGACAATGGGCTACAAGGTAAAGGAAACAGCGATGTTTGGTATGTAACAGTGGCTCGGTCCGTTGCGTATTGTTGTTTCAGATCAGAACACAAACATAATCAAGTGTATAGGTACATTAATGGAAAGGGTGTGTGTCTCAATCTGCATGTCGGTGCTGGATCATATTCTGGTCTCTGGTCAAGTAGGGTCGGAACAAGGCATCGTCCTTTTGACTGCTGACTCTATCCGCAGCACCTAATTACTCTTTTCTTCATGCCGCATATACAGCAGCAGATGAACGGGCTCCAGTCTAAATATACCTTGACGTCAGACCACAAATTGCCTCTTGGCTTTGGGGGAAAGAGCTCCCGGGGAAAAAGGTTTTGCCTAGCCAAGTTGGGAACTGCAACGCCCCCAAGTTCGCCCTAGTGATTATCATAATGGCAAGCACCGAGTCCATTTTGACAAGACCTCTTTGGATGGGCTTGGGCTTCTATACGCTCCTTCTCGTCGCGAATTTGCCCCTCAGAACTACTATTGTGTGCGCTAATGACACCAAGGCCTTTTCATGAAATTCCGGTTGCACGTCATGCGTTGTGTGATTTGTTTCTTGGGAATCGAAAGACCCTCGGGTTTGTACTTTTAGATGGATGATCACCATTGCCCCCGTGGAATAAACCAATGGAAGGATCACAAAGTTGGTTGTAGCCGTCAGTGCTTCAAGAATGTCTCGAGATAAGAGACCAAGTGGAAACCTGTTACTCCGACATGATGCGGGCGAATGCCTTTTCCAGCCTGGTCAACCCCCCCCCCCAAATCCTGGTATCAGCTGGGGTCCTGGCAATGCCTCCTCCTTACAGATCCCCATCCTAGGTTGTACAGAAGAATGCAGTCGCAAATCCCGTCTCGAGGTCCTCGCTCGACCATATTGCCTGTCATACAGCCGGGCCCTCGGGCCACTTTACACAGCCACCGACGCCTTCTCTTGACTCTAAACCCTCTGGACTCTACTGGTCGCCCTTGATTCCCCTCTCACCCCGAGGCGGGAGATGTTCCGGAATTGGCCGTTCATGTATACTTGCCTGGCAACAACCGTTCCCCAAGTTTGCTTAAATTGATTTCAGAAGACAAGTCACTTCACCACGCCCAATTTGGTCAAACATGCAGCTGCTAATCGATTATCCATGATTGTGGCATCACGATCGTACTTTACGTTTCAACGTTGTGTTGCCGATTTCTAGGACGTAGATGGCGTATCTGACGGTTGACAGGAATTATCGCTAGCTCAAACTAAGAGTTTATTTGGCCATCACCTGAATTTCCTGTGTTAAAGATCTTCGGATTGCCAACTCGCGATAGAAAGGTAGTCGAAGTCAGTGCACTGGTGGCTGTAGGCTAGGTCTTAGTAATTCTACAAATATAATATAATGGAGGATAAGTCTTGGCTGGATGCGGCAACTAACTACGGCATGTTAGGGAACGGTCAGACACGCCTAGAGGTTGCCAAAACGTCCCGTTCCTTTAGTTAATAAAAAATGCAAAAGGATAGGAAATCCAATCGGACCATACTTTGATACGTTTGAGGAACCCTTGACCGTGAAGCGTTTGCTATGGTTGTTGCCTGATAGAGTTGGCATATGTTTTCTCACAGCGGAAGAAGAGTCCTAGGCAGCACCGGTGTACTTCTAGCTTGTCTAGGAATACATACTAGGTACTTACCTCTACTACTCGATAGGTACTCCGTATTGTGATGGGAGAATGACCCATTTACCCAACACCGGGCAGTGGTAATTTGCGTAAGACCAAAGGGAAAAACCAAGGTCAACCTCGTCCGCGATGCTCGGACGATTTGAGCGCAGAGTGGAGGAATGGATCTAAGACTCGATTTGTACTAAAGGCCGGGGAGGGTGGAGGTACATACATGGTACTTCCTGCTTCGGACGAAGAGTCTAGGACTAGCGCGCCTACTAACTCGGGAGAGGCACAGACAGCCGGGGCGATACCGGTACCTTACGAGTCGGTAAGGTACTGTCAAGGCAGTCCGTGTCAGAACGTGACAAAAGTACACGGACCCTTGGCCAGACGCGGTGATTGGGCCGGGGAAACAGGGATGGCAGCAGCCGCGGGCTTTTCCAGCAGCAGGTCGCCGCAAAGGGCAGGCGGACCGTACTTTTCCTTCCGTGGCGGCGAACCACTTGGTTGCCCTGTTGGTTTATTATTTGATTTCCATTTTTGTCGTTTCTTCTTCGACCTACAGATGGTATCCAGTATCTTCCTTTCTTTCTCCCTCTCTCTCCCTCCCAGCTCCCCAAGTAAGGTATCGTGGTGGTTACTGCCTTACTAGCTTCCCGTTTGAACCACCGAGCCAGTTCCTGCTCGGAGATTGAATAATTCATGCTCAACCTCACGAATCCCTCCCAGAATCCAAGTGTTGGCGCGGTAAACCGACTGCATTTCATTACACCCATACTGTACAGACCTGCAGACCGTCCAGACCGGACTCGGCCACAACTAATATTATCAACTTAAATATCCATCCTGATGTCTAGCTGACTTCCTACTAATTCATACTGCCTTTTTCCTAACCCAACTCCTCCGTACATCGTCATTCCTCTCGGGCTCCATTACTTACCCCCCTCCCTCTCCCAAATACCTGACTTCTTGACCTCCGTCTACTCGGTTCGATCATTTGGGTTCACCTACAAACTCGTCTGTTTTCCCCTACATAAGTCTGTCATTTTTTATTACTTTGTTGCCCGTCTTTCTCTCTTCCTCTGCGATCCCCACGTCTTTCCCTCGTGAGCACGCGCTTTTTGACTTCTTTTTATTTTCTCTTCTCTTCTCGTCTCTCCTCGTCCTTCCTCTCTCTCTAGTCCACAACACTTCCTTATTACGTCCGCGGCTCCCCACACCGTGCCTTTCTATTCTTGGCTCTACTCTGCTTCCAGTCTGCTGGCTCCATCGACAGTTTACTGATTTCTTTGCCCCCCGAAGAAGTCAGAGTATGAGTGACGGCGAGCTCTCGGTGATCTGTTCATGATGGAAGGTTCCATCCCTCCGTCGGCCGCCCTTCCTCTCTCTCCTACTACCACTTCTTCCTCTTCGGCCGTCTTTCGTCCCCGCAGATCTGACGACTGGCACGAGTATCGACCAGCCATCGAACAGCTCTATCGCGATAATCAGTTAAAGCTCAAAGATGTTAAAAGAATCATGGAGCGTGACTATAACTTTGTTGCCTCGTACTGTCTCCCCCTTTTCCTTTGCTCGCGGTGTCTTTGCTTTTTTTCTTTTTCTTTTTCTTTTTCTTTTTCTTTTTTTTCTTTTTCTCCCCCCGGGCGTTTCCCTCCGCTCTCAGGGAAGCCATGTATAAAATCCATCCGAACTTGAACTAGCGGAACTCAGATGATTTATTCTGGGGCTATTCTTTCTCACAAATGGATGTTTCTCTTCGCCTGCTTCTTTTCCAATTCTCGTTGCCCCTTTCTTTCGAGCTTGGAAGAGGACAGTGCGTCGTCTCTGTTGCTTTTTCTGAATTGCTTTTTCCACCCTCTTTGCTTTTTCCTCGATGGACGAATCAGGAGCTCAATAGTCATCCCCCTAACAATCAATACGTCCAGGGAAAAACAATATAAAGACCGCCTGGCAGCTTGGCACATCCGAAAGAACATCAAAAATAAAGAGGTCCAAGTCATGATCCGGAAACAGCAGAAACGAGCGGCTCGAGGCAAGCAAACCGCCTTTCGCGTTGGTGGGCAGGAAGTCGACTCCAAACGCATCGCACGTTTCGTCCGTAGATATGGCACCCAGTGGGATAGCAAACCTCGCGATGACCACCGCCAAGCTAGCCCAGAACCAAGTGAGTCAGATTTCTCTCCCGGTACATCATTCCATCGATCACAAATTCACCTGGAAATCGCAGAAACACCATCTGATATGAGTTGCTATACTCCGGAGCCCGACGAAAGAGGCGCAACCCTATCTCCGCTGCCTGAGCTGCAGCCAAACCATCGAGAGATGGCCCATCCTCGCTGTATGCATCCAGTCCAACATTTTCTTCTCGTGCGGATGTTCTTTGTCGATTAACCAGTCATAATCCTAGATGACGAGCCGTTCGATCCGATGCCCGAAGCCGACATTGATGACAATCGATCTTTGACGGCTACTCTCAGCCCTAGTCTACCTAATGAAACACCTAAACCTTTGGACACCCCCTTGCAAGAGGCAAATGCTTGGAATGAGCTTGTATCATTTCAAGATCGCCTTTTGGTCCTCCATCAGACCCTCGAACAGACCATGTCTGGGTTTACGTCGCCCCACGATGAATGAACACAACAGTCCGAAAAGAACAACAGGCGCTCTCAGCGCCTGAAGGCCCAGAATATGGAGGAAAGCGGGCCGTCATCCCCGTTGGGGAACTGCTCAAATGGAAAGATTGTCAACACCCACCTCTCTTATACCACCTTTTGTCATTGGTCAGAGTAACTATATTACCAGCCGCATCTCAGTTTACTGCATTTCTGTAATACTGCCCCATTGTTGCCATCAGCATTTCCTTTTATCATTTTTATTTTCCTTTACCATTTTTTCTTTCCGTTTGATTGGTTCACTTTAGCTTTTTCGTTCTGCCCTTCTCAGAGTGCCGACTATATAGAGCATCTATGGTTTGTTTTTCTGGGAGAGGTATAATGTAGGTTCTGGTGTACCGTTTAAATGAACAAATCGTCAAGGTGTACGGGACTGGTGGCACTTATATCCAGACCTCGACTACGAAGGCCGTCGCTCTCGCCCTAGTCTTGCCTTTCAACAATCACAACCTACAGAGCAAGGTGATAACCACACGGCGCCGATCTTATCGCAGACTTCAGACAGTCAAATCACTACGAAATCGTCGCCTTGCAATCAGCTTCTCGATACACTCAACTACCGTTGTGCACAACACATTTCCAAGGAGCAACATCATCCAACATCTATATTCCCCCTCATGACCCATATCTATGAGAGGTTGCCAAAAAGCGATGGAATGGCTAGCCTCTTTTCGGACACCAGTCTAACCCAAAATCAGATACCGGCGTCGCATCACGACTTCAATGTGACATTTACGTTACCGACATCTTTTGGATGCACCTTCTATATGGTCGATGACGAAGGAATATAAGGAGGGGGAAGAGATGCAATGAGGAACCACGAATTTCCAGCTTGTATGAAGGTGACAAAGATGGGAAATTCGCTCCGCTATTCTAGTTGCGCTCACTGTCAGATTGAAGGTCTAGGATCGAGGTAGTCGACTTATTCAGCGACAGGCGATCATGCGTATTGAACGGACCCTAGCGCACGAGCCCCCTCGAGATCCTGCAAGACGACGATATTCCATCGCCCGGTCGCCACCACACACGCCAACGCCAAGGCTGCCCCAGAAGATCGCTAGTGACAGGGGCAAAATACAGCAAGTGGAGGACAGCCCGACAGATGTCAATCGTCATAGTAAATCCTCCTCAGCGAGACGAAATGCTGTACTTCCACCTCTTCAAGGGTTATTAAACAAACGATGCTGCATGGGGAGTCCAAAAGTACTAGCGCTGGCTCGAGTGGGTAATCACAAACGACAGGAAATGAAAGAATCCAAACCCCGGGCTAAAACACATTAATAGAAGGTAGATTATGGGCAGCACCACGGCTAATGGTTGCACTGGTCCCCGAGACACAGATATCAAAAACTAGTCGATACAAACGAACGCTAGACCATGGAAAACAGGACCGAGTCCTCCACGACCAATAAATCTACCATGCAATGGACGAGACACCTCCCATCAGGGGGAAGAAACAAATAAAGCAGCAAATATGGAAAAAGAATCCGCCACAAATCAAACGATAGACTGCAGCCGACAGACAAACGGAAGGGATCACTGGCGCCGACTCCCCAGTCCAATCCGGTAGAGCCAGCCCTAACCTGAGCGAGCAGATCCAAGGGGGCCAGCGGACCAGTCAGTGGTTTCAGGTCCTGGCGTTCTTCGCGCCGGATATTGTCGATCTTTGTTGAACAAAAGTACTGGTCCTAAGATTACGCAGTACAGTGTTTTCCATCAACTTCTGTTGGTTTTCTCCCTCATAGGAATCTCGTGCGATATTGAATTTTTTTTTTTTTTTTTTTTTTTTTTGTATACATCGTACTTGATCGTATAACCCGTAGCTAGTATCTCGGCGTAGGAAAAGGCAAGAACGTGTATCTGTACTCCGTACATACTCCGTATATGCGAAGACAATATACCCTCCTGAAGAACCCACTGAGCGGCGCAGCTGAAAAGCCCGGTCACTACTCCGTACGGAGTAGAGACTCCACGCCAAAGTACTCCGTACATACACACATAACTACAGAATATCATATGACCGACTTCCTAGTCTTAGCCATCCCTCCTATTGACATCATCAGTATTTCTCTGACGGAACATCCCCGAATGCCTTGCTGCCTGAGGTATGATGTGATTTGCAGCCTTGCAATGATGCCGCCGTACCTTATCGTCATCGCTGGTCGAGGCTGACCCGCTGACAGGGGAGATTCTGAATTCTGACTGCTCGGTCGGGAGCGGTAGGTTATCGTTATCGTTCATCTGCTTCTTTCAGATGACCTTTTTGTCAGTGTCAATGTCCTCTCACATGACCATGACGTGCGCTTATAGTCGGTTTACCTTTTCTTTCTTTTTGCTTTCTTTTCTTTTGTTCTGATCTTCTGTAAAGAGAAAGTACTTTACAATCCCCTCCCATCGTCTATCTTCGACCAAAGATAGGCTTAGTAAATCTCCCAGGTCAGAATTAGTTAGTCGGTTTTGGTGCCTGTTATGTATGTATATGACTCCCGCTATTAATTATACGAAATAATACCGAGGTCTGCGTAGACTAACTGACTGGCTGACTGTATACAGTACATGATAGTCTCAAAACAAAACTGGAGTGAGATATAGATATATGCTGATTTACTCCTGTGAATTATATTGGGAATATCTATCTATCTATTTGATTTGCCTTTGTCATGAGGAGCTCAATTACTTGACTTGTATGTCTCTACGTATGTACATACATTCTCTGAGCAACAACACCCAACATTATCTTGCTATATGCGAATATCACTGTCTTACGATAGTCCCAACACCCAATTAACCAAAGTCAAACCCTATCCACTCTTTCCACCCAAGAACCCAACAATCAAACCAGCAATCTTCTCCGGCTGATCCTCCATGGCAAAATGTCCACACTCCTCCAACACCTCCAACTCTGACCCCGGAATCGCTCGCTGGAGTCTAACCCCCCACTCGACCGTCTGCCACTTATCATCCCCCCCCCAGATCAACTTCACAGGAACTTCTCCGAGCCGGTATAACTGATCCGACACCTCCATGGTATGTTTCGGGTCATAGTGACGGATCTGGTGCTGGAAGAGACTCGCCTGACCGATTGGTCCGGAGATGTACGATAAGAAGGTATTCAGGCTAGTTTCTTCGAAACGCTGCTGATTGTGAACGGCGGAGAGGAGCCAGTCCTTAAAATGTACCCGGTGCTCTTCATCAGAAGCCTTCATCAGCTGTTCGAGACCCAGCTCTAGTTGCGCTTTCGTCCTTTGTGATGGATAACTATCGAAACTGACCACGTCGATCATCGTCAAAGAACGTAGGTGTAGTCGGCGGGGTGACCTCGTTCCAAAGCGCTGCGCGATTCCGCCTCCGATGTCGTGCGCGACGAGATGGAATGTGGAACCGGCCTTATCGAGAGCCCAATGCGCTAGCAAGGCTTCGAGGATGGGCACTTGGCCGGAGATCGAGGTGTCGATGGATGGGTCGCAGGGCCGTTCGGAAGCGCCGTAGCCGAGGAGGTCGTAGACGTGCACTTTGTAACCGGCGCTGGTTAAGCGGGGGATTATGTTTCGCCATATTAGGGATGATGAGGGGGTTCCGTGGAGTAGGACCACGGGCTCTGGGTCTTCCTTCTTCGATGACGACGAGCCGGGGCTGAAGATGGAGTATGCTATGCGGGAGCCGTGGATGAGGACATGTTCGGTGGCTATGGGGAGCATTGTTGTTTGATGAGGAGGTTTGTTTGTGGATGGGTCCAGAGTGAGGAAGGAGGTTTGAGGACTGTGTGTTGGAGTTGGATTGGTAAGGAGGGGAAGTGTTATGATATCCGTGATCACTCAGCTTGGATCATTTGGGCTTGGCCATGGTCAGCTAACTACGTCAAGTCTAGGTACTCATTTTCTTCTGTATTTGTCAGATAGCCATGTCCCACTTTTTGCTGTTGGAGTTGTAGTTGTGAGATTATCCGGGTGTCTGTACCCGGATTGGTGTCCATTCATCGTGTCTCCACGGGAAGAGCCCTTCATATTGCTCAATTTGGATTACACATGCAAGCAGCTACTGTGGATAGTTAGGATAGGCAGTTCCTATAGGACGAACGCGACCCAGGTCGGCTTAGTGTACGAGTAAACGAAAGCTAATATTTAGCTAGGTCCAAGTGCATTAATAATATTTCTATAGAATACGTCGTTTACTCCAATGTGTTTCTCAATGTACTATGTAAAACATTAGGAATCAATATAGCCTAAAGCAAAGAAGATCTATCAGCATCAGCATCACTAGAGCTAGAGAATGTTCTCATAGCGTAATATCAAAAAAAGAAGATCCAGACGCACATTCATCCACATGAGTCTTCTCGGGATTTAGATCAGGCTGAATCGAAGTCAGAGAGAATCCTCTGTCGACAAGTTATAGAACGGAAGGACTTAATAAGTAGTAATCCTGCGTAGAAGGTGTATATAAAAGACTCTAACATGCACTTGTATGTATGCCTTTGTATGTACTCTTTGCATAGATAGATTCAATCTACGCTTTTCATATATACGCTACCAACCAGCGCCTCGCCCTGAACTCCAGGTTGGCAAGGCATATATCCTCGTCCTAGGTGGGTATATGAGGCAGTACTGAGTCGCTTAGGGGAGTTAGCTATCTCATACAGCCGCATCTAATGGATTGTTCTACCCATTTCAAGGTCTTGAATTTGTTCAATTTAGGCATCGGAACCCTACCCGTTATCGGAACCGTATCCGAGACTGATAGTCCAATCTTCCATTTCTCTTGAAGAAGAGATGGACTCTACTATACAGTTTTTATCCTCGATAGATAGAGAGATAGAAAGAGTCAAGTACCTCATTCATCAATTGTAGTATATATACTCCACTCTATTCTACTACCGGCGTCAGATTGTCATGAGTGGAGACCGTATACTCCGTACACCTCCGTTTTATCTGGTCTACCTAAAGTGGGCTAGAAAATCCATTCCAAAAGTTCCATTCTATGAGTATTGGAAAGTATCTAGGTAGATAGTTTCATGCGAACAGACAGGAAGTAAATAAATATACTTTTGTCATCATGAAGTCACAGAGGCAAGGTGAAAAGGTGAAGTGATGAAGAAAGATAAAAATAATAATTTGTACAGAAAGTTATAAGAGAAAAGAATAAGAGAGATGTGTATAATATAGAGAAAATAAAAAAGGGAAAAGGGAAAGGGCAAAGGAAGAAGACCTTTTGAAAGCGCTCAACCATTAACAAATGACGAAAGGAATCACAATCACAACCACAATAAGAACAAGCATGAGAAAACAGAACCATGTCCCCAGTAATGAAAAAGAAAAACAAATCAAGTTACCCAACGCTTGTAATATCCCGTAGACCAAAAGGAAAAAAAAAAAAAAAAAAAAAAAAAGAGGTTGGTAGTAGTCATCAATATCTCTCATCCCGAGTGATATACAGTCATGTGCAATGATTCCGACTCGGTTGGAGTGGGTCGATAATGTGTTCCTTGAGACGTAGCGGTGCTGTGCTGGCGTCAAGAAGAAGGCAAACATACGCCTCATGAATAGAAAGCGCTCTTTTGGAAGCTCTCCGGCGAGATGTCACCCATCTTGCCCTTGAGCTCGGGCTTCGTATCCTGGGCAGCGACGGTAGCGATTTCTTCAGACGCGCCCGCTTGTAAGCTGTTGCTACGGCTAGCCGCCTGGCTACCGGCCGTGATGGCCTGTTGCGGTTTCCGCTGAATCGTCTCCAGGTAAGGCCCGGGAAGGTATCCGACGCGGCCGTCTCGGGCCCGGCACCGCCACCATTCAGACGCATTGCCCATGGGGTCCGACTTGCTGAGAACAGCGACGATGTCGCCCTTCTTCGCGGCCAAGTCGACGCCGTTGCTTTCCTGCGACTCGGGGGAGTAGTCGTACAGCACACGGCAGAAGTCCAGCTTAGAGGGGTCCAGCGGAGCTCCGCCCTGCGCCTGTTCACCCTCCATGAGCTGGCGACGCTGCTCCTCCTGCGAGCGGGCCAACGACTTGATAAGTTTGCCCATGAGGTACGGAAGACCAAACAGGGCGATCAAAAACATGAAGAACGGCTTCTTCGATGGCTTAGGAGGAGCGGGCGATCCATCAGGAAGAACGGCGGGCGCGGACCGTCCGTTCAGGAATGCCGCGAAGGCCGACGGAGTGAGAGCGGTGGCGTCGGCGGGTGGTGGCCGACCGGTGAGCTTTGCGATCAGCGTCCTGAACCACCTGATCAAAGTGAAGATGCCGAGGGCCGAGCCCAGAGTATTGCGTAGATTGCCAAACTGTTCGGCGACGGAAACCATAGCTGTCATCATGCCTAAGTCAGCCTTACAATCCTCGATAAGATGTGAGACAAAAAGACAGTGAACGTACCGAAGAAAGAGCCGTGAGTCGCCATGTAGGTACTCTCGAGCATCTGAGCGAACCCGCCAAACGCGCCCACGATACTCTCAATCATCTGGAACGTCGCCTGGGTGTTCTGACCGAACGAATTCGTCAAACTGTTGGGATCGTTGGGATCACCGGGCATGCCACCTCCGTACATGCCTCCCATCCCGCCCATGCCGCCATACATGCCACCGTAGCCGCCCATGCCGCCATACATCGATCCCATGCCGCCCATCGTGCCAAAGCGGGAGTATGGAGAAGAGTAGGAGCTGTAGCCGCCCATGCCGCCCATGCCGCCGTACGGACTGGCGCCGAACCGTGAGGCACCATACGGCGAGTAATTCGACGCCGTGCGATTCACAACTGAGTTCAAAGAATTAGGTCGAGAGGGTAGATCGGGAGCGGTAGAGGTGGTCGTCGAAGCCGCGGTCGGCGCAGCCGAGGTAGTTGTTGTAGACATGGCCGATGTAGGAGCAGTGGATAGGGCGGTCCCTACATAGACAAAAAACAGAGATCGAGTTAGTCAATAAGATCCAGGCTGTGAACAGAGACACGACATGTCAGTTGATCACCTACCACCAGCGGCGCCTACCCTCTCCCACGGCTTGGGTGGCGAAACTGATGCCATGGAGATCGAGGAGGAAATCTCACCAGCCTCGCATCGAGTTGGACCCAATCAAGAGGCCAGCTGTCGGAGCAGAGCCGAGTCTAGATGGGGGTGGGTGGAAGTGAATGGAGGAAGATCCGGGGATGGATGTACGATGGGGGAAGAGAAAAGAGGAGCGAGAGAAAAAGAGGAGAAGAGGGGAGGAGATGGAGCGATGGAGAGAAGATGGAGCGGGAATGGATCGCCCGTGGAAAGCGGTGGAGAAACAAAGCGAACTCTCGGCGCATGTGCGAAATGCCGAGGCTCCGCGTTTTTGCCGACGGACTTGCCCGACGCTCACATTCTTTCCGATCTACTGATTACAGACACAGACAGATAGATAAATCAATATCACTTTCAGTTAGATCAAGCAAAGCTGCGATTCTACCCATATATGCTACAAATCGCCCCAAACTCCAAAATAATGCAAAAGGCGTCCAAATCGCCCGGTCGGTCTATTTATACAATCCAAACAAAACCCATATCCAACTTCTCCCTGTGATCATAGCTCGTCACGGCTGTTGGCCACCGGGGTACCGGGAAGCCGAATTCTCCAGGCGCGTGGAGGCACAGGAAGACCCAACCAGTAACTCCACAGCCGGTTGACTTCCAGGACACAAATATCCCATCTGTAAGTTAATTATTAGCAACGCAATCGGACAGAAGACTTGGGAGTATATATCAATAACTTACACAGTCCGAGGAGCTTTGAGCCAGGACTTCGCGACGTAAACAAAGGTGTCCCATACCACGGCAAACTCGGCCTTGATGTCGTCCATGACCGTGTCGGTTTCATGTCGAGCTCTAACCCGCTCCCACGGTAGCTTTTCAGTGGCATATGCGAAATCGTCCTCGTCATTTTCGTAATAGAAAGTCGAACCACCATCTTTATAAAGCCGTTTCGTGTTCTCACCATTGGGGTTCTTCTGTCGCGATCCCGGCGCCGCTTGAATGGCAAACACGTCGCCGTCGTTCTGATCCATGGCGCGGTGGAAGCTGCGAACAGCGGCCAGACTGTGCGAGATGCGGCCCAGGGTGTTGACCAAAGCCACCAACTCGGTTCTCCGAAGCAAGGGGTTCTCGCCGTTCTTCGTCTCGTCGTATTCAAACAAGACCTTCAGGGCGGTTCCGTACCCATTGACTTGGAGCTTACCCCAAAGTCGACATTTGTCGCATCCCACGCAGTCCATCAGGCGGCTGACGTTCCTGAATCGGTTGCGGAAATCTTCCTTCAGGCCAATGGCACTGGGATCCTGGAACATGATGTTTTCGTCGAAAATCTGGGGCCGGTCGGCAAGAGCCTTTGTGAGTGCGGACACCTTCGCCTTTGTTTCAGCATCCTGGAGAGGATCGCTGGTACAGTAGGTGTATCCCGCCAGGTGCTTCTGTAGTTTCGCCACAGCCCGAGACACGAGCGCGTAGTTGAAGTACAGGTTGGAGATCCGCTCCGGGTGGTCGTGCAGTCGCTCCTTGAAGCACTGTAGATTCGGATGCCACTGTCCCGTCGTTTGGTTGAAGTAATCCCAGCAGAGATGCGTCGAGATCGAAGCGTGCATTCCACTAATAACGCGATGGAAGACGCGCTTCTCCAAACACTCATTGTCCAGAGGCAACCCCTCCGCATGCTTCAGTTCCTTCTGAATCACATTCCGGAAGTCATTAACGGCCTCCAGCCCTCCCCACTGAGGGTTCGGAGTCGACTCCAGCTCCGGAACCGGCTTCAGGAAACAATTCTCACGGTAGACCGCATCCCAGAGTTGCCGGGCCCCGGCTCCAGCATACCCCGTGAACCGCTCCGGGTTGTCCACCAAACTGACATAGTCACCCTTGCTGCTGGCTCCCTCGTCCTCCGGGACGCAGTAATCCCGCTCGTCACACTCGTCATCGTACTCGACCACGCAACTCTCCCCGACGTTGTCTCCCAACATGCCCTGGAGGGGTCGATCCTTGGGCCGCTCCTTTTGCAGCTTCCGACCGGGATGGCCGGCCTTGGGACCCTCGAGTTTACTCAGTTCCTCCGCGCGCCACGTCAGCGGGATGTCCGCTTCCGATTCGATCGTCGTCACGGAGCAGGCGATGTTCCCGCACATGCTGTCTGAGTCTTGCCAGAATGGGCAGACTTTGTTGAAGAGGTTGAGGCGGTAGTATGAGAAGAAGTCGGTTTCTTGAGTAATGGATTGAAGGAGCGGGTAGACTTGGTCGTTCATCTGATTAATGGAGGAATAGGAAACGCAGGCGTCGGACACCGTGGCGCTGGGGTCAATCTGGAAGGAGGATCAAAGGTCAGCGGGCAAGAGGGAGATTAGACACCGCCGGATCATAAGTCAACTCACAGCGCAGGCGTCCACTTCCAGTTTGGATTGGTCATGGCCGTCATGGTTGGCGGAGGTGAGGTTTAGAAAGGTGAAAACAGCCAAGTAAAACACCTTGGCTGCGGAGCGCATTTTGGCGCAAAGGTCTGGAGTCCAGACACACGAACGACGGTACGTCGAGACAAGAAAAGGGAAACGACTGGAAGACAGCTAGATAGCCAAGTGGAAACGTAAATCGATCAATGTAAACACCGTGCTAAAACGATCTTCACATGAAAACCACCAACAGTGGACCAGCACCAAAAAAGAAAAAATAGGGCGGCGAAGGTAGTCGGGCCAAGTCGTTCTCTATCTGTAATTCACTCGAGTTAAACAGTCACGTGTATCGGGAGAAACGAAGGAATTCGAGTTCAAGAAGATGCGACGGCCGTGAAGGGAGGGAGGAATGGGCGGAAGTAAAGAAGGGAGGCCGAGGGCGAAGTTGACAAGCTGTCCTTGGTGGCGGGAGTTGCATGACTTATCGGCTGATTATCAATAATGAGGGAAAGGAGTCGATTCCGCCTTTCCGCCCGATCAATTATTTCTCCCCTTTTGGCTCCCTATTGATAAGGATTCTCTTTGTCCGTCGTGAGGCCATCGCGTTTCTCTTGGGCTTCCCATCAGGCCACATCCGATCAAACCGTTATTTGATTCGATCGCTGGCGTTTTGCAGGGATGAACCCGACAGCTGTTCGCATCTACCCACCCGGACTCACTGAGTAGAAGCCTAGACGAAGAGTCCCTGACACGGAACTAACACCGATCTGTCTAGTCTCGATCCCTTTAGATGACCCTGAAATATCATTTAATAAATTCACCCTCTACTACCGACGTTTCATCTTCTGGACATAAACCGTAAATCATAAGCTGATCCAACTCCGTCAAACCTTTCTTGCCCTAATTACGAGACCCGTAATCTCTCGGTCTCCTGGACCACATTCCCCTGTCTGCCTTGCATATATTGCCTTTTATTACCCGATACGAGTGTGTAGGCAGCAGCAGCAGCATCGGAGCCTTTGTTGGATTTTCGACCGTTAACCGTTAACACACACTAGGAAAGTATCTACGAACAGGCGGGAAGGCGCATCCCGTCTCACTCTCGCAACGTGAAGATAGGATGGGATGGGATGGAGGAAGTGGGATACCAGTATAGCTAGACTAAAGGACCGATAAGGACAGTGCTAATAACTATTGTGTTAGGATGATGGTTCGAACAGGATGCGGTCAGTCTACTCCGTATCTTGCCTTATCTTACCCAGGGACTGTAGATACAGGGGATGGAGTGAGCATACCGCTGTCTGCATGCCAGACACGTCGATCGGTATCCCCTCGCCTCTGCAGCGGTTGCAGTTATCGTAGCGACGCGTCTATGTATTTCCACGGATGAGATGGAATTTAGCGACTCGGAGCGTGGTGTTCAGGTGTTTGAAGGCCAGGCCAGACCTGGTCCTTGACTAGATCTACGTGTCGCGAAATTCGCGAAAGACTATCACGAAACACGTTTGACTACGATGAAAGAAGGCCATTGTTTGGTGGTGATTAGATCTTTTGTCATTTTTATTGAATTTAGAGATGGATCTACCATTCTCTTCCTCAAAAGACAGTGCGAGGGAATGCAAAAGAGCCATTACCAGGCCGCACAAAGAACATCTCGAAAGTAGCGAGGGAACAGGAAAAGGCCACGGCAAGGAGAATAACAGACAGAATGGAGTCCTTTCACAACCTCCTCGAAGACAGCGACAATCTTGAAGCAGTGACAACCCCGAAGACAGTGAAGGTGCTTGGATGTGCCAATTTATGGCGGTGCAACCTTGAAGACAGTGAAGATGCTTGGATGTGTCATTTTATGGCGATGCATCAGAGAATACATTCAAAGAACAGGCACAGAGCAGCGAGGAAAAAATGTCAAAAAAAACCTCTGCTTGGGGAGAGAGAAGAAGAAGAAAGAAATGAAAGATAACTCCGAGCCCGTCGGGAAGAAGATGGGGGCATCCATTAGATCATTCCGAACAGAGTAAGTCCGACCAACTCCAAGCTAAACCGAGAAACCGCTCTTGCACACCGTGCCTGCTAAAACAGGCAACCGGGGAAGATGACGAAGATCACAAATGAATAAAGTAAGTATGTCCCAATTGGGACTGAAAATATGTACATGTCAGAAGCGAAATGAAGTTGTCTTGAAATCCGAAATAGAAATCCCAGTGGTAAATCATCACTCTATATCGTTGATTGCAGAGCCTGATATCATTGCCTGATATATTCTAGCGTAATTTATAAACTCAGGTGTTATATCAAGTCGTGCCCCGTCGGCGGCGGAAATGCAACACCTTTCGGAGCGAGGCAAATGGTTTGGGGAGAGGTTTGTTGTAAAATGGATCGTTTTTGAAATCCTCATCGGTAAATTTCTATTGAAAACAAACGTTAGCGGCTGGGACCTAACCGAGCCGGAAATGTGATAGAGACACGTACCAGTCCAGGACAGCGCATAAAATTTCCGTAGTCGTTCATCATGTTGGGACCCTCCTCGTATTCATAGGTTTGGCCTTCCCTGTCGGTATGACCGGGAGGGAAATAGGCGACTCCATCTAGCGGATGGTGGCCATCAAGACAGTCGCGGATTTTGTCGGATGGGGTGGCCTTGAGAGCCTCTGTGTTTGACGTCTGGAGCGCCTCGACGGGACTCGCTTTGGTGTCGTGATTTCTTTCGGGGTAGACAGCGTCATAGGGACCTTCGTGGTGGTACTGATAGATACCCGCTTCATCCAGACGGTCAATGATATCAGGGTTAACCAGGAGTGAGTCACGCGGAAATCGAGTCTGACGTCGTCCTGAGCGCGTCGTGTGCTGCCGACGAGGCTGTTGATGGGAGTTGTGATGGTGATGGCCATGATGATAAGTCGGATACTCTCGCCTCCGCGGCTGCTCCATGGGAAAATGTTCGAGCATTCCGTTATAGTAGACGGAGGGGAGCGAGGAAGATCGTTGATGTCGGAGGGAGTGACGAGAAGGAGACGGAGAGAGGAAGCGATGGTAAGGGTTATGACTCCGACGGCTCATGTCCAGGCGTGGAGGAGAAGAGTAGCGAGGAAGAGGGGAGAGAGGCGAAGTCATATGCAGAACCTCGGTGGAGGCCATGGCAGAAGGGGATTTGACGGTGAGCGGGATTGAGAAGATAGCTATATCTCTCAGAGCCTGAAAAGACCATGAAAGCGCAATACAATAAATGTATGTAGGCAGTTAATAGTCCCAGAGCGCTAGTGAGAATGCGCGTAAATTCCACGAAGAGAAGTGGGGCCAGTCAAGGAAGTATAAAAGTGCACGGGTGAAATGGTGCAGGAGGTGGATGAGATAATGGGTAGATTTTGACGGTGTTGGAAGGCGGAAAAAGAGTCCAGGAGGATGGATGAGGGCGAGAAGAAGAATATAAAGTCGACGGAGCATGACCATGACTATGACAAGATGACTCCCAGCGGTGCAAGTGACGTTCACTGCCGAGGGCGAGAGTGACGTGACGACTTGCGTACGAGAGACTCCCGCGGGTTTCCACTCTTATCGATAAGGCCCACTCGGGCTTAGTGTCAGGGTCTTAGACCTGTTCGGTTGCATTGACCTCGTCCTCGATGATGATGAGAGCGACAATCTCTGTAGTCTGTATGCCTGGAGTGTGTTCTCGGTGCCTGTGTACTCGTACTCTGTGCCACCATCCACGGGGTTCCTGGGAGCAGATTGACCCCCTTCGTATTGCCTCAGTCGAGTCCGAGTCATCCGATAGACAACATGCCGCCTGCTGACAGGGTCCACAGTGGCTAATAATCTGAGTTCATCGGCAGACACAAGATGCACAGTACGTACACTGTCTAGTGTCTACACCGGAGCACACCTTAACATGTGCCTCCATCCAGGATTCTTGCGCATCCTTCTTATCCTTCTTCTTCTTTCTTGCCATAAGACCCCCCAACACTGATTATTGAAGGTCTCCGGGACCCCTAGATTTAAGCTTAACGCTTAGTATAGTCATAGCGTTGATAGCGTTTTTCTCCTAGTCAGATTAGTACAAGACTCGGCAACCTTCCCAACTTCCCACGCTCGTCCCAAGAGCCGTTGCCGTGTCCACTTTTTCTTAGGTCTACCAACAGTCCAGCACCCACTGGAACGTCATGGATCAACATCCAACACAAAATCTCTGCGATCTTCGCTGCCCACCACGAGTTCTCGCCCAAATTTCCAAAGTGATGTCATCCGATAGCCCCGCTCTCGGAGTTGAGAAGGAAAGAGAGGGACTCTTGGGCAAGTTCAATTGGTAACTTGGTCCATTTGATGTGGTTCACGGAGAGCTGCTTTGACCTCCTATACGCATTGAAAACCCAGGACACAATATTCGCCTGTGCATGTGCCACCATCTATCAGATCCGGTATGCACTCCGCAATGGTGGACGCAAGGTCGAAAGCGTGAGAGTCGGACTACTCCAGAGTGGAGATCCCTGGCTGTCAATATTGCTGGAAATCGGCGTCCGAATTATTGAAATCCCAGATCAATACGAGCGAGTGCATCCGACCTGTAAATCTCCGAGGCGAAGGGACGCTATTTCCAGCGTGGGACAAGTCGGACCATCAACTCCGCGGGGGCTTGGCGCGACCGTAAGAATACCGCGGAATACCAGTCCTCCTTTCTCACGGTCTTCCGTAGTAGTTCCTCCTAGTTCAGCAACCGATGGCTCTGGTGCAGTACTCGGATTCCGAATCAGAAGAGGAGTCTCCTCCTAGACCTATCAAGAAACATTGTCCGGCGCCCACACCACCTGCCTCGTCGCTCCCCCCGCTACCCAAGACATTCCACGATCTCTACGCCGCGAGTACTCGTGTCAGCGTAAAAGACGACCCTAGTCTCCATGGAGGTCGGAAGCGAGTGATCCCTCATATCGAAGGGAACTGGCCCACGCACCTCTATCTCGAATGTATAGTGTCATCATTCCCACTTGGTGCTTTATCCCGCTGACCCGAAACAGGGTTCCCTTCCAAAGACGAACTCGCCGTTTTGCGCGACATCCTCAGTCAGTGCGAAGTCAGGCTAAGAAAAAGCAATATAGACCTCCAGAGTCTATTGCAAAGTGATCTGGGCGCCCAACTTCCGCTCCACATCAGCCTGTCACGACCGGTCGTGCTGCGAACGGAGCAGAAGCAGCCATTCCTGGAGACGTTCACTGCCGCTCTCCAGGACTCCCACATATCAGCGTGAGTGGCGCAGCATCTTCCATATGACAGGGCGCAGCAATCTCATTCAGCCTCAGATTTGACGTCGTCGCCGACAGCCTTCATTGCGTCTCCAATTACGAAAGGACGCGCTGGTTCTATGTTTTGCGCGTGAGACGGCCTGAACACGACGGTCTCAATCGTCTCCTCGGGATCGCAAATCGGTGCCTGGCGCAATACGGCCAGCCCCCTCTATACGAGCCTCCGTCTAGACCAGACGCCGACCGGGAGTCTAGAAGGTCTGGGAAAGCTGCGCACAAAGGGGTAGCTCAACAGTCTCAGACGAGCGACTATTCTGAATGTTTCCACATCTCTCTGGCGTGGAGCCTGACTGGTCCCTCTTCCGAAGACCACGACCAGATCGCACAGATAGATCTTCGACGAATGGCTGGTCTTCGGATTCCTTTTGATTGCGTGAAAGCAAAGCTCGGAAATCAAATCACCAGCATCCCATTGTCGACTGGAATCTTCGGCCAGCGAGAATGAGAATTGAGCACATGACATGATACCAGATAGAACGTTGTTGTAATTTTAAGTTTGCATATTGTACTTTCGTACAATAACACTTTCATGCAAATAGTTATAGTCTAATTCTCAAACCCCTACCAAGTAAAAGTATAATCCTTCCCAAAATGCCTAAAGGAAACTTCCTTTAAATCCCTTACTTTGCAGGATCTTATCAAGGTTCAATTATTGTGCATAGAAGCTGTTACTGGCTGGGCTGTATTGCCCTGGTAAGATTACCCATCCCTGTCGCGCTAATCTGATCCCGATAATCACGCGCTTTGCACCAAACAAGAGCCTCCTCCCTAGCTTTCTCAGGTTTCTCAGGGCACCACCTCCTCCCGCAAGAAGAAGATTTCTCTCTCTCTCTCTCGCCGAGCGTCTTTTCAACATGCCTGATCTTCAGATCCCGAATGTAACAATAGTGAGTTCAAGATCTCCCAACCAACTCATTCTCCACTCAACAAACACCCCCTAACGTTTTCGCGTCCTCGCTAGGAAGACCTTCAAACTTTCCAAGCCCAACACTTCCCCGGTAGCGCCCAGATCCCAACCACCCAGTACCAGTACCGGCACGATGAAACCGTAGACGAGCACCTCGACGGCGGAAATGCCTACGACGAAGACGACCTCGGGTACTACCCCGATGGAGTGAAGCGGACATTGACGGACGAGCAAATCAAGATCTTCAGACATAGCGAGATCCATACGCTTCTTCGCGAAAAGCAGCTGCGCGAGGAGGCTCTTCTTGAGGAGGCGCGGGAGAAAGCCGAGGTGGAAGAGGAGGCGATCAAATCGCGCAAGGAGGCTATCCCTGAGACTGTTGATAAAGAGCCTACGAATCATCCCAAGCGCGCTGAGGGCGAGGTTGAGGATTCAGTGCTGGATTACGGTGAGGATGCTTCTGTTGGGAATGTGCGGAAACCGGCCCGGCCGGGGTATGCGTCTCAGTTTACAGGACGGAGGATCATCTCGTATGATGATTGAGAGGTTCCGTTGGGTGTCTTTTTGACGGACCTCGAGAATAGCACCGGCACGTTGCTGGGTTAGAAGGAGCTCCTATTCCTATCCAAGGTTTGACTTTTAAAAGGCGGGGATGCCTCGGTTAATTTATCGTGTCATATCCATATATGGTAAGTCTTGTCATATCTCTATCAGCCCTCATGATGAAACTTTTCGTATCAGTCATCCTTAGTCGGAGCGCCATACCATTCCACGTGAATGTGTAAGGCTATGACGACTGAAATCTTCTCTCTGAACTGGGCCCTTTTCCACCGAATCTAGTCCTCCTTCCCGTGATGGCAGTCTGCTAACATCACATCTCTAGCATAGGATGGCGCATGGCCCCGTAGAGATCAGAGACTCTCATTCTAGCGAGACAGACCTCTTCTTGGGAACCACGGCCCAAAGCAAACCGATCCCAATAAGCAAACCCACCATGATGGGCTGCAAGACCTGAACGCCAGCCTTTGAGGCGATGGCACCGGTCATGAACGGGAACGCAGCAGCCCCGGCTTGGCCCAAGCTGGCGGTGAAACCTGCAACATGATTAGCCAGACGCAATCGACTTTACCAAATAGACTTGACGAACCGATTGCCCCGATATGAAGCTCCTGCGGAAGGACCTCCGTGAGAACATACAATCCGACCGGGTAGAACGGTCCAATGAAGAAACCTATATGTTCAAACAGAAATTCCGTTAGACGAGGTGGTGATTCGTCGATCAATGTCAACTGTTTCGACAACATACCTAAAAAGCAAATCGTAACCGCGTTCACCGGGATACTGGGTATCAGCCAGAACAACAGTTGCATGGCCAGAGCCAGTATGGTGTAGATAAACACCATCCGTCGTTCTCCGAACTTGTGCGTGATGTCGGCCAGAACCACTCGACCGACTGTAAACCCGGTCCAAAAGCCCGAGGCAACGTAGCCCATTTTATCCAAATCTCCATGTCGAACCGTCACGAGGAACTGCACCAGCCAACCTATCACCAGCATTAGCCCGGTTATCACACCCCATCAAATCAGAAAGCCAAGAGAAGAGGGGGGAAAGAAAAAGAAAACCTACCCCCAGACGCCACCTCCGCACCGGCATACAAAAAGAAAAACCCATTCAAAATCCAAACCGCCTTATTGCGCACCACAGCCCGCAACTCCCCATCAGCCGTATCCTTCGCGGACGCGACATTCGGCGCAAACAACCCCTTCCGGAACGTCCACACCAACAACCCAACATTCACGATGCCCAGCGTCATCGTCACAAGGTAATAATGATGCCACTCGGGGGTCCGCGACGCGATCGCACTCGCGATCAACGGCGCGATGATCGTGCCCCCACCATACACGGCATGGAGGATACCGAGCCAGCGGTGCGCGTTCTTGACTGTGATGGTGAACGCATTCGCCTGGGCGTCTTGGAACGCGACGCCCATGCCGGTGAGGAAGAAGGCGCCTATGAAGACCGGGAAGGGGGGATGCCACCACATCAGAGCGTAGCCGAGACATTGGATTACCGCGCCGAGGACGAGCGTCCCGCCGGTGCCGATGCGCGCGCAGACGTGGATGTTCGCGAAGCAGGCGGTTACCCAGCCGGTGAAGTTCACCAGGTAGACGAAGGAGACGGTTAGGAGGTCGATATTGTAGGTTGGTTGCATGTAGGGGATTAGGACGCCGGTGGCGGCATCTGTTTTAACATCAACCCCATCGTCAGTGTGTGTTTGTGTTGTATTAGGTATAGACATCGAATGTCGAACAGAGAAAGGAGGGAGAGAGGGAGGACTCAGGTAAACATACCGTTCATTCCAGCGCACAAGACCGCGATGTTCGTACTGATGATCTTGCCTAGCACCTGGCTTGCTTCTTTCTGATCGAAGAATCTTTCCTCTTCTCCTTCCTCTTCCTCGTCTGGCTTCGCCGCTATCGCAGGAGACTCCGCATCTTGCGGAATCGTCCCATAGTTGACTTCCCTAGCCATAGTAGAGTCGTAAGTAGGTAGTCTTGCCCGTTGACAATGATCGACAATCCAATATCGATCGAATAGTATAGTATAATATAAATATAATATCGGCAGTAAGTATAATATAATATGAAATGATGTAATATACCAAAAAACTACACAAAGAGAACCAGAACTTCTTCAACCATCGGACGAGAGGAAGTTGCCAATTCTAATTTAGTACAGAACAGAACCAAAGAAACCAACTCCGCGGGAAGGGAAGAAAAAGCAGAGACAAAGGAATAAATATATACTTCTCTTTGCGCCCCGCACCAAACAGGAAAGAGACGGGGCACTAAAATGTAAAATCCCCATCGCGTGAGACCGAAGACGGTGAGACATACTCCGTTCACACCACACCGACTCGAGTGCTCCGTAAGCAGCTCCTAGCTAGGTAGCTAGTAGCTCAGAGTAGTGGAGGGGTAAAAGTGGGATGCAGGCAGGCAGAACGTGAGGGTTTAAAAAAATGGGGTGGTCCAAGCGAAACACCAGCCTTGGCTCGCTCGCTTGCAGCGGCAGGTCTAACAATCCTCAATCCTCCTCAACCCGGTGCTCTGATTTGGTTTGGTTCACTCACATTAATGTTGTAGGGAGGAGGGTTGCATTGCATTGATCGACCTGCTGACTTTTCTTTCGTTTTTGCTTCCTTGATAAGCAACGTTAGTGTGGGGTTTTGCAATCGTCAGGTTGTTCAACTGTGTAACTGACTAACTTGATATACCTACTGGGTATATCGTTGAGCCCTAATATGCGGCTTTTGTGTACGGAGTATAGACTCTGCATTATCCTCGCTCCTCCTAGACGAGTGGAAGAATAAACATCTCAGCCCGGTCTGCGGAGACGTACTCCACAGCCCGCATTGGCATTATGGGGTTCTCCAGGATCCGGCAAAATGTCGGCTATTTAGCGGCTCGGATCCCGTCTTCTCCGACAGGAGCTGGAGAGTCATGTTCGTTTCTTTGTTCCACCCTGAATGACTTCTAAGTCAACCGATGGGTAGGTAAGGGCGAAATTATCTGGTGAGTACACAGTAGTTATATTGATATCGGCGAATAGATAAGAACTGTGTATGTAAGGGGGGCGGGGAAACGGTTGTTGATATAGCTGGTTATCTGGACCGCGTCAGTCAGTACTCCACATTCCGGCGGGTTTTGGGAAGAAAAGGTACGAGTTGTACGGAGGCTAATAATGGAGAGCTTGAAATGGATGTGTCTTTCGGTTCAGCTTGTGTTGTCTCGTCTGTAGCTCAAGGAAGCGATCGCTGGACTCTGTTGTGTAGACGTTTGAGGTGCGAGGTAGCTATCGCGGGGGTAAGCAGAATGATTGCATACAGAAGATGTAGATGTCCGAATCAAATGACTTATAGCTCAATTGATTGAATGAATGATTGTTGGAGGAAGAAAGGTCCATCCAAGTGTCCTGGAGGATGTCAGCAAACGGCGAAATGCTTGGCAGGTACCTCAGGCATGTAGAACACTCATATATTGTTCAGGACAATCTGATTAACAATCTGACTATCAGGCCAAAGATCAAGCTCCTCGGCGATTGGTGTTGGTACCTACTTGTATACAACGAATCCTGCTAGCGAATTAGACCGAAAGAAGAACAAGCTAAAACATTCCATTGATCAAGCCAAGTTTGTTGAATATACAGCAGAATTCTTGACTAGCTGGTACTAAGAACCTGCGATGGAAACCCAAAGGATATTTTCACGCCGAAGGATCTTCACTTGTAGTCTTGCTGAATCAAATATCTCAAGTATGGTGAAGAAGTCTTACGGCGCTCGGTGCGCATCCTCCGAAAGAGCCTTACTGAGCTCTTTTCGCTCGACGCAATTCTTAAAAGCAAACGACGCAGCCAACTCCTCGAGCTAATCCTCCGATTTGACCTTGAACAATTCCGCATATTCCCACTTAAGGTACTCACTAAGCAGACACTCCCTCACGGCCCGCTCAACCTGACGCTCGAACGTCCACGTAGGTGGATATTTCTTGCCATGGAGATGTTGCGGAACCATCTTCTTCAAACCGTCAAGGAAGGGCCGATACACATCACAAACACCCTCCTTGTCAGTGCAGCCCCAAAAATCGACGCCCAGACGCTGTTTCTTGGAAACGAAGTCCCCGACCAGTCTCATATATGGAGAATCCGGACTCACGTATATCATCCCCTGATAGCCAATGTCTTTGAGGAGCCAAATGTTCCAACTGATTTGGCCTTCGGCGTATAGGCTCAGCTGCTCTTTCAGGAGCTTGATTCGGCTGTCTACGATGTCTTGCACATTGCCCGGCTGTCTGGGATCCGGATAGATGGGGCCCCATTCGCCATTCCGCACTGGAACATTCCAGTCACGCATGAACTTGATCTTTCGCTCTAGCTGGGACTTCAACTTGGCCTTTGCGTCCGATGTGCCACTGTATAAAGGTCTGCCGGGAATCGGGAAACCCATGGTGGAATAGTCATGACAGGAGTACACGGCATTTGGAATGACTCGGTCAAAATGAGAGAAGTCCATCGCGTAGGTGTTTCCGTCTAGGAACAGGATGTGGTCGAGATCGACTTCTCGGATCGCAGTGCTGGCTCGATCGTACCATTGCAACAAGCCGACATGGCATGGATCAGCGGGTTCGTTGAGCGGGTTGCACCCCGCGATGATGGGATCATTGGCATAGTGCTTTGCGATGGCCACCCAGAGGTCAATGATCTGGTCTTGAAGAGTTTGAAATCCCAGAACATGGCACGTGGGAGACCACTGTCACAGTGCCAGTCCTGATTTTGGCCACCGGGAACAGCATGCAGGTCTAAAATCACCCACAAATTGTATTTCCGGCAGATCCCCACCACCCGATCCAGCAGGTCGAAACCGAACTGTTTGAAGACACCGGGGTTGGCTTTATCATCGATGAAATGACGGTAGTTGAACGAAACACGGATGCAATTCAAGCCCAAAGAGGCGAAATATCTGGCATCGTCTTCCGTGAAAAAGTGATGGAGCAGACGATCGAAGAAGAACTGCGCCTTTTGTTTTCCCAGTACCTCCTCCATAGCTCGACGATGCTCGTGCTCGTGCCCCGGATACCCTGTGATGAAGTTTTCCATGTTGAGAAAGCCAGCAATCGCGGCGCCCTTCAGGAGGACCCGGCGACCCTGAGGATCCACGATGTCGGGGCCCGAAGTGTGTAACATGGGACGAGTCTCCCCATTTTGAAGATCAGAAGACATTATGTGCTGGAGAATATTGGTGGTTTGTTAAGATTATAGAGGTTCGATAACAACCAACGAAAAGGAATGTGCTGAGGTACAAATCAATCGAGATAATTGTCCTCTTTAAATAACCAAATAGGATCCATCTCGTGCCCCTCAGTCCTCTCTTAGCTGTCCAACTTCCTTATGATTTCATATAAGCGTGATCGCAGACCAAAGGAGACATCTCGAAGGGAGGAGGACCCCATGTATGTGGGCACGCAATGCACCCTGAAGGCAATAACTGGGATTCGATTGGATGTTTCATTCTGCGATATTGGGCGACTGCCAAGTCGGATGTTCCGAGTCAAAGAACAAGGAGGCTACCTACGTATGTCAACAATTCTCGGCTTTCTTCCATCCGGCTTCGAGGATTTTAGCCAAATACGCACTATCCACCGATATATCCTTCCAATAAAGGGTCATTTCCAGCGCCAAGGAAACGCCCTCGCGCCTCCCAACAGGCATCGCAACGCCTGGATCAATCTGTCTATCTAACTGGGATCGAATCGAAAGCGCCGCGTCAATCAGAATCAATGCGCTCCGTGAGCAGTTGCGGAGTAAGAAAAGGGTTCCATGATGGCGGTGTTTGTATCCCGGTCGATTGACCCAAAGCCGTTCCATGTGCTTTTGCAGCCCTTTCCTCGCAAGGCTGCGCACGAGGTACTGGTCTTCATCCACGATGCGTTCGGTGATGAGGGCGTCTACAAAGGGCCAGTATATGACCTCCTGGAGATTGAGCAGGTGTCCGCGCAATACAAAATGACACACCCCGTCTGCCTCCGGAGGACCTTCCATTGATATCATCTAAGGAAGCCGAAGCGTCCAGTCTTCTCCCTGAGATTCGTACATACACGTAGCGTGAAACTGTTTGCGAACCTGCATTTCGTGTGGGGGGTTTGTGTGTCAGCATCTTGTCGGTATCATCTTTGTCTTGGGATATTCCACCTACTTTTTTGAACTGGCCGGACTGGAGCCTTCTCACTCCTTCGACCTTGGAGTCGGTGTCACTGCGTGCGGTGTATTTGGAAACTTCCTGAGTTGGCTCATCCCTAACTCCTTCGGTCGTCGCCGGATGTTCGTTTCGGGCATGTCAATTCTTACTGCCATACTGCTCTTAATTGGCATCATGGACGTCGTTCCATCTGATGCCGCGAACTGGGTACAGGCGGCTTGCATTGTGGTATACGCCTTCATCTACTTTGCGACCATCGGCGCCATCTCCTTTGTGTTGCTTGGCGAGGTGTCGACTCCCCAGCTGCGAGCAAGAACAACGGCCCTGGCAACTGCCGTTCAAGCTGTCTTCGGTATCTTCATGAACGTCGTCATCCCTTACATGGTCAACCCCGATGAAGCGAACATGAAGGGTAAGGTGGGCTTTGTCTTCGGGGGCTGCGCAGCCGTAGCGACAGCGATGAGTTGGATCTATATCCCCGAGCTCAAGGGTCGCACATTTGAGGAATCGACATTATGTTCGCCCGACGTGTGCCCCCACGCCACATGGGCTCGTACGAGCTCCTTTCGTGATTATTCAAGACCCACGGCTTAGGGAAGGAACGGAAACCATGACAGCAGCCCTCGCTGTGCTTTTGTCCACGTGGGATCTGGGTTTTGTACAGGGACATAATGTCAGACATTGGGTTCCAAGAGCAAATCAAATGAGATAAAGAAAGGAATAGGAGAATTCGGCTCCCATAACGCCCACTTCTTGAATTTCAAAGTAGATACGATCACGTCATAGATCAATTTCCCTTAATACAGCTGTCGTAGTGGCCAACATGACGGAGCAAAAAGGCCACCAGGCCTTACCTAGTAGGTATGTAAGGGACTGGGCGTGTCTGGTTGTAGCTCAGGAACAACTCGGGCGGATCAGATCGACAGCTGCAGGCGAACCCGATAGACCAGCAGATTGCTCCGAGAAGGCCGTCGCTAGACGAGCGGACGATGTATGCAGCCCCCATGGGCGGCAGGAACAGGATATTTGAAATACCCGGGTCGTGATTCCCTTTGCATCCCCGGACGGAGATGCACCAGTGTCAAACACAAATCCGTGACTAATGAGAATTACTCCAGACCGACGATCTCAGGGGGCAGCTCGAGCTTATTTGGGCCATCTCCATAATAATTTGGTAATGGAATGATGCGTCGCCCAGTCGTGGCGTTTCTGGTGACTAAGTGTCCACTTCTTCTCTCCAGTCTCTCCAGGCTCCGGTTGAGAAAGACCCAGCTGGGGTAGTAAAGTCTGGGGTGGAATCTGGGGTTCAGTTTGATAACGATGTCGTTGTTGACGTTGTTGGATGAAGATGCATGGGATGAGAGCGGAGGAAGGGGCAGTCCGCCGGCTTGGCGGGAGGCACCAACCCGATGATCTGTCCGCGGTTCCCGTGGGAGGTTACACTCTATGAGCTCATGGATGTTGCTGATCGTAACGCGTCGGGCCTCTTATCTGTCATCAATTCATGACAAACGGCGGTCTCTATCTGATAGTTATCTCCTTCCCTTATTCAAATGAATGAGGCTGGCCATTGCGCATCTCCACCCGGGTTCTACCTGCTGTGGCAATGAAAATGGGTCTTGATAACTGAGCCCTCCTGCTTTCACAGCGTTCCCAGCAGCAGTGTACCAAGGTCAAACAGCCTAGTGAAGTTCACGAGCAAATATTCGGCAGATCGACACGTACACCATGTCTATACTATGGCGGATGAAGCTAGGTCGCCTCGGCCAGGGCAGCGCTCCTTCACGCCATTTATGCTACCTCGACCGGCCCGGCGGAGCATGCGAGTAAGCAGGGACGGTTCAATTCGGTTTAGACTCGTGGTATAGCGTCTTGGGTCCGGGACCAAGTAGGAGATAAGAGATTTGGCCGCTCTGCTCGCCACCAACCAGCGCGCCATACTGGAGCTTAATTAAGCCGACATGCTGTCCTGGCTGTGCTGCCGATCATACTCTGCAGAATTGGATGTATTAGGTCACTGAATTCTCAAAGAATTACTGTCGGTAGGATGCGCCACCCACGCCCGTCGACTTGACGGCCGGTCCGTTCAAATGATTGCAACGGCGCCAATTGTTAATGTCAGACATATTGATTGGCCTAGTCTGGGCTAGACTTTCTATCCGTCTTCTTCCCCAGTTCCACAATGGATCTCGGTAGGCTGTGACAGCCTGCTTCGTGGTTTCTGTTACGTCGCATAATCGTGATTCGTTTGCCCCGGTCCGACTTGGGCTCATCGGCCCACTGGCACCACGCGATCTTCACTGGTCATAGACCGAGGACAAGACGTTGGTTGCGGAGCAGACGCAGCAGTAGAAGGCAGCCACAAGCTCTCCAAAAGAGGCAGGAGGAAACGCTCCTCTCGTGTCCGGTGCGCGGTTTTCTGCCCTTTTCTCTTTAGTGTGCAGGTCGTCAAGCGGCTGCTCTCTGTACTTCTCCTCTTATAGCCGGAGCATTCGGGGTCTTCTGTTATTCTACCTCCCAGGAACAGGTTTTCTTGTTCTCCTCCCTGTTCTTTTTTTATTTCTCTCTGTTACTCGGGCATTTGTCCTCCAGGTCTTTTCATAATGAGTCCACCTCAGATCGTCTCGATTCCCTCGAATACCCTCGACCTCGAGGATGTTAAGCAAAAAGATCTGCCGGCAGACCAAGCATCCATTGGCATGGATGAGAAAAAACAGGCCACGCCTCCCTACATGCAAGATGCCTTTGGTGACGAGGAATTTGCGGAGGTCAAATACAAGGTCCTGAAGTGGTGGTATGTAGGAATTAGCGGTCTCAATTGAGCATTGGGAAAATTTGTCATTGACCTCTGTCCTATTTTTCCAGGCAATGTGGTCTGCTTATGGTAGCTGAAACGGTCTCACTTGGTGTTCTGTCGCTGCCCGCTGCTGTGGCCGGGCTTGGCTTAGTTCCGTACGTATAGCTTCATGTTGTCGATCAACCGCGTGCCTGCTAGCTAACATAAAGCAGCGCCATCATCATTCTTGTCGCTCTGGGTATTCTGGCGACGTATACGGGATATGTGATCGGACAGTTCAAATGGAAGTATCCACATATTTCAAACATGGCTGATGCCGGCGAGGTGCTTGCCGGCAAGTTTGGTCGAGAACTGCTGGGAATTGGCCAAATGCTATTCTTGGTTTTCATCATGGCCAGCCACCTGCTTACCTTCACCATTGCCATGAACACCATCACAAACCATGGAACATGTTCCATTGTCTTCGGCGTGGTTGGCATGATCGTTTCTTTTATTCTGTCTCTACCTCGTACCTTGGCGAAGATGTCATGGCTGTCACTAGTTTGTATGCTTTCTCCTTCCCATCTTTCAGTTGCTTGGTTATATGCTAACACCAATCATCTAGCTTTCGTCAGCATCCTTTCAGTCGTGTTCATTGCCATGATTGGCATAGGCATCTTGCATCCTGGAGATCGAGTCGATGCTATTGTCCACACAGGTTTCGCTAGCGGGTTTACCGCTGTGACCAATATCGTCTTTGCTTTCTGTAAGACTTCGTCTCAATCTAGCCTGCAAAGGTATGAAGTCGCTAACCATATTAGCCGGTCACGCTGCTTTCTTCGGTTTTGCCGCCGAACTCCAAGATCCACGCGACTTCCCCAAAGCCTTGTGTCTGCTCCAGGGGGTCGATATTTCCCTGTACATCATTGCCGCCGTTGTGATTTACCGCTTCGGTGGTGCCGACGTTGCCTCTCCTGCCCTGGGTTCAGCTAGCCCAGTTGTGTCCAAAATAGCCTATGGCATCGCTTTACCCACCGTATGCACCTCCCTTCTCCTACGTCCTACATATCGCGATATCTTCTAACCTCCGAACCAGATTATCATCGCCGGCGTCATCAACGGCCACATCGCCTTCAAGTACGTCTACATCCGCATTTTCCGCGGTACCGACCGGATGCACAAGCGCGACTGGCTCGCTATCAGCTCCTGGGTCGCCATCGCTCTGGTCCTCTGGATCCTCGCCTGGATCATCGCCGAGGCCATCCCCGTCTTCAGCAACCTGCTCAGTCTCATCACGGCCCTCTTCGCTTCCTGGTTCACCTTCGGCCTCAGTGGTATATTCTGGCTGTATATGAACAAGGGGGTCTGGTTTTCTTCGCCCAGGAAGATCCTCCTGACGGTTGTTAATATTGGTAACATAGCTGTTGGGGCTTGTTTGGTACGTTCTTCCCCCTCTTTTCTTGTTTCTCTCTCTCTCTCTCTCTCTCTCTCTCTTTTTTCTTTGTTCTTTTTTCTTTTTTCTTTCCAAAGCTGACTATGTACCTCCTTGGTTGCTGAAATAGTGCGGTCTCGGCCTGTATGTGTCGGGGAAAGCGATCCATGATAATCCCAGTAGTGCCAGCTTCTCCTGTGCGGATAACTCCTAGGAAACCTTCGCCGGGTGTACAGACCTAGGAACTACTTCACATCGCTATGTATATATGAAGGATACATGAAGAATATATGAACAACCTACTTACTAGTTATATAATCCAAAACCACATACACAACCATAACGCTATACGCCCCGGGTGGGTCTCGAGTCTCGATCTCGACTCTTTGATGAGACAAACAAGATACATGCCGAATCTAATCATTTAGTCAATCGATTGATCGAATATCTATGAATACAATTCCACCAAATGTAGACAGGAAAAATAAAACAAACCAACAATGACAAGAAAAAAGACAACGCCATGCAATGAATTGCCATCCATGCCAATAGTTAGAACACCCCGATTGAATAAACCAGTCAATGGAAACCTACCGAACAGTTCAAAGAAACAAACAGACAAAATAAAGGAAAAAACGAAAGTATAAGGATGAGAACGAGAATGACCTAGGTCCCCGGCCGACTTGCCCGCTTCATCCGTCTGCGTTTGCGTCGACACGAATCGATCGCTTCTGCGGTCAATATGTCGGCTGGGAGTTCAAACTCTCTTCCCTCTGGTTCGGGGACGGGATGCCCGAAAGCCAGTCGGACTCGACCTTTCCGATGAGTAGATAGTGCAGCGTCCCGGACGTGGCGCTTGGAAAAGAAAGAGGTGAATGGCTTGTCTGGGACAAAAATGGGGGGAGGTAATTGGGAGAGAGGCTGTGCTGTTGCTGCGACTGCAGCTGGTGTTGGTGTGGCAGCCGCGTTTGCAGCAAGTTCTAGGGGGGTGCTGTTGCTGTTGGCGGTAGTGACGTTGCTGGGTTTGGATTTCTTGCGTCCTCCCTCGCCGGCGGTGGTCGCGGACGATTTCGGTTTCTTTCCCGCTGTGGCCGATCGGGCTTCTTGATGGAGTTGGCGAGCTGCCCAGGCGTCAACGTCGTTGACATCCGGAGTCTCGCCGGAGCTAGGAGCGTCGGAGAGCAAGGTAACCGGTGATTCATCAGGATCTTCCGAGTCCTCGATCACTACGTCAGAGGAGCGACGTTTCTGGGATGTGGATGCAGACACAGAAGGGGGATGCTGCTGATGATGTTGTTGTTGTTGAGGTGTGGCATCGAGATCTTCGGCGGACTCGACGCGCAGTTTCTCCTTGTCGGCCTTGCGTCGTTTCTCCTCTTCCTTCCAGATCTTGAATTTCTGGATCAGCGCCGAAAGTTCTTTGACGAAAAAGTCGCGCTTCAACTCGTACTGTTTCTTCCCTTGGTCAGTGGCCCCGCTGATTCCCATGACCCTTAGCCAATCTTGGCCTTGTAGCTCGTCCACCAGGCGCTCCAGTTGTTGTTTCTCATGCTGCGCGCGTTCGCGCTCGATGTTCCGCAGCTGCTTTTCCTGCCGTTCATTGCGCCGGTGGGCTCGGAAGTAGGCTGCTTCGTTTAGAGGGTCCTCCTCTTCTTCACCTTCATCCTTTTCTGCATCTTGTTTGGCGTCCGAGGGCGTCTCTTTCGATTCGACCGGGGCGGGAAGAGAGATAGTCTCACAATTGTGTAGATTAAGCAACGGGTTTCCGAACGGCGATTCCGTATCAAGCGCCGGCAGCGCTGAGTAAGAGAGAGGTTCGGCAAGATCGTCGACAAGCTTAATCTTAGTCTGGCTGGCAAGAAATTCTGGTCTGGTCAGCTTTCTGCCCCTCTCTGCACATGCCGGGCCAGGTCCTACCGGGTTTTGGAGGCTCGAAGCTCAGCAACTGCTCGTAGTTCGGGAAATACAGCGCCAATTCGCTCCGCGCGCGAGAACCCCCATCATGCGAGCGGAGGGACCGCCGTTGTTGCTGCTGCGGCTGCGGCTCCGGTTGATCCGCCGACGCGGGGGGAGGCGCATCCTGAGCGATGCCGGGAGACGGCTGCGTCTGCGCAGGGGTAGGCAGATGCGACGAGGAAGCGGCGGGGGATTGGGCGGAGGGACGAGCGGTCTTCTGCATGCGACGCCGGCCGGCGGACTCTGGGGTCGGAGCCGGACGGCGCACGGACGACAGGCGGCCGGGCGAGCGAACAGGATCGGTGGTCGGAGAGATGGTGTCGAGAGGATCGGGGCTTTCGCGACCTCCACGCAGGAAGAGCGCGGTGGTCGAGGGAGTTTCGCGACGGTGGATTCGCAGATCTTTGGAGCGTGGGGTGGCAGGAGGAGGATGGGACGAGGAGGGAGAGGAGGGAGCGTTGGTGTGAAAGGAGGGCGAGGAGAGAGGGCCCGGTCGGCGCGTGGAGTGTCGCAGGGGCACGATCGGCTTTGAGGGGGAATCGTCGATGGTGGTATCGAGGAGATCGGGAGAGCTCTTACGACGGTGAGACACGGGCGCATGCAAACGAGGGCGCTTCGATGGCGGAGGAGCGACGTCTTCGTCGACGCGCAAAGTCGACCTCGATCGGACAGTCATGACGGTGGTGGAGGTCATGAGATGGAGGGAGAGATGGAGAGAGAGAGACAAGGGGGACGAGGTTGAAGAAGAGCAGAGGGAAGGGAATTGATGAATATGAGAAAGCACGAATGGTGAAGCCAAGTAGGAGAGCTCAATGGCATTCAATGGGCCGCATGTTGATTGCGGTGGTGACCGAATGCATCCATCCTGAGGCCGTTCCTTCCCTCGGAGAGAGAGACTCGAGACGTGACGTTTCCATACGGTATGGATGCCTGGTCTGTCAGGCTGCCACACAGTTCTCCGGCCGGTCTGGTGTATTGCGTACGGTGTATTTGGTATTGTGTATTCACTGCGGTACATACATCTTCCCTTGACACTCTTCTCCTTCACTCTTTCTATTCATCTTCTTCTCTCTCTCCGCAATCCCTTTTCCCATCTCCCTCGGACAATATTCCGAACCACCTGCCAATGGGAACAACGTGGGGGTGAATCCATTCTGACTTTCTCTACTCTCCATCAATCATCATTCGCTGTCAATCATCAAGAGCCTTTTCAATGGATCGTCTCCCCTCCTTCTGTGGGGTGCGTGGGGGTGGGATGCGGCCTTGGATCATCTGCATCACGGCCAATTCTGCTTCCTGGGGCCTGTGATCGATGCGCAATTGGAGACCCCTCTCCTTGGGACCACTTTCCTCGTCGGTCTCCTCATGTTTCTTCCTGGTCTTTAATTCAGCCCTCTTCCCCTTCATCCTCTCCCCCTCCGTCATTTCGTCTCCTTCACTCGCATCCTACTGCGTATCACCACCTCTCATCCATCTCCACTCCACTCGAGTCAGTTACGTCCCCGGACCAACTCCGCATCTTCCTTTCGTCCTTCGTCCCATCACTAACGTCTGGACGACTTGCTAGGCTTCTGTTCTATCCTCAATCATGGCTATTAACGGCTCGACGGCACCGCGCCCCTTAACCCCCGGTGTCTACGTGCCCACGGTCGCCTTCTTCGCCGGCCCCGACGAGGACGTAGATGTCCCCACAGTCGAGAAACATGCTGCCTACCTCGCTCAGTCCGGAGTCACCGGTCTGGTGGTGCAGGGGAGCAACGGTGAAGCCGTTCACTTGGAACGCGACGAGCGAAATGTCATCACGGCCGCCACTCGTCGAGCTCTAAATGCTCAGGGTGCCTCGACAATGCCACTTATTGTCGGCTGTGGTGCCTCGTCCACGCGAGAGACTATCCACTTCTGCACCGATGCCGCTAAGGCCGGCGGTGACTATGCTCTGGTGCTACCACCGTGCTACTACAAGGGTCTGGTCGATGGCGAGAGCCTCCGCGAGCATTTCCGCGCCGTGGCTACTGCGTCGCCCATCCCCGTGCTCATATATAACTTCCCCGGTGCGTCGTCGGGTCTGGACCTCAGCTCCGACGACATCCTGGCCTTGTCGCAACATCCCAATATTGTCGGGGTGAAGCTGACGTGTGGCAACACCGGGAAGCTGGCTCGTATCGCGGCCCAGGCCAAACCCGAGTTTCTAACCTTCGGCGGATCCGCTGACTTCACGCTTCAGACCCTCATCGCCGGTGGGGCGGGCATCATCGGCGGAGTCGCCAATCTGATCCCTCGCGCCTGCGTGCAGGTCATGGAGCTGTACCGCGCGGGCCGGGTGGAAGAAGCCCAGCGGCTGCAAGCAATTGTGGCCCGAGCCGACTGGCATGCAATCAAGGGAGGGTTCGTGGCTGTCAAGAGCGCGCTACAGAGCTACCGGGGATACGGAGCACAGCCCCGACGGCCTTGCGTGGTCCCGTCGGCGGAGGAGCGGTTGGCATTGCAGGAAGCTTTCAAGGAAGGGATCGAGCTTGAACGGAAATTGGAAAAGGCGTGAATCCAGTGTATAGAATCAACTTGGATTGTGTTTCCTCTCTTTTCCTTGACATGAAATTAATGATTTTTGGTAGCTTCAATGGCTTGAAGACGCGACTCACTTGCGCCATTTTTTCCGTTGCTTCTCCTCCGCTAATGTTCCTAGCCGGGCCATATTTTTAGAACATGAGGTATCAAACAGACGTACAGCTTGGTCCATTTGGCAACCTATACCCAAGCAAGCATGACTTATCGCAATGCGGCCCGGTTCAGGGACGTGTCTTTCCCCAGGTCACACACACCACACCGGCGAACCACCTCTATGCAGTGCTACACCGATACGTTCCACTGACAACGCTCGGATTGCGGACTGAAATAACGAATTGGATGCCAGGGCGCCGATTCATACTCTCCAACGGCATGGGATGTAAGATCGATTGTGAGATGGGCGACTTTCCCGCTCTTTCTGTGATACAGAGTTTCCTTGTTGCGGATCGACCCCTTTTCTGCCGCATCAAATAACTTTTGACAGTCAGGACGCAAAGCTTAACCTGACCCAGATCCGGAGAGTCTCTCTCGGTCTCCGCCATTGCTCTTGGCCGACTTTCCTCGGAGACAATTTTCTACCCTATGGGGTGCAGGATGGAATCGTCGTTCTGTCGGGCATGGCGATAGATTGAATGTGCATTGACTGGCATCTGATCGGTAGAATTGTCGTGGCCAGTTATCAGTGTACGGAGTACGGAGTACTTGTATCCTACCGGCGGTGGCCATGAGAGCGGGATACGAGGCGCTTCCGCTATTCAATTATTGGTGATTGGCGGAAGCGGGGGAGAGGATACCATTGATGTATCAACGTCGGATGCTTTTTTAGCTTGACTTTATTGGCTAGGTTTTATCGGGAGAGACGGTGCATATTGAAGTATGTACAGGATAAGTGGGGGATGTTGAAATGTTGAGATGCGAGGTGTTACACAACTATGCGGGATTTCTGGAGGGATCAATTCGTCGGTTCTATCTGACTGCTTCATTACAAGTGGGATTTGCCTCGACAAAAGCTGGTCGGTTCATGGAGGGCTCCTTTTGGTAGTGTCTTGCGGCGAGGCGGGCGAAGCAATGGCTGATGTTCGGTTCGTAACTAATGGATATACAGTATATCATTCGTCGGTCCCTTGCAGCAAACAAGAAAACGAAATAGGGGGTGGAAAGAAAAGACGTGGGAGAAAAATGAGAAAAGGCAAAAAGAAGTCCTGCATCGGATACAGGACGTTGGCTGTGTGCTCCGACCTGCAGTCGTACAGTGGTGGTCGACATTAACATGTCGTTGGTACCGGGTACATGCTGGACCAAGCAAACTCGCGCTGGCCGAGGCGTACCGATGACCTGCGGCATCGGGGAATGTTTGCTGTTCCGCCGATCCGCCCAGACCCGGCAATGATCGCTGGACGTCCCAAATGGGGAAAGCAGCTTATCGATAGCGGCAGTCACGGGGCATCAATAACGGCTTTCCAAGTTTCAATACTTTCTTCGTCTCCTTGGGCTTCCGCTTCCTTTCCTCCGATCCATCTCTGGCTTCCTCTGGCTCGTCTCCTCCCCGCCCTTCCGTCGCTTCTTTGCGCATTGCTCCGCTCCCACCGGTCTGGCCCTCTACCGAGATCCTGGAGATCTTGGAAGCGGTCTGTTCCCCACTGCAAGGGATGGCAGCCCAATGGATGACGATAACGACTCGATATGAGATCTGTCACTCGTGGCGTCAATGATCAGTGTCCAGACAATGAAGCCCGCTCACTGTGTTGCATCCGAATCCGTGTAAACTTTTCCCGCTTTTCTATAGATCTGGACAACCCGTTTCTTCTATGTGCATTCATGCGTGATACCGCTGCATGATGCCTCATACCTCGATTTATTTTTCCTGGCTTGCATGCAGCAATAGTCATGCGGGTCCCAGGAGCGGGCTATTCCCATCTCTCTCACCTCTCTTTTCTCTTTTCTCTTTTCTCTTTTTCTTTTGCCTTTGTTCCCTATTGGGATCCACTCTGGCTCGTACCACCAAGCTACTTCCAAGCTTTTTAAAGCCCCTCGGATCCATGGAATTTCGTTGAACAACCCAGTCAAGAATCTCCATCTTTCGGATCCCTCGGGTACGGCTTCTTATTCCCCCCAGTGCCGCGTCTAGAGTATTTCATCTCCAAAGCCGGCAGCTCCTAGAAGCCCTCCCTCAGCAACCATGGCAAGAACTCTGATCCTGCTGAGCCTTTGGTTCCTTGCCGCCTGGGCTGGCAATTGCTCCTCCGACGTGAGGGAGAAGCGACAGGAATGGTACGTCTCCTGTGTTCGCCGGACGCCTTGCAGGCTGGCCCTGGAAAGTATAAACTGACTTCCGCCGCAGGGGAGAGCTTCCTTCGTCAACGCGCAAAAGCTATATCAAAGCCGTCAAGTGTATGCAGCAAAAGCCGGGCAAGCTGCCCACTGAGTACTACCCCGGGGCCCGCAGCCGAATGGATGACTTCACGATGTATGTCTTCTCATTAGCATATGGTAGACCTGGACAGAGGCTGATCATCTTTGCAGAACGCATATCAACAGCACACTTGGTATTCACTTTAACGGTGTTTTCCTTTCCTGGCACCGTCATTATCTCTGGCTGTGGGAACAGGCTCTCAAGGAGGAATGCGGATACGAAGGACATCAACCGTTCGTCTCCCTTATCTTGTTCACCGTATTTCAGCTTTCATTGTGATTGATGCGATCTCCTGCAGGTACTGGAACTGGGCTCAATCAGCTGGCGATCTCGGTTCTAGCCCGGAATTCGACGGCTCCCCGACTTCTCTCTCCGGCAACGGCAATCCCAGCGTGCCGTATGCCGGCAACGATCCTGCCTTGACCCAGATCTCGACTGGAGGCTGCGTAACGACAGGTCCCTTTGCGAACCTCCAAGTGCATCTTCCCGACCTAAATTCATTCGTCGGGGCGAGCTCGGTTCAACCCTCGTTCTTCAACTACGAGCCGCGATGCTTTGCCCGGTCATTCAACGACACCAGCTCCCGGCTCTGGCTCAACCAGACAGCAGTCGATCGCCTTCTCAACTCGCCTGACATTCGCACTTTCCAGTTCAATATGGATGGTCGGGACACGCCGCAGTTCCCACCGGGAGGCTTTATTGGCCCACACTCTGCCGGGCATCAGTCGCTGGGGCCCATCATGGGCGACTTCTTCTCTTCGCCCCAGGATCCGGTCTTTTTCCTTCACCACGCCATGGTGGACCGTACCTGGGCACTCTGGCAGGCCCAAGACGAGAAGACTCGACAGACGCAGCTGTACGGCACCAGCAGCATGTTCAACGCACCGACCACGCCGAATGTCACGCTGGACACGCAGCTTCACTTTGGAATTCTCAGTGAACCCAGGACGATTGGTGAGTTGAAGAGCACTCACGAGCAGGACTTCTGCTATGAGTATGCTTAGGGGCGGTGGCCGATTCGGCGAGTAATGGGAGATGGGATGGTTGGTGCTTCCCTTGGTTCTTCCCTGGACTTTCATAATATATTGTTTAATGTGTATAAATGGAGGATTTTGGATGGTACCGGATATACGTAATGTGTTTTTATTTTTTCATATTTTTCTCTCTTTTTTCTTGGGACTGTTGATGTGGATCATGAGAGAACCTAGACCGGTTTGAGGATGATCACGCGTTGAGTAAAGGTGCTGCGGGACTGCATAATTTTGCATCATCTGTTCGTTTTGGTTCTCTTCTCAGGAAACCTTGTCTTGGAGTAATCATTTTGGAATATGAATTCTTAATTTCGTCAGTGGCGGATGAAACCGTGGGACTGTCGTCTCGGACCATCCCGAATTTCCTCGCGCTTCCCCGCATCTCCGCAAAATTGACGGACTGCTGAGCCAAGGCAGTTGACACGAGTCCATCTGATCGCTCGAGGCAATCTCCGTCAATAAATGACAGGATGAAGCGAAGACCTGGAGTGAAACAGTCTCATCGGCCGCGTCGACGGCTTCACGTCCGCAATGTCACCGTCCCGTTGGCGCAGGGGATGTAACCCAGTGTGTTTGTCTGGCGGTACAGGTACCCGACGCCCGGTATAATCAGCGCGGGGGCTGAAAGTACCGATACCCGGTCCTGTGGACGCCAAGCTATCGTCGCAAATTAGAGGGTCCTGGAACTTTCCCGGAGCCTTGTTTGTGTGCGAAGGATTGTACTGCCACTCGGCTATGGAGGCAAAAATAGAGGAGGGTCCCGGTGTATGTGACTCTGCAAGTCGACAGGGTGATTAAGACTCGGCCAACGATGATCTGGAATGACGATCAGCGTTCTGCCCATTCCGCTTCCCAGCCCCATGGCAATGACTATTTATTGACGATCTTCTTCCCTTTTCGTTCCTCTCTCTGTGCTGCCTCTGAAACACTCCCTCCTTCTGTCCCTGCTTGACGCTCCCTACATTCCTTCCTTTGTTAACCTCCTTCTTTCTCGTTTCTTTTACCTTCATGTCCAGGGTTGCTCACTAGACTTGGGTCGGCTGCTAGACATGCGTATCTCCTCTCTCTGCACCGCGTTGATCGCGGTGACTGGCGTTGCTGCGGTCAAGGTCAACCCGTTGCCGGCGCCGCGTGACATCAGCTGGGGTTCGTCTGGACCCAAACATCTCGCCCGCACTCTGACCCTCCGCACAAAAGACGACACCCAGGATAACATCCTTTCCAATGCCTGGGATCGCACCTGGAAGACCATCTCCGAGTTGAAATGGGTTCCCGCCGCCGTCGAAGCTCCCATCTCGTCCTTTGCGCCCTTCCCGACCAGCACCCCCAGCAGCTCCGCCCACAAGGACAAACGCAATAACGCCCCGTCCCTTCGGTATGTTGATGTGGTCGTCGAGGATAAAAAGGCGGATCTCCAACACGGGGCCAATGAGTCCTATTCGCTGGTCGTTTGCGAGGACAAGGACAGCATCGCCATCAAGGCGCATACCGTCTGGGGTGTCTTGCATGCGTTCACCACCCTGCAGCAGCTGGTCATCTCCGACGGCGACAAGGGGCTTCTCATCGAGCAACCCGTGAACATCCAGGATGCACCGCTCTACCCGTACCGCGGCATCATGGTGGACACGGCGCGCAACTTCATCTCCGTGCCCAAGATCCTCGAGCAGTTGGATGGCATGTCCCTGTCCAAGCTCAATGTGCTGCACTGGCATCTGGACGACGCACAGTCCTGGCCTGTCCAGGTCGACAAGTACCCCGAGATGACCAAGGACGCCTATTCGCCGCGTGAGATCTATAGCCATGCCGACGTGCGCAAGATCGTCAAGTACGCGCGCGCCCGCGGCATCCGCGTCATCCCCGAAGTCGACATGCCCAGTCACTCGGCCGCTGGCTGGCAGCAGGTTGACCCGGAAATGGTGACGTGCACGGACTCATGGTGGTCCAACGACGTGTGGGAGCTGCACACGGCCGTGGAACCCAACCCGGGCCAGCTGGACATCATCTACCCCAAGACGTACGAGGTGGTGCGCGACGTCTACCAGGAGCTCTCCGACCTCTTCCCTGACCACTGGTTCCACGTCGGCGCCGACGAGATCCAGCCCAACTGCTTCAACTTCAGCAGCCACGTGACGAAGTGGTTCGCCGAGGATGCCTCGCGTACCTACAACGACCTGGCCCAGTACTGGGTCGACCACGCCGTGCCCATCTTCCGCAACTACAGCGCGGACCGCCGGCTCGTCATGTGGGAGGACATCACGCTGTCGGCCGAGCACGCGCACAATGTCCCCAAGGACATCGTCATGCAGAGCTGGAACAACGGCCTCGAGTACATCTCCAACCTGACGGCGCGCGGCTACGACGTCATCGTCTCCTCCTCCGACTTCATGTATCTCGATTGCGGTAAGGGCGGCTTCGTCACCAACGACGCGCGCTACAACGTCATGTCGAACCCGGGCACGGCGGATGTCCCCAACTTCAACTACGGTGGCAACGGCGGGTCGTGGTGCGGCCCCTACAAAACCTGGCAGCGCATCTACGACTATGACTTCACGCTGAACCTGACCTCGGCGCAAGCCAAGCACATCATCGGTGCCACGGCCCCGCTCTGGAGCGAGCAGGTCGACGACGTGACGGTGTCCAGCCAATTCTGGCCGCGCGCCGCGGCGCTGGCCGAGCTGGTGTGGTCGGGCAACCGGGACGCCAAGGGCAAGAAGCGCACGACGGAGATGACGCAGCGGATTCTGAACTTCCGAGAGTACCTGGTTGCCAACGGGGTGATGGCCACGGCGTTGGTGCCGAAGTATTGTCTGCAGCACCCGCATGCTTGTGATCTGAACCAGAACCAGACGGCGATTCAGTAGTCTGGCTGATTGCATGAGTTGGTGTGATTGGAATACTTGATTCGTTTGATTCCTGATTTCTCTTGATTTCTACAGCATCTGGTTAGTTTATTGGGCTTTTTCATCTAGTGATAGCTTGACTTGCTGTACTGACCATGATCTTTTAATCTGAATTGATTGATATTTTCTCTTGACATCATGCACATGTAGTACTAGTATACGTATCAGAGAGCTCTTTTCAGGCCCTGCCAGTAACTGAACCTCTTGATCTAGCGTCTAGGCCTTCGCTAGTCAAGTCCATGTCGAAATAATTCAAACAACAGCATTCACGGAACAACAAACTAAGCTCGAGATTCAGACCCATGGGTGTCAAAGAACTCTAAATCAACTCTAATACCGCCGAACCTATCATCTGCGCCAACTAGATCTGGGTCTAGAGTATGGGGAGGTCAGCATTCTTTGTTATTCGGGATCAGATCCGGAAACAATAAGCAGCTAGAGATGGTGATTTCGTGGCGTTGATTGAGGTGCGGATTGGGATTTCTGTTTTCTTTTACTGGAGGAGTGGTAGTTTGGCGGTTCTAACGACATGGGTTGATTTGGGTTGAGTGGTAGGTAGCTATAGCTATAGAGGGGGGGGAGGGAGAAACGGGTCTATATATAAGTAATTCGCAGACAAAGAAGGTTACCAAGCTATATGCGTCCCATATCTATGATCTATCTATGTCTCTCTTTTGCCCTCCATCCAGCCTCTCGCTAACCCAATGACTACTGACGTCTTCATCTACATATAGATCCTGATCTATATCTACACTACTCATCAGTCCATCAATAGTCACAATGTCCTACTCCCTCTTACCAGATTCACCACCCCCTACAAAAACAAAATCCCACCCCAACCCATACGCCCACTTCATAACACACCACCTCCCTCTCCTCCTCATCCTCTCCTTCGCCTTCCTCCTCACCCTAACCATCCTCCTGCTCCTCCTCCCAATCACAGGTCCCAATCTCCTCGGAACAGCAAGAACATGTCCCTCCTACCCGCTCTGGCAAAAACACCCTGCATACATCCTCAGTTCCTCCCGCGAAAATCCACTCAACGAGGCCCAGACACAAAACCATCACCCCCAGGATAAGGATCAAGATACGGGTAAAGACAAAACCTGGGAAAACACAGTCATCCCCCCAACCAGCGGCGGCGGAATCTTCGCTTCCCATCTCGACGTTCTCACCGAGGCGGATGTGCAGCGGGTCGGTGCGAACAAAACGCACAGTGGCGTCTTGGATCAGTCGTATAGGATTGTGATGTTTCATCAACTGCATTGTTTGGGGGCGTTGAGGGGGAAGATCTTTCCTGATGCTGTACATGAACATAAGCATTCGGGGGGTGAGGGAAAGAGCACCGAGAGTGAGAAGGAAAAGCAAATCAAGGAGCAGGATCATCTAGGCCATTGTTTTAAATATATTTTGCAGGTTCGTTTATACCACTCTCTCCTTCCCTCCGTTCCTCGCCGTTTTGCTCTTTCGCCGACTCACCATCTAACCCCGAATAAGATAGCTGGTTAACAAGGAAGATAGTCCATCCTCTGCTCCGCCTCCGACACAATCGAACGTCCCAAACACATCACGCCGCACGGAAAACCCATGTGGCATATTGACGGCATTGGGAACGTGCATTGATGTCGAGACGCGAAGGTACTGTGGACGGTCTCGGAACAGAGTCTGCTACATCCGGTCGATATGAGAGCGTGGAAGGGAGAGGAGGGGGTAGGTGTTAGGGATTTTTTTTTTAGTTGATCACCCTCTTGGTTTTTCGTCTGTCTCTTGAGGCCTGTGGGAGTGTAGTGGATTATGGCCTGGGGTTACAGATGGACTAGTTACCGATGAAGGTGGTTGTTTGTTTGTTTAAAGGGGATATGGGTTGCTTAGATTGAGTTCTTGGGTACATGAACCGAACCGTCTACGCATCTTCAGAGTGAAGCACGGATATGTTTCTATCCGCAACAAGACTTGTCGCGGACAGCTTAATTTCTCGATGAGATGTTGGAAGTTGATAGGCTCCAAACAACGACGTGATCATTCGAGGTCTCAAGTGGAGAGTCTTGAGTATGACGTTTTGTTCGTAATATATTTTTAGCATCTATGATAGGATGATACATCTATAATGGACAGTCTGGGGAGGTGCTGTTCTGTGATGGCATACCTAATATATCACCCGGCAGTCGCGCAACTTGCCAGGTGTCTCCCTCGACGTCGAACACATACAGATGATTGTCTATAATTTACCTCAAACGTGATTCCATGATAAGACGTCCCGCTTAGCGATTCGTGCTGCAAGACCATCCAATGCTGGATGCTGTATATTTGCAATGTTCTCCGTGAAAACAAAAAGCCGATAGAAGAATTTATTTAAAAAGACATGAAAAAAAAGGCAAGCTTAGCGCAGAGCCAGGAGTTTCTGGACATTAACTCATTTCTATTTCTCGCTCGTGGCAGTATAAATTTCATAATGATCATAACAGCGAAATACGTCTTCTCAACTGAGCCGCAAGTATAGATTTATCGGATCTGTACATCTTAAAGAAGTTGGATTGCACCTTTTCCTCAGTTCCTTCCCCTCAGTTACTAGCGGGTTTTCATAACAGGGAAAGCTCCCGCAGGTCCGGCTGGGGGTAGCCAATTTCGGCCAAAACGTTGGCCAGGGCCTCAGGGTTGCGACGTAATAGATCCCATTCGGCTTCCGCCTTCACCATGAGGGTACCGGCGAGTACTGTGCCGTTCAGAGCAACGATCCCGGCCTCGGCGATATCCTGAGACACGGCAGGATCCACAGGGATTCGACTACTTTCATTCCTCCGCGGACAGATCATCATCACCGATTCCGTCATGGCCAGATTATAACCGATCGCCGCCGGACCACTGCTTGCCTGAGCGCCGTGGTCGCCCGACTTCCCCTTCGCGGTTGCCAAGGCGGCGCGGTAGAGAGAAAGATAGATGGCATGGAGGGTATCGGCCGACGGGTTGGACGGCAAGGGCAGGGCGAAGTGCGCGAACGGGAAGTGGCTCAGACACAGAACCTTACCGGAACCCGAGCTCGACGGGGAAGAAGAAGGTTGCGATGCAACGAAATCGATCAAAGGCTGCCAGCTACCCGAGTCGCCGCCCTGCGCCATGTCCTCGACCGGGAGAAACTGCAGATGTCGATGGGGTTGGCTCGCACCGCTCTCGTTTCCGGAGTTAAAGAAGGCAAACAGTCGCTTGGTCTCCGTGCCGTCTGTTTGAGACCCCCATTCCTTAACGCAGGCATACGCCGCTTCCAGGTCGTCCTTTTCTAAGATGTCCGTTTGCGAGTTCCACGACGTCGTGGCGAGGATGAAGTGGTTGGGAATGACGGGGAATTTGTTCAATACGAGGAAATGTGACGGGTTCTCTCGCGGGATCTGAGCGATCAGGAGGTCGGACGATGGATTCTCGAAGGGGTCTGGTTTGGGTCCGGGGGGGCCTTTGTCGGACTTAGGGTTCGCGCTGGGTTTCTTCGCAAGCGCAGGGCAATATCGGAGTTGGAACTTAAAGCAACGGAACGGCTATCGTCAGCAATTTGGCCACAGAATCAGGAAGTAGGAAAGCAAGGCACGGTACCGGAATCCCCGAGGCGCTAACGGTCGTAAGTTGGGTCTGGGAGAAGAGTAGGTGACCCGCATCTTTGGCAGCTACGAACCGCCGGGCCACCAGGGCCGACAGATGCTCGGAAAGGCCCAATTGCATGATGTGCTAGTGCAGCGACGGGAGGGAAGAAGTGGAAAGGGAAGTTGAAACAGACTTGCGGGAGAGGAAGGCGGAATGCGGGGGGAGTCGCGGACATGTGAGCGGCTCCGAGTTTCACACTAAACCCGTTTGGCTCGAGCCCTAGTGTTTACGATTCTATGCTTAAAGTCGTTCTGGAGAGGATTCAGAAAGAAAAAGTTTGATGTGAATTAAAAATGGTTGTCATCAAGGCCCAGAATTTCTCCGTTCAAAATGCTCCTTTCCAACCTTTTTTTGTTGCCTGAACTCCAAATGGCACAGCCCGTCAGGAACAGGAGAAAGAAAGTAAACATACAACACCACATATATAAAGAACCCAGAGATAAGAAACGAAGATCACACAGAATCAAGATAGGGATATAGAGAGCAAGGTATTGGTATCAAGGTACGACGCAAACAGAGTAAGTAAAAACGCTATCATGCCACACATGCAGAACGACGGGTTCGTCAAGAAAGCAAAATGACAGAGTCTTAGGACATCAACTCTTCAATGTCCACATCAGCCTCGCGAGACTGGGATAGATCAGGGAGTATCATGGCCGGTTGGCCGATAAGGTGAGTGGAGGGGCCATCCAACCAAGGGCCCCGTTCCTCCTCGTTGGCGCTCAGCACGCCTTCGGCACGCTTGAGGGTTTCAACATCCAGATCGGTGATGTATGCCTCTCGGTTGGTGCCGTCTCCTGCGCCACCGGGAAGCTTGAGTCGAACTTCAAATTCGTTGTCAAGCATCATCTCATCCTTCCAGAGACGGCGTTGGCCATCAAAGACACACAACACACGCTTCTTGGTTTTGATGTTGCTGCTAGGGCAGCCCCAGGACTGGGGATAACGGTCACGGTTATTCCGTCGCTTTGATCCGGTCGCACGCTTGCTGACGGCGTTGTTTCCCAGAATGGCGCGGGACGCAGGACCCGGGTTCCCTTTGGCGGCTTTAGGGAACCCCTTAGTGGAGCGGAGAGTGGATGAAAGGTCGTTATAGTCATCATCGTCGTCATCATTCTCATCGTCATATCGATCAACGGAACCAGCCGTGTCGAGTAGCATGTGCTTCTCCATGGTCTTCTTCACCTCCTCGTCAGACTCAACTTCAGCCAGACGCTGCTGGTTGATGGCCTCGCTAGGCTCCTCTTGTTGAACCACCCGGAGGACACAATCGTCCAGATGCTCATAGAAGTCCTGAGCATTGCTGAAGGTGGCCGAGCAGGTGGAGCACTTGCCAGTGGCATCGTGGCAATAACCCGTGACGTTCTTGTTGGTCGAGCCGGTCGGGCTTCTCTTCCGGCAGTTAGGGGGGGTCTGCTCGACCCCGTGGACGGAAGTCAAATGACGCTTGAAAACGTCTGCCCGGTTGAAGCTCTTCTCTGCCGGGGATCCGGATCCCGGGCAGAAGCCGCAGACCATGGTGCCCTTGTAATGAGTGAGGGTGTGCCGGTTCTTGTCGTACTTACGTGCGAACCCCTTGACGTGGTATTCGCACGTAACGATCGGGCACTTCTCGGGTCTTTCCGACTGGTGAGTCAGCATGTGAGCCTTGAGGTCCTTGAAGATCCGGCCGCAGTCAGGATGGGGGCAGCGGTCTTTCTCCTTGCCCTCTTCGTCAAAGCCGGGGCTGCTGGCGGCGGGGCTTGGTTGCGATCGGCGAGATTTGGTGGACGAGATCGAGGATCTTCTATCGTAGATGGATACGGGGCGCGAGTGAGAAGGCATCAATGAAGGGGAGGAAGTCGGCATGGGAGCATAGGCTTCGGGGATTGCGAGTTGAGAAGGGTCGGGGGATTGGGGAAGGAATCCGGTCTGAGCCAGGGAGAAATCAGGCTGCTCAGCATAGGATAGTCCCGGGGAAAGATGAGACTGCTGATGTTGCTGCTGCTGCATTGGCTGGATCAAGGAAGGGTCTGTGAAAATTCCAATGGTCAGCTTGGCTCTTGCCATGGACCGAGTCGGGGGAAAGGCATGTGGACACTCACCGACAAAGGTGTCCGGGTACTTCTTTGCATAGAATGCGTCCGAGTCCACTGTGGTACCCATGTAGTCGTTGGGGAAGATATCATTCATGACTGCAGCAGGAAGTCCCAGGCCGTGGTTGGTATCAATCCAGCTCTCTTGGACGACATGCGCATTGCCTGAGTAGGGAGATCCGATGGCAGAAGAGGAAGCACTTGCAATTGAAGGCCCGGATGCGGTGGAGAGACCGGGCATGTAAGGCTCGGAGATCCGCGAGGTTGGGATGGGCGGGGGAGTCGCGGGCATGGGAGGAAAGCTGGCCTGTTTATGGGTTTCGGGGAAAGAGTCGGCATATACCGGGGGCGTATCATAGTACGACGAGGGCTGAGGGATCGCAGACGAAGTAGGGGCCTGGCCGAATCCGTTCAGGTTGTCCATGTGGAACCCAAAGGGTTCGATCATTGCAGGATCCATTGTGAACTGTTGCTGGAAGTACGGATTTTGTTGCTGGCGTGACGAATCCAAGGCCAACATTTTGGCACTGTCGGCAGATTGCACAGGGAAGAGGAGAAAATCAAGGTGATCTGTTTCGCTTTCCATGCCCACTTTTTGTCCAATAGTGGTTGGCTGTGCACCCCTATGCTATGTGAGGGTCTCGATGCGAGGGTTGATGTCAAGAGACAGAAGCAAGAAGAAAAGGCAATTAACGAAAAGGCAAAGGATCTGCAAGACATTCACCAAGTGTCAGCCACCCTAGATCATTTCTTTCCGGAAGAATTAAGTGATATATAGGCAATGAGATCGGGTTCCACGCAAGGGACGGGCCGCGCGGGAGGACATACTCGGTATGATTCGTTTTGCAAATAAATATGATCGGGGATGCAAGTGGACTTTGTCTGCGACTAGATCGGAGGATACTTCCAGGTCCGAGAAGAGCTGGGGCGTGGAGCGACAGACGTCGGAGGATATTCCAGGTAGCTCGTGGCGGGAGCAGGATGTGTAGCAGGACGGGGAAGGGTATAGAACGTGTGCCTAACAGCAGAACAACAGGACAAGAGTATATACGAGAGAGAGCTTGCTAAGCAGCCAGAGAACGGCCAGAGAATGGATAGACGAGGGCACAGAAGCAAGAGAAAGATATAGGACTTGGAACGTGCAACGCAACCAGATGCGAATTGAGAGATTTAAGAAAGGGAAAGGGAAAAAAAAAAAAAAAAGGTGCGTGGGTCTTTAATGGTGATCTCTTGTTTTCTCTCCGATGGATTAACTTGCGAAGACCCGTGCCTCGAGTGGGAAAGCAAGGCGTGCGAAAGACGGAGTAGAGAAGAAAGAGGGCTCAGAGGAAGTGGGAGCAAAGGATTGATATGTGATTGCTGGCCCTATGAGCGCAGTGTCCCATCTGGATTCGCAGTGGACGGGGATTGACTAAACACTACGAACGAACTAAGTCGACGCTAAAGAATGGCCATCCAGACTACTGGGGGTAGAAAATGCGCAGCAGGGGTACAGGGGTACAGAGTCATTAGCGCGCGTCGACAGACTCGAAACGACTGGGGTGGGTTGTGGGTGTGTGTGTGTGTGGATGATGTCGTCGATGATGATGATGGGATGGGTGGGTGGAGGCACTGAATGGTGGAGGGGGGAAACGGAAAAAGGGAAAAAGGGAACGAACAGGGGAGTGTGGAGCAGACTGTCGGGCAAGCAGGGGCAGGCAGTGAACACTGATTATTTTATTTTATCTATTTTGAAATAATTTTATTTAAATATTAATTCTTATTATTAGATACACCGTACGCTAGCTGGTAAGTAAATACCACACTAACCCTGCATGATGCACTGCCAGGCGGCCGAGCAGAGGGTTCTCTCTTTCCCTCGTCGTGGCTCCGGCGCATAATTCTGGTTTCCCGTCTTACCTAATTGGAATTAATTAATTTCTATTTTTTCCTCGCGATTGCCCAGTTGGTGATATTTATATCTTTCCTTCTCTGGCGGTCTTTTTCGCGCCTGCCCTGCAGCCATCCCGGGCCGGCGGTCTGGGCATGGATGCCAGTAGAGAACGATGCAAATGCCTCCGGAACCTTGGGAGTCGGTCGCATTACCAAGTCCAGTGTTGGTGATATTTTTTATTTTTTAATGCTCCGACGTCGATTTATTCTCCAGAGACCATGTATGTATGTACTCCGTACTTCGTAACGAATGGAGTAGTGTATGTAATAATGTCAGAGGTAAAAACCGAAATCTAAAAAGAAACTAAATGATCCACTTGGCCTCGGCCAATCCCTTTGCCAAAGCCTCCACAAATTACAATTGTCTCTGTTGGGCTTGGGCCTATGAGAATTTTTAATCATGGTTCCTGCATTTTTCTTTTCCTTTTTCTCTTATGAAGATCATTCCAATCTGGTATGCGGGACAGAGAGAAATGGCCCTCTGGCTTACGTCTCGTTTTATTACACGGTACTCCGTACTCCGTATCTAAACTCACCTCCCTTGATATGATCTTTCTTCTATGTAAGCTTGTCGATAAACCGCTCAGACAACCTTGAATCGCCCAAATTACAGAAACCTTCATAACGATAACTATAAAAGACCCCATTAATCAACTCCACAGAAAGGCAATATAAAAACATACGGGGTCGCCGTTCTCCGTGCCTACATTCCAGGCACTCGTATCCGCATGTGTCATCGGCAAGTCCGGGGGGCACATTGACCATGGCTGTCAGTAGCCCAATTGACTATTGATCCAACCTTGCCGATTAGTCTCAACTTTCCAAGGCAAGTGGCTGTGGCTAACAGTCGAGCGTCTCCAGATCCGCTTTCTGTCACATTGTTCGCTGATAAGATGGTGGCAAAATTTTTCACTCTTCCCTGGTTTATCTCCCACTGGCAGTGGCTGCTTTTTGCTCATCTTTCTCAAACTGCATAAGCAACCAGCCAGCACCTGCACGCGAGCGTCACTAAGGCGTGTATTTGGAATGGGCCGGCTAGGGCTATTTGGGAATGGGAAGTAACTAGTAAGATGCGCTCATTTCAATCTCAACTCCAACCTTTTTCTTTTTTTTTTTCTGTTCTTTCTATCCCTTTTCTACCTAGTCTTGCCGGACTTGGCTGCCATGCTTCCAATAGTCGATGCAGAAGAATCCCATTCAATCACAGTGATAAAGAGCATGATGAATCAATGATCGTCAAAGGCGACCGACCTCTCCGTACTGTAGACTGTCAAACTTCCACATTATTAGGCAGACTAACCATCGCGCTTGGCAAATTGCAGCACTCCCTTAATGTCTTGGTTCCCCGTACACCACCCTGTATCATCCTTCCGTCCCGTCAATCCGGTTCAGATCATCGACATCATTTCCCTTTCTTATTTTTATTTATTTCCATTCTAGAAAAAAACTCAGTGCTATAACTCCGTAGTCCAAAAAACATCTGACTAAGGGTCCTTAGCAGCGGTCTAAAAATCCATCAGATCTGGTCTAGCCAAACTCGACTCCATAGGACTCCATCAGGTAGGTAGATAGATACTAGAGACGAGGTAGGCAGGTACTGGTAGGTAGGAAGGTCGCCAGTTCCGAACTTACACCCAAGTTTCTCCCAGCAATGGAACCCATTGACGATCTTAGCACAAGAAAGCAAAAGAAAAAAAAAAAAAAAAAAAAAAAAAAAAAAAAGTGCCCCCCCCACCCGCCCCCCCCACCCACCCCCCTTTCAAAAACAGGCAAGCGGTTACACCGGGGGTGAGTTGCGGTGAAAACCTGACAGGCGAAATTAAGTGTCAAAAGAGCTTGTTACAAACAGCGAC